>NW_026000026.1:8627382-8679133 GCF_001458135.2 Marmota marmota marmota
GGGGGGGGGGGGGGAGGGATCTGGCAGCTTTCTGGCTACTAGTTGAGAATGCTCAGGTGGACTTCTTCCTTTGCTGATGCCTTCCAGTATACTGTGACTGTCACCCAGGCTGGCAGTAAGTGAGGGTACTGAGGCCTGAGAAAGAGTACAAGGCCTTGGCAGCTGGAGAGGCCCTGGTTAGTAGAGAACCCCATGTCCAGGACCTCTCCAGCCAGCACAGAGTTCCACCCCTGCAACTACCCTCGGCTGATCCAATAAACATGAGATCCAAGACATACCCTACGCAGAGCTTGCAGTTGTTAAAGCAAACAGGAGTTCTGAAATGATGGAAATAACCAGGGGAGGCAAAATAAGACTTATAAGTAGGCTGACTAGCAGAGAGGCACTCAGTCACTGGTAATGATGGCAGGAGAAAACCCTTATGTGCACACGGTGGTCCACCCAGGACGTCCCCAAGAACCACCAGGAACATTAGAGTAGAGGGGCCGACAGCAAGGAGCTGCAGCCTACCCACACACCATTCCTTTTTTGTTGTTGTTACCGTTACCGGGGATTGGACCCAGGGGCACTCGACCACTGAGCCACATCCCAGCCCTATTTTGTATTATATTTGGAGACAGGGTCTCACTGAGTTGCTTAGCATCTCATGGTTGCTGAGGCTGGCCTTGAACTCGTGATCCTCCTGCCTCAGCTTCCCGAGACACTGGGACTATAGGCGTGCATCACTGTGCCCAGCTACACACAGACCATTTTAAAATATCTTTGCATGACAGTGTTTATGTCTTTCTTGCTGGCTCGCTCCCAACCCCAGTCTTCACCCTAATACAACCATAGTCTCATCTGAACTGGCAGCTAGGGAAGGAGGGTGGAGTAATGGTTAAATGAACCGAGGTATATGGCATTCTGTAATTCACTGACTTCGGCCAGCCTGATGAATAAAATATAGTATCCTCATCAAACTTGAACATCATTGCTTACGGCCTTTGACACATGACAACCATGTAGTCTGGACATTCTGTCCTGTTATAAGTTTTAATTGATCTTCTCCTCCAGCTTATTTGCATGAAAGACAGCCTTGTCCTCCTAGTTACTGGCTTAAGGTTGCACATACTCCACTTGGAATGGAGAGGTGACATCATCCTGATTGACTGCTGACTGGGTCATATCTATCCTTCCAATGATCTGACACTCCCCTTGCTCAGGTGCTCCTCCCCCACCCGTTTCCAGCCTTCTTTTTTTGTGGTGCTGGGAATTGAACCCAGGCCCTTGCGCTTGTGAGGCAAGTGCTCCCCCACTGAGCTACATCCCAGCACTCCACACAACCCCCCGCCCCCCCCCCCCCCCATTTATCACACCACTTGAATTTCAGCTCTGGGGCATTTCAGTTTCTTAGAAAGTACACGTGGGGCTGTTGTCTAAGAATGTAGCAGCTTTTGTGTCTTCTCCCTTCCAGATGGATTCTGTTGCAGGGAAGGCAGGGGGTGCTGGTACGGAAGCAGAGGTGGCAAAGGGAATTCATTCTGGCACTGTACGTTCAAACAAGGCTTTATTCACTTTTCAATGGAGTGATTAAAAAACTGGAAAATGAAAGCCATGTGCGTAAATATACACACACAGAGGCGTATTTGCTGATACACTCACTGTGTGAGAGAATAAGACGTTTTAAAATTCTCCATTCAGAATAATTCCTGTTAACATGATGCTTTTATTCTCAAGCTTTTGCTTGGGACACAGTAGGAATAAACATATTTTAAAAAATATTTTTTAGTTGTGGATGGACACAATACCTTTATTATTTTTATGTGGTGCCGGGATGGAACCTGGTGCCTCACGCATGCGCGGCAAGCGCTCCACCCCTGGGCCACAACCTCGGCCCCAGAGCATATTTTTATTCTGCTTTTCTCCCTCTCTACAGGGCATCCCATTTCTATTATGTATTTCAAAATTATTTCATTTTTCTTCCTCTGGAATGAACTGGCATTTAAGGTATTAAAATACTAACGTAACCTCAGAATGAAGGTCAATGAAAAGGTGAACCCATGTAGGCTCAAGGCCCGGCTTTCCAGGACCTCCCCAACGTGACCACAGCCAGTATATTCCTCCGCCCTCCTGGGGGACAGGTCTCCTGCAGGGCTGCGCCCTGGGCACCGGGCACACGGTCTAGCTGCCCATACGCGCCCTACACCCTCTTTACACCTGCAAGCCAAACTAGCTGCCTGCTCTCCAGGAGAGTCAGTGGTGCGGGGGTCGGAGACTTCCTCGCGAGTCTGGGGTCCAGTGTATTTCCATTCTACTAAGCACGGCTTATCTTTGTCACTGTTGACATACGTGCTGACACAGAGCAGGGTGGGGCAGACCTGCTGGCGTCTTCACCTGGATCAGGCGGTAGCACCAGCTCTGCAGGCCACGGCCACGTGCCCCCAGGAAGAGAGTCAGGTCCACTCAGAGCGCAGCGAGGAAGCAGTAAAAACAGACTCAGTCGCCCCCAGTAAGTTCTGCGTGATGAAGTGGGAAGCAAGCACGAGGTGCTGCGGCCACCTGAAGTTCCCGTGTTGTCTAGGGAACATGCTTGTGTGACAGTCACACTAAAGCTGAGCTAGTGCTTTCCCCACGTCACACCATTTTGATGAACGAACAACTGACAAGCCGTGATTTTTATTCAGTGTTTTTCATACTCAGTGTTTGGCAGACATTCTTAAAAATGAACTAAGTGGGGCCAGGCGTGGTGGTGCTCGTCTAATTCCAGGGGCTCCGGAGGCTGAGGCAGGAGGATCGCGAGTCCAACACCAGCCTCAGCAGCAATGGCAAGGTGTTAAGCAACTCAGAGAGGCCCCATCTCTAAATAAATTACAAAAAAAAGAGGCTGGGGATGTGACTCAGTGGTTGAGTGCCCCCGAGTACCCTCCCCCACCTTGAACTAAGTGAGCCTGTTATCAAGGAAAATGACCCAGAGTACCATGAGGACTCTTGGGCTCTCTAGCTGTAGGATTCTGGAAGTCTGGTCTGATTCTTGGTTTCACAGCTTTTTTCAACCTATGGAACATGCCTAATTCACCACAAGGCTCCAAAAGTTTCACATCTCAGAGAATTTTGAATTTTTCCAATTAGGAATGCTCAACTGGTAAAGTCTCTGCAAATAACTGAAAATTAGAAAAATAAAACAAAACAAAAATCTCCAAAATCTGAAATATTTCTGTCCCAAGCATTTTGGATAAAGGATATTCAACCTGCACTTAGATCTTCTGAGAAGACATTAACAAGTGAATTTCCCCCCATGGCATAATGAAATGGGTCCATGTTTGGAAAAATTATGTAAACGGATAAACCAGCCTTTTCCAAATGACAAAATAAAGCATGGATAAGATTCAAAGTGCAAAATAGACCAATAGATTAGAATTCAGCAGTTTGCAAAAGTCCTTGATGGGGTTGCAGGTCCACACAGTGATTATTTCTAAGAAGCTACCATTTGCTGGGTCCTGGTACCCTCCCCTCCCTCACATCCAAGGCCTGCCTTCCTTACTAAACTGCTGAACATGTGCATGGGCACCCACCTGTGTGGATTCTTAGATGGCGGTCCAAGTCTTTCATGCCGTGAACAGTTTTGAAGTGGCACCCTGGAAAGGAAGACAGCACAGTTCTTAAAATACACACAGTCCCAACCATCTACCAGGGTTTGACTCGTGATTTTCAACTTCATGGCGGAGTGAGAGTGTACTCTCTCCATCATCGGTTTTCACTTTCCATCTGGTATTCAATAAGTTACCCACCCAAGACAGCTCTCGACTATAAAATAGGCTTCTGTTAGCCGACTGTGCCCAGCTGTAGGCTAAGGTAAGTGTTCTGAAACGACAGTTGGTAATTTAGGTGTATTTTCGACTTAGGATAGTTCAATGAATTTATCTAGAAGTGACCCCTCCCAAGTTAAGGGGCACCTGGGATTTCAGAATAGAAGCTACTATGAATCTGATGTTCTGTTGGGCGTGACAAGGAGCTCTGGATGCTCCATGACTTCTGGAGCCCCCCCCACCCCCGCACCAAGACTATGTGTGGATATGGATTTTCACAGGTTGTGACCATGCCCATGCCTGGCACAGGGAAGGGGCTCCCGGTGCCAGGTGTACTATACCTGGATAGCAGCAGTTGAATGTCCTCTCTCCAAGGGTGGTGGCCGTTTGTTCCCTTGACTCTGATGGGGGTGCGATGGCAGGAGCCTTTTGGGTGTCACTGCCTTCAGCAGGCTTTGGAATGTGACTGTCTAGTTCTGAAGCTGAAATTGAGATATGAAGCGTCACTGAATTTCTTGACCACAACTACCAAGGCGAGTCTGAGACGTAGGTTTAGCTTATCACACTTTCCTTTACCTGGTTTTCTCCTTTTTTTTTTTTTTTTTAATTAGAGACTGAACCCATGGGTGCTTCACCACTGAGCCACATCTCCAGCCCTTTTTAAAAATTGGAGACAGGGTGTCACTAAGTTGCTTAGGGCCTCACTAAATTGCTAAGGCTGGCCTTGAATTTGTAATCCTTCTGCCTCAGCCTCCCGAGTCACTGGGATTACAGGTGCGCACCCCTGTACCTGGCTTCCAAAAACATTTTAAAAAATGGAAGCCATGGACATTACAGTTTGTCTTGCAAAATTATTCTTCTTGTAACCACCAATTTCCTAGAAACACAGGTGACAGAGGGATTAACACCTGTGGCACAATTCCAACTCAAAGCCACTTAAGCACACTGCATATGACGTGAAGTCCTAGTCTTTAAAAACAATTTCCAATTTATCACAGGCTGATACTTTTGTCAAACATAATATGAATTACAAGGAAAATGATATAAAGGTCCAAACATTGTTATGATTAGATATGTCTGGAAGCTAGAGGCCTTGGCAATGTCAAGTGCAGGTTTTAAATGCTTCCACTTGATTTGATACTATTCCCCCAGCCCTGGGGATTAAACTCAGGGCGCCCTACCTCTGAGCCACATTCCCAGCCCTTTTATATTCTGAGAAAGGGCCTGGCTCTGCTGCTGAGCTGGCCTGGCACTTGGGATCCTCCTGCCTGAGCACCCCCACCCAGTAGCTGGGATGACAGGTTTTGTTTCAGTTCAATAGGCCCAGACCTTGCTTTGAGTATCATTTGCTCTGCAGCAAAAACCAGTTACACCAACAAACAATGTGAAGATTGAAGAGGTAAAACCACAGACGCAAGGACTTGAAATGAGGATCTAAAATATTAGAGCCTTATTGGGTCACACATTGGGTCACACACTGTAAGATCCACTTAAGACAGAGAGTGTGCAGACTCCCTGAGAGCTTGGCAGAGTTGTAGATTTTAGGGGTGTGAAGATGAAATGAATTCAACGCATTCTCATGGTTTGGGGACGATTTTGACATGTTTCCAAGTGGTATAAAATATTCAGGGTAGAATAGTGGTATGCAGGAGGAATGTGATTGGCCATGTGGAGTTAATTGCTGCTGTTATATATGTTAAGCTGTGATTGTCTTTTTTTTTTTTTTTTGGTGGTGCTAGGGATTGAACCCAGGACCTTGGACATGCTAGGTGAGCACTCTACCACTGAGCCACATCTCCAGCCCCATGAATCGTTAACTGTAGAAGCTGAGTAATGGGTGTGTCAGTTTGTGCCATTATTCTATTTGCAGAATGACTGAACCATATGAAATCAACATTCTTACCTGCAAAATGGTTAGATAAGCCTACAGGTGAGATTGACCCACATGAAGTTAAGAATTTCTATAACAAAGACTAAATAACTTTAATAAGTTTTTAAATAAGTTATTTAAGAATAAGTTACTTAAGTTCCTAAATAACTCAAAGGTGATTTATCTCCAAATAGACTGAAATCCAAGCAGGAGTGCTGTCAATGTGAGATTTTGAAAAACAAAAACAAAGAGATGTGGACTAGTTTATGAATTACAGGTCAAGGTCTGAGAACTTTTGGCTGCAGATTATAATAAAAGGTGGATTCTATCTTTAATGAGAGCTTTACCATTAGCAACCAAAAGCACACTGGTGTGGACTTCAGTCCTAGGAAGATAGTTTGTTCAGCTACGTGCTAGCTGCGTGACTACTGGCAAGTTACTTAACCTTTCTGAGCCTCAGTTCACTCATCTGTAGCAAGTGACAATTTGCATGCCCGAGAGTTGTGCAGTTAAAGGAGATGAAAAACTGTCAGCTCTTAGGATAACATGTTGAGAAAATGCTCGCAGATACCTGGCTTCTGATGCCAAAGCGAGTAGAGCTATGACTGTCACATCCAAGCAGTTGGGTACCTGAAGCCCCGTAACAAGGGTCTGAACAAGTGATAGAGCCCATCAGCTCTCAAATGAGGACCATTTGGCAATGCCTGGGGACATGGTTGATTGTCACAATCTGTGTACATGCATGTTTGACAGGGGGTGAAGGCAGGGATGCGGCTGGACATACAACAATGTGTAGGACACCCCCTACCCAAAAGAAGTGGCCTAAATGTCAACAGTGCCAACTAGTCTCATGTTAGTGATCCCAGTGGGATCTGACTTCCCCTGTGTCAGAATCACCTCAATCGGAGAGCTCATCTCAGACACAGAGACTAGGAGGTGGAGCTGGAGAGAGTCGGGGTAGATCCCAGGAATCTGAATTTTTAAGGTACTCCTTGTGAGGTTCTGTCAGAGTACTTTAAACCTGTGCTTCCCAAAGGGCGGTGGACCAAGCATCAGCACCACCTGGGAGCTAGTAAGGAATGCAAAACCTCACACTCTATGTCATGTGTATCTTAAAAAAAAAAAAAAAAAAAAAAGGCAGAACCTCAGGCCCCACCTCAGATCCACACCATCAGCCTGGACCCTTGCAGCATCCCTAGGAGACTCATGCATTCGAGGTCCGAGAAGCACTGAGGAACCCTGTGTCAACCAAGACTTTAATGACATTTAGCATTATAATGCAGTTTCCTATGTTCTGTTCTAGCTACTGATGACACAATTTTATGCATGGTGGCTTCCTTGGTTTAGACTTTGGAGACTTCTTAAATAAAGGTATAAAATGCCAGCATGCCCTGCACAGAGCAAGTTTTTAGCAAAGGATTAAGGATTCTATGGCTGACCAGCTGTTATCCCAGAGATTTCCAGGACTGTGGTGACTGTAGTGAGCATGCAGCTGGGACCCTTTGAAAGGCAGCTGTATGGATGCTTACGGGATGAAACATCTTTTCCATTTTAGTAAATTTCTGCAATCTGCCACCCCCCCCACACACACAGCCCATGTGTGGAATAACTCTCATCCAGTGGTTCCCAAACATGAGTGTGCATCAGAATCACCTAGAGAGCTTGTTAAGTCACAGATGGCTTGGGCCCCATCTCTAGAGCTCCTGACTCAGTAGGTCTAGGGTAGAACTGGTAATTTTTTTTTTTTTTATTTCTAACAAGTCCCCAGTTGATGCTGATACTGGTAGTCTGGGAATCACACTGAGAAATTCTGCTCCATGAAAAGGGAAGAAGCCCAGAGACCTTCAGGGTTACAGGGATGGAAGATTCCAGTCGACTGAAACCCACAGTGCCCCACCTATGCCCTTCAAGGGAGGGCACAAACAAAATCTTGTACTAATTAACAATTCACATTTTAAAGAAAACCATTAAAATCTCCAGGGTTTCTTATTCCACAGTGGTCAAGTTAGACTGAAAACTGAAATCTAAATGAGGTGCTGTTAAACAGGGGTTTAGGGAACTGTTTGGAAAGCCAGCTCGGCAGTTACGAACTTCAGTTCCACCATTTACTTGTTGTGTGGCCCTGGGTGAGTTACTGAACCTCCCTGTTCCTGGGTTCCACATCTGTAATGGAGATTATGGTGCCTGTCTCATAGTCATGGATGAGGATTCGTGGTCAGTATTATGTACATGGCGCCAAAGTCCGCACAGTATAAATATCCGTTTCATTCACTGAGGTACACTTAAGAGCTCCTGGACTGTCAGGGGGAGGAACATGCACGTTTCTAATGAAAACTTGAAAAAAGGCAAAAGAAAAAAAAAGAAAAGACGGGTCTGTAGAGCCCATGGGACTGCATCCAACACTAACCACATCCAGGAGAGCCTCTGATGGGGAGGTGAGAGGAGCCTCCACCTTGGCGCATCTAGGAGTCCAAAGCAGGTAGAAGCCCACTCTCCTAAGGAAGGCACAGCTGGGGGAGAGACCCCTTGAGCTTGAAACTGGGGGTGTTCAGGCTTGACAGACACCAGGTTAGCACAGTGAGCACTGTTGCCCTTTGAGAAGTCACTGGTGGCGCTGGCAACGTCGCTCCTTGGCAGAGTACTTGCCTGACCTGAACCAGGTCCCCGGGTTCCACTCCCAGAAAAGTGGAGAAGTTGCTGGTTTTCCCCGTCTGGTTGTTGCTGACCATTATTCCATCTTCACTGGTGGCGATGGGAGGTCTAACAATTTGGCCTTTCCCACTACATTCCCCTCCAAAAGCTCCTTAGTTTGCAAGTCGCCTTGCAACTCAAGAATAGCTTCACCCTAATGAAAAGGCCCCGCCCCTTGTTCAGTGTCAGAGACCCAAGCTGTGCAGATACAGCGCAGTAGTTCCGTGACCCCCTTCCTCCAGCCCTGGCTGGGCCCAGGCACACTAACAAGCCCTGCTCCTGCTGGAAGGCGCCTAGAGTTGACCAGAACACACCACACATTCCCTACTCCCCGAGAACCAGGACTGTTCACAGAAATAAAAAGTAGCTCAGTGCACCGACTTTGAGCTCCAGGCCCGGTTATTCAGCAATTCTCTTCCATGATCACTTCCCTCAAAGAGTCAATATCCCCAGAACCTTCCAACTCTCCCTTTATGCAGAGGATCAGCAGGAACCCTGCCTCCCACTCCAGGGGGACCCTACAGTTCCAGCCTACCTAGGTCTCAGGCACATGGGTCCTCATGTACTTTGCTTAAGGTAAGTCTCATTTTTTTATTTTTTCCCCAAATGCAGACTATTACTTTAGAAGACTTTCATTGAAGTACCTCCCTCCACCACTTCCTCCTGAAGGTGTAGTCAAAGCCCATCTGGCCCATGGTCATGCAGGGTGGTGCTGAAGATAATGGGGCGCCAGCACTGATGGAGGTGTGAGCTCTCCGAAGAGAGAGGATCAGATGCCCCGCCCCCGCCGCTTTCTGGGCAGGGAAAATACAGGGGAGAAGACGAGAAAGTCCAGGACAAACTCCTCTCCCCACCCCCTTACTTAGGAAAAAGGGGAAGGCAGAGAGAAAAGTAGGAACCCACTTGGTCTTGGCTTGAGCGCCAGATACTCAGAAGGAGAAGCGCCTTAGAAGTGCAGATCCCCACCCTCCCGCAGAGATTCCGATGGGGGCGGGGTGTGCCTGAGGGTGACAAGGAATTCTGCGACTTAGAAAAGCTTCCCTCCCGCAGGCTCTTCTCAGGAAGAGGATCCTGTGATCTTCGGGGTTGGGGGTAGGGAGACACGCTACCCCGCGGAGTTAGGGTAGCCAGTCCGTGTCGCAGCCGTCTCCGCGAGGAGTCCACGTGGCACCTGGGATGACCCTATCACTGTCCTGAATCCCCGCCCCCAGTGACTCCCGCCTCAGTCACAACCTAGGCGGCGCCGACACCAGGTCTCGGACCTCCACGGACCTCCAGGCTCCAGCCTCGCAGATGCTCGGCCTTTGCGCCGGCGTTTCCCTCGCCCGGACCCCCCCGCCCCGCTGTCTCCACCGCTTGCTCCCGGCCTTCGGTTCCGCGAAGGTGCCCCCTCCGTGAGACCTTCCTTGGACAATGCATTTGAAATGCCCCCCATTGCCGCCACCACACCTCACAAGTCCCCTTCTTGGTTTTGGCATGATTTTTCCAGCACTGATCTCTTAACGCGTCCTACGTTTGACCGGTTAATCTCACGCGCCCACTCTCGTCCCCACTGGACCACAAGCTAAGGAACACCGAATTTTGTCCTCCTCGTTCATTGCTTTGTTTTTCTGTAGTCTCGAGCCCCAGGTCTGGCTCCCGATAGGAATACCACCCCATCCCTGGGACAAACGCAGGTCCCAGAATGTCCACCTTCCGAGCGCGCTGCCCAGGGCAGTGTCAAGGAAGTGGGTGATTCGGAAGCCCGCACACCCCAAAGACAGCCTCCGAGGTGTCCTTCCAGCGTGTTTGGGAGGCGAACCAGTGTTTGTCAGCGCGTGCGGGAGTGGCCGGGGGAATCGGCAGAGGGAGGGGCACAGTCACCTTCCGAGGGTGTAGTTTACAAGGGGGACAAGTCATTCACAAAGGCCCGGGCGGGCGCGCCCAGGTCCGAGGCCCAGGACACCACTTGGAAGCTTACTTCTCCATTCCACGCCCCCTGCCCAGAGCTCGTCCCCACTCGGTTCCAAGGACGGCGGAGCAACTGTCCCCAACTCCCAAGCAGGGCGTCCCTACTCACCCAGCTCCTCCGCCACCTGCGGGGCCACTTCGGCGAACTCCTCGGAGTTGAGATGCTGGGGCTTGGCCTGCTTGCGACGCGACATGGCGCGAGGGCGAGGCACCCGGCGGGTCCGTACGAGTGGCCTACTTCACCCAGCGAATTTCCCGAGTTCGGAAATTGCCCCCAGCTCAGCCGGAAGGCGCACGTTCCGGCGACTCAGCTCATCAGCGGAGCGGGGAGATTTATCCCGAGTCCTGACGGCTGATTGGCCTGGAGCCAAGACCTCAGGGGTCCTGCGCACTAGTGGTCCACGCCGGGGCAGCCCGCACCACCCGAGAGCTCGTTAGAAATGCAGACTCTCGGGCTCCACCCCAGACCCGCTGAAGCAGAATCTGCATTTTAACAAGATCCCCAGGTGATTCGCATGCACATTAAAGTTGGAGAAACCATGTCTGCATTTTAACGAGATCCCAGGTGATTCCTTTGCCCATTAAAATTTCAGAAGCACAGCTCTCCTCCAACTTTAATGTGCGCACGAGTCACTGGGGATCTCGTTAAAATGCAGATTCTGACTGTGTGGGTCTAGGGTGGGGCCCGAGCTTCTGTATTTCTAACGAGCTCCCAGGTGATGTCGCGGCCGCCGCTGCAGCTCAGGCCGCGCTTTTACACTCGCTCTTAATTGGTCTGGGCTGGGACCTGGGCGTGGGTATATTTTTTAAAAAGCTCCCTGGGTTGTTCCGATGCGCCGCCAAGGTTGAGAAGAACGACCTCCACTCTTGGTTCTCAACCTTGGCTGCGGAGTCGAATATAACATTTAGAGGGGACCAGAGTGTCTCCAAATGCGGGGTGAACTGTTCCTGGAAAAGTCGGTTAAAATGCAGATTCCGCAAGTTCTGGGTTCGGCGGCTGAGGGCAGGAATCTGTGTTGTTATCCCTCCCTCCCCGCACGCTGCTCCCTGCTCCCGGGCCAAGCTCCTGTCCTAGGACTGTGGCGCCCCGGGTCGAGGACCACACAGGAGGAGCCTCTGAGGCCTAGGGCGCCGGCCCCGCCTCGCAGGTGACTGAGGCGCGGTCCTCAGGGGTTTAGGCTAATTGGCGTTCATGCTCAGACTAGCTGGGACCTTGATGAGACCCGAGGGGGAACCCTCCTTGCACCGCATGAACGACATCCAACAAGGAGCGAGAAAGCCACCTACATCCCACAGGTGTTTACTTTCTTTAAATTGGGGAGTTACTTAAGGCCGGGCTGCGCCCCAAGCTTGCCTGAACCTGAGAATCACGTGGGGGGGGACCCTGTTGTTAAAGACCCAGCCAGGTTCAGCTCCGAATTCGTGGGTTAGGGCCCCCTAATCTGTATTTTACAATCACTGCAGGTGAGTTTTATGGTGTGGAGAGTCATGTGGGCTTCAACAGCGGTTGTGATAGGCCTTCTGTTACAGAGGGTATGTTGGCAACCCCCGTGGCAGGGCCTGTGAGAAGTGCATTTTTACATTTCTCAAAAGCTGAGTTGTTTTCCTCACAGTTCCCCTTGATTTTCAAGTTGTGAATCAACTTAGGAATGTTTGTGTAAAGCTGGGTGAAGTCATTCAAGGTTAAATCCCCAAGACTTACAAAAGCAACTTTTAGTTTCTTTGGGCTGTGTGCGTAGCTACCCATATCTGTAGGCATTTGGAGACATACATGTACTGCTGTTCATGGTGGCTCCTGAAAATGCCTGGGGAGTCCTGATAAACTGGGAACAGTGACTGCCTCTGGGGGGGCACCCAGGGCAGAGGAGGGGAGGAGATAGGGACCCTCCTTTATATTGCCAGGTGTGTGTACACACCAGTGCATTTACTCCAGGTGGGCATTACTTCACCTCCTGTGCACACAATCAACCCCTGGTCCATGACACATAATCATTACTGTGCTGTTGCTGATTTGCATCTGTGGGGTTGCTTGGGTGCCTTTTGGCTTATTGTGATACAATAAGTAGGAGAGAAATTCTTCCCACCTAAAATCTAGTACTCTAACCTCAAGCTACATCTCTATGTTCCCTCCACTCCTTTCCCCATTTGATAACCAACAAAAGGAACTTACCAACTTCACTCCTTTGCCTTTTCTCTTAAGCAAGTTTCATTACACCAATATGTATTTCTAAAAACATACACCATTTGGGGACTGGGGCTGGGGCTCAGTGGTAGAGTGCTTGCCTAGCACCCGTGAGTTACTGGGTTTGATCGTCAGCACCACATGCAAAAATAAAACAAAGTTATAAAGAATGTTTACTGGAGTTTCCTGGCTCTGGGAGTATTTAAAAAAATAAAAATGTGTATAATTTTAATTTTAAAGGACTTCATAAAAGGGTACATAATATTCCAGGAATTACTTTTTCCCCACACCTTATGTTATTGCTAAGAGCATCCAAATTGCTGTTATTGTTCACCCATTTTGACTTATATGTAATATTTCATTGTGTGAAAAAAATGGTTGATTGACTGTCCTGTTGCTGGACACTTGGGTCCATGCCAGGTCTTGGCCACTGTGCACACTCCTATGACCCATGAGCTTTGTGAAACTGTCAAGCTTTCTCTTGAGTGAATGTGTACTTTGGAGTAGTATAAGAGATAACACCAAGTTGATTGCACCAAATTATGTGTCCCCAGCAAGGGCTAAGAGAGAACATGCAGCCACACTCTTCCCCATAAAGGAAAACTCATTGTAAAGTCTTCATTTTTGCCAACTATATTGATAAAAAAAAAAAGGTATCTTACTACCACCTCAGTTTATATTTTCCCTGAATGTATTCTTTTTTCTTTATTGGCACTGAGGGTTGAACCCAAGGGTGCTTAACCACTGAGCTACATCCCCAGCCTCTTTTTACATTTTATTTAGAGACAGGGTCTTGCTGAGTTACAAAGTGCCTCGTGAAGTTGCTGAGGCTGGATGTGAACTCACAATCCTCCTGCCTCAGCCTCCCAAGATGCTGGGATTACAGGCATGCTCCACCATGCCCAGCTGAATGTATTATTTCATCAAAAAACTAGTGAAAAGTATGAATATTTCCCACCAATATAATGGCAAGAACTGATTGGTTTTACTTTTGTAAGAATTGTTTTGATATTTTGCAAAACATCCCTTCAAAGTTCCGGTCTTAAATTAAGTTTATTAACATGTTTAGTTTTAATGGCTTGATTTTAAGTATCATAATTGGAAAACTGTGAAAAAAATATGTGAGTTACAGGAAATACAGATCTAAGTGAAAGCCAAATATATTATGCTTAAGTAGTCATGACTCTCCCCTTTTCAATCATATTTGGCAATTATGCCAGTTTGGAATCTGGCTAATAAATTTTCATCTGTCCTGAGAAGGCAAATTGAACTGAAGAGGGTGTGTTAGTCACTGTATTTTTATCAAGTGGCCTTCAAACCCACGTAAACTTTCTTTTATTTTTGAGAAGACAGTTGAAAGACTAGGAAATGCTGTTGCCAAGTTTAAGCAGCTTTTACAGCTTTTACTGTATTTTTATCAAGTGGCCTTCAAACCCACGTGAACTTTCTTTTATTTTTGAGAAGACAGTTGAAAGACTAGGAAATGCTGTTGCCAAGTTTAAGCAGCTTTTACAG
This sequence comes from Marmota marmota marmota, assembly GCF_001458135.2. Taxonomy (NCBI): domain Eukaryota; kingdom Metazoa; phylum Chordata; class Mammalia; order Rodentia; family Sciuridae; genus Marmota; species Marmota marmota. The sequence goes on from NW_026000026.1 coordinate 8,641,376, forward strand.
GTGACAACTTTCCTTGTTTCAGCAACAATGTCACATAGCAAGGGAATCGTCCCACCTGCCCTTCAAAATTCTTTCTCCACAGGACGATTCTGTGGAAAGCAAGCTCCTTCCTCATTCTTGATAGGTTGCCTTTATCCTGATTTTATAAATGAATGCCGGGTAGCCTGCTTTCTTCACAGAGAAAGTTAATAAATTCTCTACTTTTATCACTTTGTAAAAGAATAATGGAGAAAATCTGTAACTTTCATAACTCTTAGGTATTTTGCCAAGAGATAAATAAATGATGCACCTCTGAATTACACAAGAGTTCCCTGGTCACTCGGCATCTCTTTCCAAAGCATCAGGAAGATCCCAGAGGCAGGCTGGGCGTGGTGGCATATGCCTGTAACCCCAACAGCTCAGGGAGGCTGAGGCAGGAGGATTGTGAGTTCAAAGCCAGCCTCAACAATGGTGAGGTGCTAAGAGACCCTGTCCCTAAATAAAATACAAAATAGGGCTGAGGGTGTGTCTCGGCACAATGTAGGAACTAAGTACAGACAGGAACCTGCCTGACTTTGAACCTGGCTCTTTGGGGGTGGGGGTATGTATGCTCAGTGGAAGAGCAAGCTCAAGGTCTTGGTCTTGGGTTTGATCCCCAGCACACAAAAAAGAATCCTGTTACTTCCCTGCTGTGTGATCCTCTAGAAAAGCTGCTCTGTGTCCCATTTTTTTCACTGGTGAAATGGCAATGTCACTACACTAGGGGATTATGATGAATGGGTTTATACATGTAGGGTGCACAGAATACTGTCTGTTAGGCGTTACTCTGTTAATAATTCTTTATAATAATAGGGTAAGGGTTATAGTCATCCATAATAACACCTAACACTCATGTATAATTGGTTGTTCCCCTTAACTAGGCACAGATATTCCATTTTACATGGAAATAAATTTGAGGCAAACAAGCGTGTGGTGACAGCCCTCAACTCTTCTGAGTCACAGAGTTCTCCTGGTTTCCTACCAGCTAAAGTCCACACATTAAATGAGTGAAGCTTTCTTCTTTCTTAAAGAGACAGACGTAGATAAAAGCACATGATACGGAGGCCTCCCAGGTGTGAGCGTCCGGCCTGGGTCCTGTCTCCTGAGACACCTCTCTGGTCTTCTATTGTTACTACCACTGCTCTCCATTGACTACAGCGTGATCAAACCAATATTTATCCAGGTACAAATGACTTCCCGAAGGGCTGTAAAGATAGACAGGAGCAGGTCTTATTGCTTCATCATACTCCATCAGGAATTTATTTGTCCATCTGACAACCCATTTTGAGCCCACACTGTTGCCTAGCATGGTCCTAGGTGCTGGGGACAAGGTGGCATCCAAGACAGGGCCCAGCATGGCAGTCAGGAGTAACACACCAATGAATGTACAAGGTCACTTCAGATAGTGGTCAGTGCTGGGATCAGAACAGTAGGGAGGGATGTGATTGAGAGTGAGAGGGTGGTAGAGAGGGACGTGAATTTGGCTAGCAGTGGCTTTTGAGCTACAACCTGAATGTGATAGCCAGCCATGGGAAGAACCAGGGAGACAGCAGTCCTGGGCCAGGGGATGGTAACAGCAAAGATGCTACAGGAAAATCACACTATCGTCTTTGAAGCAAAGCAAGGAGATTCAGAGAGTTCCCAGAGAACGGAAATATGGTACATTAAAAAACAAAAAATTAAAGCTGGGAATGGTGGCACATGCCTGTAATCCCAGGGGCTCCAGAGGCTGAGGTAGGAGGATCAGGAGTTCAAAGCAGACCTCAGCAAAAGCAAGGTGCTAAGCAACTCAGTGACACCCTGTCTCTACATAAAATATAAAAAGGGCTGGGATGTGGCTCAGTGGTTGAGTGCCCCTGGGTTCGATCTCTGGTACCCACAACAAACAAATGACAACAAACTCAAGCTCACTTAAGATTAGTGAATGTTAAGTTAAATTGAAATACTGTTTCCACCTGTCTGAAAGATTAAACACACATGCTGAGCATTTCCCAGCTATTCCCCATGTACACGGCACTTTTCAGATTACAGACTTTTCAAACTACATATTTTTCAAACTTTCAGTACATAAGAATCATCTGGAGTTCTTGCTAAAATGCAGATTCTGGTTCCAGAGTATCTCAAAGTTAAAAGTGTATGAAGATCACCTGGGGACCTCATTAAAAGGCAAAGCCTGATTTTAATGCTTTTCAAACTTTAATGTGCAGAAGCCAGGGAACTTGTTAAATGCAGATTCAGGGCAATAATCATATGAGTTGTTCAGCCTCACTAATTATAAGAGAATAAAAATTAAGGCAATCATGAATTCCCTTTTTCTTCTCACCTATCATATCAATAAAAATCAAGAGTGCTGATAACATCTATGTCAGGGGGATTGGTCTTCTAATGTATTGCAAGTGGGAACATCAATGCTTACAGCCACTTTGGAGGGCAGTTTGGCATTAGATTTTTAAATGCACCCTGCCAGTGATCTATAAATTCTGCTTTCCCTCTTTTCTCTTGCAAGGAAACATTTGCACATGCACACAAGGGGGAATGGCCAAGGATGCTTGTTGCAACACCACTGCAATAGAACTGAGAAATAACCTACATGTCCAACAACAGGGGAATGGCCAGATCAGACTGGGGTTTAGCTCTGCCATGAAATGCCAGGCAATGGACAAAAATAATCAGCCAAATTTATGAACATATGATGGCTAAAGCTCCAAGGTATAATGCATTAAGGAAAAAGGCAAGATCTACATAGATACCTAGAATTAAACACATATTCAAATACATTTATGCTAGCAACTGGCAGTGTAGCTCAAGGGTAAAGGGCATGCTTGGCAGGCACAAAGTTCTGGGTTCAGGGGCTGGGGTTGTGGCTCAGAGGTAGAGTGCTCGCCTAGTGTGGGTTCGATCCTCAGCACCACATAAAAATAAAATAAAGATATTACGTTCGCGTATAACTTAAAAAAAAAAATTCCTGGGTTCAATCCCCAGCACCAAAATAAAGTTTAAAAAGCCCATAATGTTTTCCATGGTGAAATATATGTAAGTCCAGAGGAAAAATATAGGAAGAATGTATATTGGCTACATCTATCCTTAGTGATATTTTTAAAGAGAATGTATTCACATACTACTTACAATTAAAAGAAATAATTAAAATCAATAATGAAATTATGGTAACTTTATACAATGGAATACATTCTATGTAACTAACTAAAAGAATAAAGTATTTCTCTGTGCACTGCTATGGAAAATCCTTCAAGATACATGAAGTAAAACATCCAAAGGCCAGAAGTATACAAATTACACTGTTTCGTGTAGACAAACACATATATGATAGCATTTCTCTCTCTCTCTCTCTCTCTCTCTCTCTCTCTCTCTATATATATATATATATATATATATATATATATATATATATATCTTCCTCTCCTTCACAGACTGGATGCATAGACATGCGCTTGTGAATGCCCAGGAGACCAGGGATCTGGTAACAGGAACCGTCCCTGGGGAGAAGGACAGAAGTGTCTGCAGTGAGGCTGAAGTGACTGGTAGTGGGCGCCATACCTTTCAGCAAGCTTTTAAATTTTAAGTCACAAAATTCAGCCTACAAACAAGAATGTGCAAAATGTAATTGTGTAATTTAAGGGATAAAATGAACACCCTGTGGCCAGCACCGGCTAAAGCTATGGAACCTTCTTTAGGCCAAAGAAACTCTGCACATGTGGAGGCTTCTCCTTCCTTCTGCCCCCCTCTTTTTTTTTAGTTTTGCATCTTTAAGTCTTTGAGATTCAGCACGTGGCCGCTGGCCCGGGAGCCTGTTTATTCTCACTCTCAGGCAATCAGAGGCTCGGCTGCACCACAGGTACACCTTCCCTGCCAAGGGCGCTCTTTAGTTTGGTAATTAGGAGCAGTGTAGCCAGGAACAGTTTTACCCAGGTCTCCTGATTCATGTGTGTGTTTCTCTCTATCCAGAATCTGCATTTAACAAATCCCCCAGCTGATTTTTCTGCACATTAAAGTTTGAGAAGCATTAGAATCAGGCTCTGTTTTTTAACGAGGTCCCCAGGTGCTCTGTGTACAAGTTTAACTTGGAGACACTCTGGAAACAGAATCTGCATTTTAACAAGAACTCCAGGTGATTCTTATGCACAGGAAGGTGTAGGTGCGGAATGGCTGCATTAGGGCCTGTGTTCATAGCCAGCTTTCCTGAGAATTTAAAAAGCAATATATGCTGATGGGAATGTGAATTGATAAAGCCACTTTAGAAACTGGTTTACAAGTCACTAAGGCACAGTTTTGGAAATGGAAAGAACTGGGGACATACTATACATTGTCCACTTTCTTTTAAAAGAGAAAACAGCCTCTTATTCAGCTGCTGGCTGCTGCGGGCTTGGTGTTCCTAAGCTGCAGAGTGCGTTCTCCAAGAACAGGGCTCTCAGCTTCTAGCGTGTGGAAGGCCTGGGGTGGGCAGTTCCTTCACCTGCCCCGGGCCAAAAATGTTTCCCACCCTTTGTGGCAAAGTGACATCACACAAAGCAACTGTCATCTTGGGGGTTGTTAGTGCCACACATTCTCCCTATCTACTAGGACCCTCCCTGGGCTTGCCTTTGTTTCATAAAGACTAACTGGTCCCCACTGGGGGCAGAGGACATGCTCATCTCCAGGAGTGCAACAGGAAGTCTTCAAGGAAGTCACAGGACCATCAAGAGGACAGCTGGTAAACAGCGATGATTGAGGGTGCTGAGGGTCACGCAGAGGAGGCGGGTAGAGAAGGGGGTGAAGGGGGCGCCTGTACAAAGCCCAGGAGGTGAAGAGAGGGCACTGCTGAGAAGCCCCAGTGGGCAAGCCGGGGTGCAGGAGGCTGGGGGAAGGAGGTGGGGGGAGGCGAATGCCCAAGGCTCTGGGTGGCAGAGGGAGAGAATCAAACAATTGCCGGCTCCTTTCTTACCTCTATGGTCTGATGCCTGTGTGCCCCCCAAATTCATGTTGAACCCCCCCACCGCCCCATGGTGATGGTGTTAAGAGTTGGGGCTGCTGGAGGTGATTAGGGCCTGAGGGTGGAGACTTCCTGAAGGAGGAGAGCCCTCATGAGAGAGGCCATTCCCTCCACACTGCCTCCCCCCATCAGACAAGTGTGAAGCTAGGAGGTGCCATTGGGAGGAAGCAGCCTTCCCCAGACACTGCTCTGGGGCCTTGAACTCGGACTAGTCGAGGCAGGGATTTATAGCAATTAAGACACCTGCTCCCTTCCTGAAGTGTCCGGGGGCAGAGCTCAGGTGGGCTTTGGGCAGGTATTATCCTGTCTTATCCTGAGAGGCAACGAAGGGTGATAACTGGGGGAGGTGGTCAGGCCTATGTGGATGGAAAGGGTGGACACTGCCATGGTGGGGTCCCACTGGGCAGAGTCTAGTCACATGGTCACACAAGCTGCATGGGAGTCTGGGAATGGGGATCTGATGCGGTGGCCGTGTGCTTTGCTGAAACTCAGGGGGACTCTGGACATCTACCCTCTACCTCCCCTCACACACACCCAGGGTAACCCGTGATTATTCGTCACAGAGCTCTGTGATGGCAGAAACCCGCCAACAGCCCCGTGTGTCTGCAGGTCACTCGAGGTGAGCCACGGCAGAGACACAGGGGGAATGCTCTACAGCTAAGCTGGAGGGTGCTCTTTTGTGTAAATATGTTAGGGTCTTCTGAATATATTAAATAATAAAAAAGCAAGGAATAGAGTTTTGCACAGAGCATGCTACTCCTTTTCGCAGAGGGAAGGGAAGGAGGTACTCATATCTGCTGATGTGACTGGGAGGACACTGGAAGGCTGTGCCGTGCAGCACCTGCTGTTGGTGTCCTGCTCGTGTCCCCTCACCCTGTTGCCTTAGTGTGTCTAGACCAACTTCAAAACCCTCGGTAAGCGGAAGTCACAAGATAATGCAAAGAGGAAGGAGGTGGAGAGCGGTGAGCAAAGCAGAACAGCAAACCCCAGACAGACAGACAGACAAATGTGGGACATGCATCTCAATCACGGCAGAGGGAACACCCAAGAAATCCGGAACTAAAACGTCTGGTCTGGCATCTGGCCTACTGGCCTGTGGGCAAGCTTTGGTTGCTCAAAAGGGCAGATAGGGAGAGTATAGGGAGAGAGTAAGGATCCCAAACAGTAAACCAATCTACTCCAGCTACCAACAGTAAAAACAGCAATAACATCAGAACGATTAAGACGGAGCCATACATTTATAGTCATCATAAATTCATACCTAAAGTACTGGGTGGAGCATTCAGACTTTTATCTGCCTGAGAGCATATGACTTGTTATTTTTTTCCTGGAAAACTGACCAGCGGAGGGCAGTTCTGAGCTCTGCCTTGGGTGTGTTGCTGCACGCCACCACAAGGGGGTAGCATTCAGCACTGTTTTACATCTGATCTTGACCTTCCTCAGTAACAAGGGCTGATCACACCTGTCCTCACAGGATCCTTATCCAAAGTGCCACTTCACGCTCAAAAGTGTCCCACTTCAAGTCGGGGCCTGCCTCAGCAATTTAGTGAGATCCTAAGTAACTTAGTGAGACCCTGTCTCAAAATAAGAAATAAAAAGGGCTGAGGATGTAGCTCAGTGGTTAAATGCCTCTGGGTTCAATCCCCAATACATATAAAAAAAAATGTCCCAGTTTGGGTGATGGGGAGTCTTATATATATGGTATAAATATATATATTTTTCTTCTTATTCCGAAATGAACGGTTTTCCCAGGAACTTACACAGCATAAGGAGTGCCAGTCTTTACTTTGGGGTGGTAGGACTGGGAATTGAACTCAGGGGCACTCGACCGCTGAGCCACCTCCCCAGCCCTATTTTATATTTTATTTAGAGACAGGGTTTCACTGCGTTGCTTAGCGCCTTGCTCTTGCTGAGGCTGGCTTTGAACTTGTGATCCTCTTGTCTCAGCCTCCCAAGCTGCTGAGACTACAGGCTTGCACTACCTCTCCCCAAAGGAGGCCATCCTTTTCTATTGCCCATTTCCCTTCTAGCAAAGCACTCCGATGACCAACGACCTCTCCCACGAGGCCCAGTTCACTTTGGGACACTCGTCCCACTTGTCTGCCCCGGCTTTCAAGGGTGGAACTTCTCTTCCTTGTTGTGACTAGCTCCCGTGTGGTCCAGCCCCGGCCACTGCCCCTGGGCCTTTCGAGTCTGGGTCAAAGGACTTCATGCTCCCATGAGCCAGAGCAGGCTGCTGGTCTGTCTTGCTAGACCGTGAGCTCCCAGAGGGCCAGGGTCCTGCCTGCCCGTGTCACCATAATCGCAGGCCACTTTGTCTATAAGCTTTTGCTAAATACACGCACTTGTTCTGTTTAGATCATCATTATCATAAAATGCCCAACATGCTGTAAAAACCCAGGCAGCGAGTCTCTCCCCGGCCCCACTTCCTACCTGCCCGCGTCCCTTCGCGGTCTCCCCACTGCCTCAGCCCCTCACGCCCCACCCTGTTCCCGTCTGAGTTTCCCATTGGCTGTTTCCTCCACGTGGACTGCTCTTCCTCTTGATGGTGCTCCCACCGTCCCTCTTTCTAGTCTTTACTTCAGTGGTAACTTCTTGGGAGGCCTTTGCTGACCATCCTATGTCAAACTGCACCCGGCCCCAGCACCCGACTTGTCTCCAATCCTCTCCTGGCTCCCGGGGTTTCTGAGCCCCTGGCAAGTACTCATGAGCTCTGTCTAGTATTTCTCCTCTGCTTCTCTCACTAGAAGGTAGACATCACCAGGGCGAGATCTTCATCAGTTTTCACAGCAGCATCTGGGACATAGTAAGTGCTCAGGGAACGTTTATTGAAGGAACAAATGAGTTCAGGAAGCATTTACCGAGCTGCCCGGGATTAGAGTGGACAGGTCAGTCTCAGCTCCCAAGACTCAGGCCTTTGGAAGAGAAAATAGACAGTAAGCCGTGGTGAGCTCGTGCCTCTCAATCAACAAGCCTGTGGTCCTCTTGGGCCAAAGTCCCATAGGTGTGGCCCAGAATGAACCCACCTGTGAATCGAAGAAACCTGAGTAGCTCTTGCTCATAGACTTCTTTTTCCTAATAACTAAAATTTACCTCCTTCAAAATTCAGTGAAGTAACCCTGGTGACAAGATAATACTGGAAAAACGTGGTCCAGAATAAAAGACTATCATTATTGCTCAAGAACTTCCAATTCAGCATTAAATCCTGAACTGCTTTCTAAATAGTTTCTTTTAAAAATTATAGTTAACAAAATTAAAAAACAAATAAAAGAAAAAGATAGTTGGATCATAGAATATTGCAAAGGACTGTTTTGCTTATAATTTTTATGTTCACAAAATCTTGACTAACCAACCTGTCGAGATGTTACAGCAATACAAATACGTGTACCCTTGTGGGGAATGCACAGGTGACTGATTTGAGCATAGACCGGCTTTCCTCTGGTCACCTTCCATGTTTTGAGAGTTGGTTGTGAGAGGCGTAAAATGCTGTATGTTCCGAGCATACAGCAAGTGTTCATTAATGTTCGTGCAGTCAGGGGTGGGAACAGTCCCTTGCTCCCGACTGCCTGCCTTTCCCCCTCAGCTGAGAGGGAAGCATGTCACTCACTGCTGACATCCTGCTCTTTTCAGAGTGACCACTAGGCTGGCCTTAATTACACCATGCTTTACTCAACTCTGGGTGAATGCACTGTGCCCTTTACTAGATTCATAATGCACAATTCTAGCTCCAGAACAAGATCTTAGTCACTAGATGACTCAAGACAAGTGAAATCCTAAATCCCAAGTAAAATGGCTGTGTGGCCCAGAGCCAGCTGCCCAACCTTTCTGTTGTATTCTCTAAAGTGCAGATGCAAATGGCAGGTTTGTTCAGCATGGCTCTTTAAGAGCAGTGGCCTCTGATTTAATGTGACATACACAGCAAAGGCTCAGTAGGTAGAAGGTACTATGATATAAATTCACAAACTTGAATAGATCAACATTTAAAAAAAAAACAGGCAAACAAAAGAAACAGCCCATATTTCCCTTCCACTGGTAAAATGTTGATCATATGATGGAATATTATTTGGCTGTAAACAGAATGAAGTGCTGATACAGCCACAACGAGGACAAACCTCGAAAACACCGTGCTGAGTGAAGCAAGCCTCACAAAGGCCCAGCTGTAGCTGAGTCTGTTTATGTAGATGCCCAGAAGGGGCACACCCAGAGCACAGGATGGGTGGTTCCTGGGAGTCGGGGTGCGGGCTGAGGAGTGGCTGCTGAGGGGTGCAGGGTGTCCTTTTGGAGTGATGGAAATGTTCTGCAACTAGATGCTGTTAATGGTTGTATAAATCTGAAGACAGTGAAAACCAGTGAATTGTACTCTTTAAGAGTGAATTTTATGGCCTGTGAATTTATCTCTGTAAAGCTGTTATAGGAAAAACTGGCCAAAACAAAGATAAGTAATTATCCTTCCGCTCAACCCATTTCTTCTCTCTGTAGACTGTAAAATTCTCCTACATTTTTCATGTCTTGGTGATGATCTCCACCCTCCCGGGCTGACTTCTCCATTCTGCACAGTGCCCATGGGCCTCAGGGCCTACAAATGCTTTAAATTCTTCTAAAATCAGAGGAAAATAATTTAATGTAATGCAGCCTGGATTTATACATCTCTATAGCCATGTAGTGTGAAATATAATTTAAAATCTCTCAATATATAGAGATGTGTGTGTATGTGCATACACATGTATGGGGCATGTGTGAGTGTATGTGTGTGCTTGCATGTCTGCATATGTTCATGTATGTGTGTGTATGGGAGTGTTGAATGCATGCTTGCACATGTGTGCACACATAGCATATGTCCATGAATGAGTGTGCATGCATATGTGGGTTTATATGCACATGTATACTTGCACGTTTGGGAACACTTGTGCACCTGTGTATGCACACACACTTATGTGTGTGTACATGAATGTGTGTACATGTGCATGCATGTGAGACATGTATGTGTATGCAAATATACCCGTATGTATGCTTGCATGTAAATTTGTGCATGTATGCATGTGTGTAGGTATATGTGAAAGTTTATGCAGACGTGTACGTGCATATGCATGCATGTGTATTTGTGTGTGCATGTGTGAGTATATTAAGGCATGTATATGCATGTGTATCTTTGTGTGTGCATGAATGTGCCTGTTTGTGTCTAAACATGTATGTTTGTATGCTTGCATCTATGCACATGTGTGTATGCATGAGTTTGCCTGTGTATATGTGCATGTGCAGGTGTGTGTGCATTTGCATGCACAGGCATTCATGTGTATGTGCGCACACATGCATTTTAGTATGCATATGCATGTGCATGTGTGTGCATGCTTGTATGCAGTGCATATTTGTGATTCATGTATGCACACATGTGCATGCATGCTCATGTACGTGTGCATGCACACTTGTGTGTATGTGCACACTCATGTGTGTATGTGTCTGTGCATGTGTGTATGCACATGTGTGTATATGTGCATGCATGTGTGTGTTTAGGAAGGGACCTACACAGGCAAAAGGACTCAGAGCACTGGACAATCATAACATGGCCCTGACAACTCCCAATATCAATGTCCTCAGGTTTGGGATCTTGTGGGGACCCCTCTTTGCTTCCACCACACCAGGACGGCATTTAAAGCAGAAAGAAAACTGGAAAATGAAACCAAACAACATGAACACACCCTCTTGCCTCTGGCTGTTGCTCGAGCCAGACCCTAGGGCAGGAGGTGTGCAGGGGGCCACGAGGCATCTGCACTAGGAATGGACCTGGGCTCAAGTGCAGTGAGACCAGTGACCAGCAGAGCAATTCTGGGCAAGCCACACGACCTCTGTTTCTGTGGCTCTGTTTCCCCATCTCACTGGGAGGACAGACAGGTCAGCGAGGGCACCTGAGAGTCAGGGTTGGCTCAAGCACGTGTCTGCCTTCTTTCAGGCTGTGTTCATGCAGCTTGCAGGACACGCCTGAGAGCAGGGAGCTCAGGGGTGAAAAGCCCCTGAACGGACCTCAGAAACCCTGGACCTGCAGCAAGAGCAGCAGGACTGCTGGGGAGGAAGCGATCACCGGCTGCGTTCCGTATTCCTCAGTTGAAATCTTCCCAGAAGATTCAATTCTGGCTAATGACTTCAAGGGGAATTTCAGTTGCAAGCCTTGTTTTTTACTCCAAGGAGAATTCTTCTGATGCCAATACAAAGAAAAGCAGAATACAAAGAGCGAACGACACACATTCCCTCAGGACACTAAGCAGCTAGGATCCCTATAGCAAGGGTGTTCCAGGACAACCTTTGAATTCTGGAAACTCTGAGAAAACTCATGTAAAGCCAGATGCCAGAGGCTTAGACAGCTCACTGGATGGAGCACAGAAGGATGTTGTTGACACAATGCTGAAACATCGGTGGTGTAAGAGGCTCCCAGCAAAGACACTTCAAATTCCCAAATCACAGCTGTGAATCAGATGCTCATGACTGGGGGACAGGTGCAGTGACCACACACCAAAGGCCTCCCAGGTCTGCTTCTTATTCCCTCCTGCCAAATTGGCAAGAAAGAGACCCATGAACGGGGAAGTAGAGGGAAAGCAGATTCCTGTGAACAAAAGGTTCCCTGACTGAGGAAGCTGGAAGAAGGTGGTAGCCAGTGGGAACTTGCTGAGGGGTGGGCGGGCTCCAGGTTTGGACCTCTTGGGCTAATAGCTCTGCAACATCCGCACGTCTCTTACTTAGTCTCTAAGACTGTGCTTCTTTATCCTAGTATTTCCCAGGATGCCTGGATCACCACAATCTCCACAGAGGCTGGATTTTAAACCCACGTTCCCAGCAACGCCCCCGCCCCCCCCCCATCTGCTTTATTAGAACTTACTGAGCTGCCCTGGGGCTGAAGGTAGCTATTCAAAACCAGTTTTCCAGGTGATTCTTACACCAGGCTGTTGGGCTCCACCTCTTTTTCCTGCACAATGTCTTAACAGTATCTCCCTTGGGGACTACAGTATGATTTGATGAGTTTAGCACAAACATGACACAATAAATCTTAGCTTTTATCACTGAAAAATCACAATCACTGTTATTTAATAAATATTATGCACCTACTACCTGCCAGGTTCTATGCCACAAATCAGGGGGTAATGGTGGGCTAGAAGCATGGTTCCTGCCCTCATGGAGCATGCTTGGCTCCTGGGAGCCTGTGTGATAAGCAATCGGTGCACAGTAAGACTTTGGTACAATGTGGGCACTGCCAATCAATCCAGGGTCCTAGGGAAGCATGGGCTTAATCACTGCTCCAGCAGGGGGCGCTGTCTTGCTCTTAGAATCAGCTGGATTAGGGGCTGCCATGGAGGAGAGGAAAGAAAGTTCTAGATCAATAGAGACAATACAGAAAGGAGCTACAGGTGCATTTGAGAATTGGATGGAGGCTTATTTCTTTTATTTAATATCGGTCTCCCTGCTAGACACGGAGCTGACTCAGGGCTTCTCAACCTCAGCTGCGCTGCTGACTGTCTGGGCCAATCTAAATTATGTGCTTCATTGGTTTGTCTCTGAGAGGCCAGACACATTTCAAACACAAGACTGCTTATTTTTCCATGAGTGGCAACATTCTATCTCTAAACTTTCTTTGTAAGGATGCTTCTGCTTGATTTTCAAGCCAATTATTTATTGCAATCCCTCCAAGAGTATTTGGTGGTTTTGTTGTAAGTCAATTATTTCGATGAATCAGGACACTTGTGCTAATTTTTTTTTTTTGGGTCCTGGAGATTGAACCCAGGGGTATTTAGCTACTGAGCCACACCCCCATCCCTACTTTGTATTTTATTTAGAATCAGGGTATCACTGAGTTGCTCACGGCCTTGAAAAGTTGTTGAGGCTGGCTTTGAACTCACAATCCTTCTGCCTCAGCCTCCTGAGCTGCTGGGATGACAGGTGTGCTTTCGTGCTAATTTTTAAAAAGCATTCTGGTTAAAATGAAAGCTCCAAAGTAAAAGAAAATAAGCTTTTAGCACCCCTCCTAAGATCACACCCAAAGACTGCTCCCCCACCCCTCCTCCTCAGGAGTGTATTTGAGAAACTGGGCTCTAAAACAACTTCATTTTACGTGACGATTCCGAGTTTCAGAGAGATTGTAAAGAACAAAATCCCCTGAAAGGAGTTAATGAAATCACTGGCACTCGATTCTAAGGAGACTTAGCTCCACTTCAAATTCAAGTTGAGATTTTCATTATGTAAAACACCTGCCCAGCCACAAAGCAACTCCAGCTATAGGATCAACCCAAGTGTAGTCACCAGGGTGAACTGAAGTTGGGCTTTACTGTGAAAAACGGACCAGAGACAGGGGAATTGTAAAGAAGACTGGTTGGACTTTGGAAAACGTGAATCGAGAACCACAGACGACCTAACTTAGCAGCCAACACAGAGCAGACCCTGGGCACAATCGACCGTTTAATGGACTTGTTTGACTTACAAGTAGAAAAGATTCAATTCTATTGACAAAAATGCAGTTAGAGAAAAAAGTACGTTCTAAAATGATGGGGAATGGAGGGGTGAAGTCATTTTCTTTTAACTTCCAATGACAATTTTTAAGGCAATACCTGAGGGCTTGGTCTTTGTCATAAAAACTGTGTTGCTGTCCTACCAAGGGTAGGGACAGTCTATTTTTCCGGGACAACATTCTCTCCATAAGAGAAGTGAGACTTGGCTGTCTGAAGGACTCCTCAGGTGGCCACCTCCCCACGGTCTAGGGTCCAGCTAACCTTAAATGAAAAAACAGGGGTTTCTCTCTTCTTCAGACAGGAATTTTCCTGACTGCAGGAAATCCCTCTTCCTTCCTGCTGAGAACTAAATGCTGAGGCAGATTTACTGTGAAGATGCTGAAATTAAAATTCCTTACCTCTTTCAGCCCTTTGAAAGAATCTTTATTTGCCATTTTGTATTCATGATTTTGCAGTTTTTCTTTTTTCTCTTTGCAGTGCTGAGGCTGAACCCCAGGGACTCACACATGCTAAGCCGCTGAGCTGAGCTGAGCTGCACCCCTAGCCCGGCACCTTCTTTTTCTTAGAGAGGGTCCCCTAATTTGTATAAACTTCAGGCACTGTAATTGCTGGATAGAGTCAGATTTTGTTCAGGCTGCCTCCTTGCTAACTTCCTTATCTAGTAGAGAAACTGCCTTTTCCCTTTCTGGAAGCCAAATCTTCTGCAGGAACCACTCAAAAGTTGAATTCAGATTTGGGGCTCAGTTTTATGGTGAAGTCTCTCACTTATAAAGGGAGGTTAAGAGGCTTCAGTTTGGTGGTGAGGAGTCTGTGATTTTATTTAACCAAGTGTCATCATGACACAAGCCAGGGCTGGTTATGTTGAGAGCCACAGCCGAAGGGGCCCCAGCAATTGGCTCACAGCGGCCCCAGCAACATCTAGCTGATTGGCTCCTCTGCGGTGATGCTCATTGGGCTGTTTCCCTGCCCTTTCAGACCACGGAGCTGCTCATTGGGGGACTTTTTTGGCTCCGACCCAGCCAATCGGCCTCAAGAGCAGGAGGATTGTGGGAGGTGGAGAGAAGCTTGTGTGGGAGAGAGAGGCTTGTGGAAAGCCAGTGGTGGCAGTTGAGGCTCTGAGGGTTTTTCCTGAGAGGCTGTTTTGTTTGGCGTGTGTGGTTCTAAAAATAAAGTTAGTTTCTTTTGACAAGTGGCTCCTGATTGTGCCCAGCCAGACTGCGGCATGGTTAGGCATTTACAACTTTTTAGTCTAAAGGTGCTTCTCTGTGACACTTTCAGGAAGGGTGGCATCAAGGATCACAAATAGCCCTGTGGCTTTTTAGGAGTTTATAGGCTAATCCCACAACAGAATGCAGGGTGATTTTACTATTTCAGGAAGTAGATTCATATGTTTGTTAAACCTGGTGCTGAAAATAACAATAACAATTATAAAAAGCCTTAAAAGGTGGTCAAATTACTTAAGCAGAATTCTCCATTCAGTAAAAAATATGCCATAATATGTAATTTAAATCTAAAAGACTCCTGTGTGCCTCACTTTCTTGAGACTCATTTAACTTTTCATGTTAACTCTAATCTCAGGTAGAGGTGGTGCCCAGTGAGGGGTTGGCAAGCTGTGGCCACCACCTTTTTTTTGTATGGTCTTGATGCCAAGAATGTGTTTACATTTTTAAATGGTTGAGAATAAGGTCAAACAATAAATAATATTTTGCAACATGATGATTATATGAAATTCAAACGTCAATGTCTATAAACAAAGTTTGATTGGAAATCAGCCATACCGGCTTCTTTCCAGTTATTTACAGATATTTTCATACTACCATGGCAGAGTTGAGAGTTGCATAGTCCATAATACTGGACATCCTTGTCACCTGGCTTTTGCTGAATCTAGGACAAAGGTCTTCCAACCGGGTTCTAGAGCTTGGGAATATACCAAGATATTTCAAGAGGTACACAGGCCTGAGAAAGGAAATCACTTATCAAATCTTAACTCCCATGGGTACTTTTTCTTAAAGTCGAGAAGGTAAGAACACACCCAGCTGTGAAAAGTGGGTAGTTGAGAAAAATCCAGATGTAATCAATGCACAGAGCTGAGAAAACTCTGGAACATCAAGATGTCGATGTTACAAAATCTAGTGACTCCAGGATTGGAAAAGAAACCCCAGTCAGCATTCAGTTCTTTGCTTTTGATAATATTGACCCAGTTAATTATGATTGACCAACATGTGATTGTTTCTTTTGGTGGGGGATATATAATTTAAAAGGAGTTAAAATAATCGAGAGGCATTGCTATCACAATACAATTTTTTATATGCTTATTTGTTTGAATGAAACTCTAGAGTTTACATCAATAAAAAAGAATATTTGGAATATAAATGAAAATGAATTATATCTCATGGTGACAACTTTTTAAAAAATCCAGTTTTTTTAAAAAAATTAATATTTAGTAAAGATACATAAACTGATGCCAAACCAAGGCTGACTGCCTCATTAAGACTCATAGTCTCAGTAAATATTTTGTTTATATTTAATAATTACCATAATGTATCATAATTTTATATTGTTTTGATCAATTTTTTTCTAAGGATAATTTTATGTAGACGAAATGTTTAAAGCTTGGAGCCCCGTGGGCATGAGAAATTTAAAAAATATGATTTTCAATTTATATAATTACAATTTCATGGCTGATAAGATCAACACTGTGTCTTGATGTCACTCTCAAGATTCTAGAAACTTCCCGGGCTGGCTCTTTCAACCTGATTTGCTAAGGTGGGGCACTGCCCACTTCTCTCCTGGCAACACAGCATTTTGTTGTGACTTGGATCAGAGCAGGATGAACTCCCCATCCCGAACAGAACAGAGTTTAAGGGTGACTGCAGAGAAGATCCTATGTTCAAACGGGTCAAAAGAAGAACTCCCTGTGCCCTTTCTGAAGCACATACTCCAGGAATTACTCAAACCAAGCAAAATGAAGCCAAAGGCGTGGAATGGGGAAGAAGAGTCCAAGAACTGTGTTGAGCCCCGTGTGTTGCAGATTTTGGTTGAATCTAAGTGCAGACAGTATTTTAATATAAGAGACACTGTAGAAGGCAGGACTTAAGCAAAGCCTGGAAATAAACTTGAAAGCTATCTCGGCAACACTAAAGATTTGGGGACAGGGCATTCTAGGAAAAAAATGAGGCCCCAAAGCCTCCTCTCACTGGGAAGAGGACTTCAGGATGGAAGAAAGAGTCACGGTTAACTTTGCTTTTTATACAGCAATGGAAAAAATATAAGTTTACAAATGATTGTTGAAGATTGGAAAATAGCCATTAGCAGAAGAGAGATGTGACCAAACACCATCTGTAGGAACAGGGAAACTTAGAGAAAAGGAGAAAACCACAAAGTTTATAAATAGTAACATTACATAAGATGGGAGTGACTAATAGGACAATAAAGGTAAAGTATCGGAATTTCCCTGTCATAGGCAAGGAGAGGTGATGGTTTTTAATCAGTGGGATGGGTGAAGATAAATCAGGCAAAGGTAATAAGGTATAAGCTGAGACTCAGAATATTACCATGAGATAAAGCATGAGTTAAGGCTGAAGCTATTAAATGGAAGGACCATTATCTAAGATGAAGATGACAAAGAACACGCAACAGCCACATTCCCACAGGTACCACGTACCAACGACAAAACACAATGGAATGAAATCCCCTGTAACGCAAGAGAAGCTTGGTCAAAAGCTAAGTCCAGGGCTGCGCTGGCCTGGCCCCAGTGCGGCCCTGCGCTCCATCCCAGCATGCCCACGCAAGGCGATTCCAACAAGGTTTTGGAATTCTTCTTTCAGTTTACCAGAGAGGGTTTGAAGATTTGAATAACAAAGATGATTTGATTTGTAAAAATGTGAACTTTACAGAGACTACATATACACTCTTCTCTGATAACCACCAAATACTACAGAAATTTGTCCCATAAATGGCCACACAGAAATTGAAAAATTACAAAAAGCATGTATTTTAAAGGTCACATTATGAGACCAAACTTAATAACATCAGAAACAAACAAACAAAAAAAAATCAAAATAGATTGTAACTATTTAAAAAATAGGAAACATGTCTTTACCCATCTCTTGGATTCTGCAACTCCCAATCAACCTTACAACTGAAATAAAAAAATATCTTGAAATTCAGGAAAAGAAAGGACATTCCTTATAAAATTTATAGGCATACAGATGTAAGGGAAAATTCTGAAAGAGTTTGAAGTAGACAATGAAGATGATTGAGGGCATCGCCAGTCCCCAACCCTGGTGATCTATTCTGTAGGGGCTGGTGCCTTTTATTTTATTTTTGTTGTTCTGCGGTGTTGGAGAGTGAACCTAGGGCCTCAGGGTGCTAGGCAAGCACTCTACTTACTGAGCTTCATCTCCAGCCCCGTGGTTTTGAGTTTTTTACAACTTTGTCAGTTACTGAAATATATAATAATGCATGTAATTTGTAAACAAGTAAACATTAAACAGATTTAGTCTGGTGGAGTCCGCTGATTGTCACCTGGAGATACTGATCCAGTCTGCCCCATTAGTATATTTATTCCAGCATTCCTGATTGTCTAAGTGCATTTGTCGAATTCTTCTTTGAACCTGATGTGATATCTTACTGACTCCCTTTGAATTAATGACTGAAATAAAATCTTTGACAGTTGTTCTTTCTCTATTTGTATAAGCCATGATTTTAACTTTAAAAAATTATTTTTTTAACATAGGTGGATCATAATGGAAAAAGGTACAGCTTTAAATGTTTTTGTTATTCAAGGAGGAATAAGTGAATTTAAGATAGGAAGTGAGAATAACAAAATAAACTGAAATAAAAGCAGATGAAAACATTATTAAAGATTTGGGGACAATCTCTGTTGAAGTTGAAATCTGAAATTAAACGGAGGAGGGGCAGAGAAAGAACAAAAGTAAAAACTCTACTTTCATTTTAATACAAATGCATAATAAATCCTTTGCAAATTGAGATGAAAATACTATATATGAGTATATATATTATACATATAATATATATAAATAATACTCAATACTTATATATATATAATATATACATACTATATACACTATATGAGATATATATACATATATATGTTTTTAAGAGAATATTAAATGGAAGTATAGGATAACAGACATGAAAACTTAGAACAAATCAATGATTTTTTTCCTTTTGCAAAGTATCAATTATGAAATTGATTCAGATGAGGTAAACAACATGAACAGATCAGTAATCACAGAAAAAAATGGGAAACTTTGTCAAAAATGAACATGAAAAAGAGAATCAGCCCAGAGAACAGAGCAGAAAATTTCTGAGATAGTCAAACTATTGCAAGTCATTGAACAAGAAGGAAAAGACTCCAATTTATCTTCAGAGTAGCACGACCTAAAACAAAAACAAGCAAAAGCCAGATAGAGATAGCACCAAAAGAAAACTGAGATCAATGACACTTATGCATATGGTTGTAAAAATTAAAAAAAAAATTAGGAAATGGAATCCAGCAAGGTATCAGAAGAATAATCCAACATGGCCAAGAGGGTTTGCCCCAGGAATGGAAGATGACTCAATAATACAGGACGTGTGGTATACTAATTCACTCTATCAACATACTCAAGTGCAAACCCATATGGTAAAAAACTGAAAAGATATTGATAAAATTCAGCAACCTACCCTGATAAAAATTCTTACGTGAAATGTTTACTTGAAGAAAATGACTTGAGAACTATAAAAAACCATTACTCGTAGGAATATACATTATATCAAATTGGGAAATTTTTTTTAAAGAGGGGGGGGAGGGAGGGAGAGAGAGAGAATTTTTTAAGATTTACTTTTTAGATTTCGGCGGACACAACATCTTTGTTTGTATGTGGTGCTGAGGATCGAACCCGGGCCCCACGCATGCCAGGTGAGCGTGCTACCGCTTGAGCCACATCCCCAGCCCAGGAAATTTTTTTTTTTTTAGTTGTCAATGGACCTTTATTTCATTTCTTTATATGTGGTGCTGAGAACCAAACCCAGTGCTTTGCACATGCTGGGCAAGTGCTCTACCACTGAGCCACCACCCCCGCCCATCAAATTGGGAAATGTTAATGCCAATCATGTTAAAATTAAGAACACAACAGGGATATCAACTATATCAACAGTCCCAAGGCAATGGGACAAGGAAACAAAATAAACAGTAAATACATGGGGCAGAAAGAGAAAACACAATTTGAAATGAGATGACTATTTTATAATCATCATAAATCATATTTATCAGAGATTAGGGGTTTCCATTACTTCATGTTGATGAATGTGAACTTTTCCTAATGGTGTTTGACAAATATATAAAAATAGCTTTTCTTTATGCTTACAGCAACTATTTTGAAATAGAAAATATTTCCATTCATAATTACAATAATCATAGAGAAACTAAAGTCTTATATGGTAATAGACTGTGAATGAAGAAAATTAGATATCATTTTATTACATAATGTTTACAACAGGAATCAAAGTTTTTTGGGTAGAAGAGTTGTAGATGGACACGATACTTCTATTTATTGTTTGTTTGTTTACTTATTTATTTATATATGTATATGTGGTCTGAGGATTGATCCCAGTGCCTCACCCGTGCAAGACAAGCGCTCTATCACTGAGATATAACTGCAGCCTCATAAGTCATTCCTTTTACACATAATCCAAGTCCCCCAAAGATTTTTTGTTTTGTTTTTTGGTGTGTTTGTGTGTCGGGGTAGTTATTGGATAAAATGGCTTCATTTGGAAGAATATCTAAGAATCGCTAAGAATATTTTGGGACTAGACAGCAACAGGAAGACTTTGTAAGTCTATAGGATTAAGGTATTCCTTAACACTAACAATCAAATATTTGATGTTGGCAAGCCAGAGAAGATGTAAAGATCGATGGGACAGAATAGAGATTCAAGTATATTTGGGAACTCGATCTACACCAAAGGCAAAAATCAGGATTTCAGTTCTAAGGAAAATCTTATTTTATTTAACTTGTGGTTGTGGCACAGTGGATAGCCAAACCCATATACCAAAAAATATAAATATGAATTTTGGCTGCCATAGGGTGCTGACTAAAACCAAAGAAGCAAATAAAAAAATATTAAAGAAAAAGAACCTCTTCATCTCAGGGGGAGGGGGGCTTTAAAGAAATCTAAGAGCCACAAATGAAGAATGGAATGCAGACTACATAAAAGCAGTCACTTTTATTTGGCCACAGTGCCACAAGCAAGGTCAAAGGACAAGTGATAGAAGGAGAGAAAACTTAGCACTGTGCCACAGATGTGGGGTTTAGATCCCCAATTCCCCAATAAGCTGAGACAAATGAGGGAGGGCAAGTGTAAGTTCCAAGGCCAGGTGGTCAGCAGGCCTGGAGATGTCACAGGACGTGCAGATGCAGACACCAGCTGGGAAGCACAAAGAGCAGATAACTGGTTCACTCACCAGGTCACTTCAAGAGACTGTTAACTGGCAGGACTGCAGGTGGCTGGGCCACTCTGTAGGAGACTACCATTTTGAAAGTCAATTGGGATCTATGCAAATATAAGCCACAGAAACTCATTGAAACACAGTTTTAAACACACTTTCTAGTCTTCGTAGAAAGAAAAAAAAAAGGCACTGAATCTGAAGAATTATGTAGGATGTTGACTGTGGCAGTTTGTGATGGAAAATCCCTAAATAACCGAAATATCCATGCATAGGGGATGCTGGCGAGAGCACCGGACATTCACACTACTACCCTTGGCTAAAAGAAGCCAAAAACCAAATGAACTAGGGTTAGCTGTGTTGACCCACAGGACTGTCAATAAATGGAATAATCAAGGCAGGCTGCAGAGAAGTATGCATTGCATGATCCAATTACTCTAGAAATAGGAAAACCCTTTTCTATGTTACCTTCATCTGAGTCCATGCATGCACACATGAACACAGAGAACGTCAACCTTGGGTTGGGAGGGTTAGGTTTGGGGTTGTTAGCTTGGTTTTTGTACAATTTTGTGTACAGTTTATTGCAGGGAACAAATTTTACTGTTGTCATTTATAATATCAGAGTATGCTGCGTATGTATAGGTATGCCTGTGTGTCTGTTTGTACATGTGGTGGCTGCCAGGTGAAGATATAAGAATATGGAAAGAAATACAGAATGCAAGAAGAAAAGAGTAAACTCAAGCCTGGCTTCATCACTGGATTAGGAAACATACATGTGGAAGCATAGAGAAACAAGACTGGAAGATGTCCACCAAGCTGGTGACGATGTTTACACGTGGCCTGGAAGGTTATCAGTAGCTTCATTTTCCCCATACTATTCCATTTGTGATGTGTCCTATCTTGAATACACATCATATTTACAATCAGGAAAAAACTCTTTTAAAAGATGAAAAAAGGGACACTCTTGGGGATAGAAGAACAATGTAGAAAACAGTTTTGTAATGGAGGTTTCATAGTTAAAAGGTGGCTGAGTAATTTTCTAAAGAGCTTCAAGTAATACAGTAGTGTCCCCCACTCTCTGGGTCCATATTCCAAGACATTTCTTGAATGCCTGAATTGCCGATGGTTGCAAACCCTATATACACTATGTTCTTTTCTATACACATAAACCTACAACAAAGTTTAATTTATAAATTAGGCACAGGAAGAGATTAACAATAACCAACAAAAAGAACAATTACAACAACATACTATATTAAAGGCATTTAAAACTTATGAACTTATTTCTGGAATTTTCCATTTAATATTTTCTCACTACAGTTTGACTATAGGTAACTGAAAGCAAGAAAGAAAAACTGTAGATCGGGAGGCACTGTAATTCCAATATGATAAAATTACTAAAAATTTCTAGCATTGTGCACTGCAGGAATTCCTGTTTCAAACCAAAACCAGTTAATAATTCACTACTACCAATACTGACATGAAAATAGAGAAAGTCTGGCAAAGCTATGCAATAAGGCTTCAGAACTATATCCAAATACTAAGAATCCAAGAAAGAAGGGAGACAAAATCCAGCTCTAACTCTTTGGCTCTTTCTTTTGGTACTGGATCTGCATGTCTAATAGGCAAACCCTCAAGATTTCTAACATCATCGTTTTTTATTTCCCTAGCTTGTTTTTACCCAAAGCACAAATAACATCTTCATATGAAGGTGAGATGATCTACATAACAAAATTTTTTTTTCCTATTCCTAGGGATAGAACCCAGGGCCTCCCCATGCATGGACCCTGCCACCGAGCTGCATATATATAAGTTCATATATTATGAAAAAGTAAAAGTGACAACTTAGGCAAAAATGCATCTAAGTATGCTCATAACAATCTAATCATGCTTCTTTCAGAATAGTGACCACCCCTCTTTATCAATCCTTGTCTACATGGAAAATCAGAGATATTAAACCCCTGGAGGATATTTATAGGTATAAATAGGAGTAATTCCAGTTTCTCTCTGGCGCCACCTACCGATCAAATAGCATTTCAATTCAAAACAGAATACAATTTGAATTTCCCTCTCAATATAACCTGTGCTAGGTGCTTTTCCAAAACCATTCATCTGGATCCTGGATCTGCACAGATATCAACAACCAAAAAAGTCCTAGAAAAGTCCTCTCAAATTTTAGTAGAAACTTGCATCATATTTGTGTTTAAATAGAAATGTCAGGATCTTCAGTCTGAAGTTTAAAAAAAAAAAAAAAGGGGGGGGGGTCACTTTAGGTACTGCACTTTTTCCATATAAGTGTGAAGGTGGTAAAGTGTTTGTGCAATATTCATGAGAGAACTAAAAGCCTCTGTTACTTTCTGTTCCGTTTAATTATACAATGATTTACACTCCCTCAGACCCAAACCATATCTCAAGAAGCATTAACATTTGGGATCTTTTAACCAGGTATCAATTTATTAGGGAACTGTTTGTTCATTATCATTAAACATTTTTTTTTTTCAAGTATTCATGTCACATTATGTAGAAAATGGTTCTCCAAGCCAATAGATCTGTATCTATGTAATACGGTAATACCCCAAATTCTGGGAGGTATTTCAGAATGGGGCTTAAGAGAGGCTAGGAAGTACCATCTACTACACAAATTGAATGAGATGGAAAAGAACCTTTATT
Source organism: Marmota marmota marmota (assembly GCF_001458135.2). Taxonomy (NCBI): domain Eukaryota; kingdom Metazoa; phylum Chordata; class Mammalia; order Rodentia; family Sciuridae; genus Marmota; species Marmota marmota. Next base: position 8,664,992 of record NW_026000026.1, read on the forward strand.
ACAGTTGAAAAATCAAATTGGAAACAAACAAATGTATTCACTACTTAACCCATTTAATCCCAACTCCTAATTGGAATCATCTTGGTAACATTTAAGATTCTACCATAGAACGCGGTGATTCAGAGGTGGTCTCAAAGTAGTTACAGTGTTAAAAAATTACAGTAAGTACAAAATACGATTTATTACAGGGGGCGGTCACGGCAATCCTTAAAAACATCAAGAGCAAACCTTTTACAGAACACTACTCCTCGTTTCTTGTCCCCCTTTTCTCAGTACTAATCTGGTATGGAATCGGCGGGACACAGCAGAGCGGGGTGCGCCGCCCCTTGGATGATGGAGTACGTCTGCTTGGGCAGTTCTTGCTGTGAAGAGGAGAATATAGGTGGAGCCGTGGTGGCCACCGCGATGCTCTGCCCCCCATCGCTCACCACTGTCACTTCAGCTGTCCCCTCCTGAATCAAAGCATTAAGGCCTTCAAAGTCAGTGCACGTGATACCCGAGCTGGCGATGAACGTCTGGTTGCCGGACGCTTCCTGGGGCCCGGCGGCTGCCGTGGGGATGAGAGTCTGGTGCAGCGTGGCCCCGTCGGTCTGGTCATGGGTGGTCAGCAGGACAGTCGGCTGGCTCATGGCGCCTGCCTCGCTCGGACATCCCGAGGTCTGAGGAGGGGCGATCAGACTGACCTGGCGCAGGATCTGCAGCCGGCTGTTCCCCGGGAGCTCCTCTGGGCTCTGGGCCACCAGGGCAGGTGGGACGATGTTGACTGCGGCCGCAGCGGCCTGGACGATGGTGTTTGTCTGGGGCACCTGATGCCCCACGATGATTTTGACCCTTCCCTCGCTGAACTGGGGCACCTGGCTGGGCTGGAGGGGCACCTGCAGGTGGCCGACCGTGAGGGGCGTGGCGGGCTGCTTGCTGGGGTCGATCTGAAACTGGAGCACGGTCACATCGGAGTTCTTATTTTCGTTGTACTCACTGTGCTGCCTCTTGTGGCTCCGGAGCGAATCCTCCCGCATGAATGAGGCGTCGCATATGTCACAGTGAAAAGTCTTCTTGGCGTCCAGCTTGGCCACCTGCCGGCTGCTCTGCCTGCCGGTTTCCTTCCTTTCCAAGGCCTCGGTCTTGACCATGTCCCCGTGGAACTTCTTCATGTGCTTGCTCAAGTTGCTGGGCTGCTTGGTGTCGAAGCTGCAGTAGCTGCACTTGAAGGGGCGCTCGGTGCAGTGGATGCGCTCGTGGACGCGCAGGGCCGCCTTGCTGGAGCACGAGTAGCTGCACTCTGAGCACTTCTCCGGGTGCTCCGATTGGTGCACGCGGCTGTGCTTCCGGAGGGTGGCTTTGCTGTCACCCAGGAAGTCGCAGTGTGGACACTTGAAGTTATTCCCGCTGTGTTTGATGCGGATGTGCGACTTGAGGTTCCCCTTCATGGTGCAGCGGACATTGCAGAACTCGCACTTGAAAGGCTTCTCCCCCGAGTGCACGCGCATGTGCCTTTTCAAGTCCGAGCTGATTTTGAACTTGGCGCTACAGAGCCAGCACTGGAAGGGGGCGTCCCCTGTCAACACAAGGTGAGTTTCCATAAGAACAGGCAGCAACAACCACAGAGGATCCCCCCGCAGCACACACCAGAAAACTGCTTATACCAAGGCGAGCGGGAGGCGACCTTCTAACTGCAGCTCCCAGCAGGCCCTGGGAGGAGGGAGGAGGGAAGGACTTCTCTTCTTCCCCAACACCTGAACCACCACCACGTGCTTTTGCACACTACCGCCCTTAGGAAGCCCAGAAGAAAAATGGGAGTTGGAAAAGAGCTATATAATAGTCCCAAAAAAGTTCTGCAAACATACTCGTTTATATTTAACACAATCAAACTATCTTCATACAGTTAATGCCCCCACTTTGCTAGTTAATGGCTCACAGTTGCATAACTTTGTATAATCCGTCGATTTTGATTGAGTTACATGTTGTAATTGAGTCAACAACACATTTCCAAATGGGTTAGCTCCACGCTGCATTCATCCGAGGACTCTTTTTACAGTGACAGAAACACCAGCTTATATTTCATGCAGATTTTTATTAATAGAGACAAGTTTATTGCACAAAGTTTATTTATCCCACATGGCCAGCTGCGTTCTTTACTTGTGAAGTTACAGAATCCAGCTGCTTGATTTTTCAAAAAAAAAAAAAAAATCATATTTGCTGAAAGATGAGCAGGGAAAGTGAAATTGCAAACATCTGGATGGACACGATTTGTAAAATTTATTTACTCAATGAATGCCAAGTCCAAATTATCTAAGGCACTGATAATTCAAGCAAATTGGTGACCCTTCATTTCAATATTGCTTAACCAAAGGAAATAGCAGCAGCTAACAGTCTTCCATTGCTTTTGGGGACACTGTGCTGAGCTCTCCACCGAGGTGGTCTCCTTTCAATGGCAACATCCCATGGCATGAGGGCTAGTATTTATTATATTTTATTTTATTCTTTTGGACAGTATTATTAATATCAGTCCTAATACTATTGTACAGAAGGGCTGAGACCCAGAGAGACTACATAATTTGTTCATGGTCACCCAGTGGTCTGTGGCAGGGCTTGGATTCCGACCCAGACTGATTCTGGAGCCAAATAAGTAATTGTTTATTTAATGAATGTTTGCTTTCTAAGGCCATATACTCAAAAGATTGGGATTATGTTCCAGTTTTTTTTTTTTTTTTGGTATAAAACCTACAACATAACCATGAGCTGCTTGATGAATTCAATTAGAGGTGACAGGGAGCAATTTAACATGCTTCTTGAAAATTGGGAAGCCTAAGTCTTCACAATATACTGCATGACCAAATACCAGCAAGATCATGCATACTGACCTTAGAACAAAAATGACCAGCCACAGCCGGTGGGCCAAATGCTGCCCACAGCCTGTTTTTGTAAATAAAGTTTTATTGGAAACAGCCATTTGTTATCCCACAGTTGTTTTCACAGTCTCATGGCAGAGGGAAACAGCTGTGACAGAGCCCGTGAGGCCTTCAAAGCCTAAGGTATTTACCCTTTCTGAAAAAATTTCCTTTTTTCTGCCTTAGAGTGTTGTTCTTAACTTTTTTTATGTCATCACCCCCTTTTGGCAGGTTAGTGAAGCCTTTACAACCCCTCTAACAATATGTTTTACATGCACAAAATAGACTAAAAAACAACAAGAAGACAAAAGAGGCCAACTAGACTGAAATAGTTACTGAAAATGTTAAAAGACAAAAGAAAAAATTCTGTGATGTGGCAATGTGTACGCTTTATCAGTGTATTAAATAACAAGATCTAGCGGCGGGTCTTGTAACAACAGTAACTTCTAAATAGAAAAGTGTGCTAAAGATATTTCCATCTAGATGCACGAGTGTGATGAAAGCATCTGTGATTTTTGCTGGCAACAAGTTCATGTGCTGTGTTACCAGACTGGTTGCCTGTTTTCATAACTGAAGGACACAGTTATTTCCAGTAAATGTTCCGAAAATGAAGTAGTAAGTTTTTCACATTCAAGTTCAAGGGCCTACTTCCTAAATTCTATTCATGGGTTCCTACAAAGAATCATGAGCGATAACGCCTGCTCAGGATGTTCTACAAGGGTTTTCTAGATACCTCCCTGCTCATATTACTGTGACAGTCATTTCATTTCTTGAACAATCAAAAGAACCGAAACCCAGAAAAACCAGATGAGCAAATCTCAGAGCTAAGTTGCAGAGTGTAATAGCACTTTCTGACCTGAAAAGCAAAGGGTCTAAACTCTTCTGTTATTGTATCTTGTTCTAGAAGAACAAACTTATTTCTTAAATGAAGTGTACTGATCAGACAGGCCCACTGAACTGTTCTTCAAAGCCACTGACTGTTCCTACCTACTACCGGAATCCCCTCGGGCTCTGGCATCCCGTGGGCTTAAGGAATGTTGCTGAATGAAGAAGGCACTGATACGTTCAAGCTTAAAAATCTTTCTTGAGTTTAAGTTGGTACTGAAATGACTGATGATTTAGTATACTGAATTGACTCAAAGGTAAAAATAGAATCCTATTAATTTACAATTTTATGAGTGTCACCAATTTATACAATAGAAAAATTAACATTCCATGGAGACAATGCAGAAATGGCATACACCTAAATTTTTAGAAAACATACTGCTCTGAGTGGTAAATTCATCTTTATAGGTTGCAGGGAATCACTTTCATAAACAAATCCTTGAGTTTCTCTAGCTTAGTCTGAGGGAGAATACTGAAGAATCAGTTGGGCATCAGTTATGCTAATGTCATAGCTTGCTTAATAGCTTACACAAGTGTCCCTAAGTCTCCCCCCCCAGCCCCCACCCCTGTGGCCATGGCCTCTGCTGTGTATGTGATTCTGTGCACTTTCCCACTGGGGGCAGGGTGGCTTGCCATCACCCACAGTAGTGGGCTCAACCATGTCACTGGATTCGGCCAATGGTATCCTAAGTACACTTGATAGAAGGAGTGGCTTGACATGGCCTTATGGGGCTTGCTTGCTTGTATCTCAGTCTTTACCACGAGGTGGTCAGTCCTGGCCTAGCCCTCTCATCCCAAGACGACAACAGACAAGTAGTACAGAGATGAATTACCCCAACCAAGGGTCGTGGCCAACCAGCCGATGGCCAGCAGATTCTCAGACTTGTGAGCCCAGTAGTTACCTGGTGGTCCCCAGCTGATCCCAAAGATGTCAACAGAAAAGGCATATTGTTGTATCTACATAGGTTTGGTGGAGGTTTTTTCTTTGTTTCTTTTTTTTTTTATTATTATGTTGCGTCATTGTGACAAACACGATGTAGATCTTAGTATCTAGAAATGAGGTACTGCCAAAGCAGAGGACCAAAACATGTAGCACTGGTTTGGGGACTGATTTGCAGGTGGAGGCTGGAAAGATGACAATTCCCATTAAATGGCAAGCATTTCATGACAAATATTTGGTGAAACTGCCACCTGAGATAACTTAGAAGGCAGAAGGCACATGAGTTTGAGCTTTCTGAGAGAGAGAAATTCTAGACAGAATAGAGTGTTTCAGAAGCTGCCTATGATTAGGTACTGTGAGGAGGAAAAGCTTGAAAAAGAGCTGAGCACTGTCTAAAGCAGAATTTAGAGGAAATATAGAATAAGTTAAAGATTTGCTGGATATGGTTTTTCATCTCCAACCAGATTTTCAAAGTAAGATGAAGATCCTGTTTGGGGAACTGATCTTAGAGAAAAGACAAATGGGAAACGAAGGGTCTGGATGTAGGATTCTGTTAAATTCTCCAAGTGGTTCCCTTAGATGGACGGAAGGCTTTCCGGCACCTGGGAACATTAAAGAAGGAAGTCTCTGAGGCACGTGAAGAGGCAAGACTCCAGAAGAGGTGTGTGGCTTCGGGCATACAAGCACACAGGAAATCCACCATGTTTTTAAGATGGCTCTACCAGCAAAACCGTCACCAGCCTAGGCCAGCATAATATGCAAAAAAGACCCCCCCCCAATTCTGGTGGGCAGGAAGCGGGCTGAGAAGCTCCTCGGAGGATGTTTTCCAACCCTTATCAAAGTGGGAAGGATGATTCAGTAGGCAGAGGGAAGAACCAGGCAGCTAACCCAAGGCCTAATCTTGAAACTTGTCCTGTCTCCTGAATGGGGGAACCTGGGAGCCTCTGCCCAGAGGGTTTCAGAAGTGCTCTGGACCAATGGATGGGGGGTCTCCATTTACCCTCTCCCAAACAGCAGGATGACTGTGGCTGTCCTGGCTGTCTGACCCCTGAATGCTGGGTGTGTGGTACTGGACCTGGAGTCTCTTTATTCTGGCTCTTTCCAGATGAAGTGGAGCCATATCCTGACCTGCTGGAGACCACACAACCCTGGCCTTCAAGTCTGACCCTAAGACAGGATGAGACTTGTGGGGTCTTTGGGGGTGGGTATGGATGCATTTTACCTGTGAGAGAGATGTGAATGATGATGGGGATGAAGTGGAATGTGTTTGCACAAGGGTCCCAAGTCCTCACCCTCCTCACATCCCTGACCTTTGCCATGTGACCTTATGGTGACCTTTCACTGTGGGTGAGCTCATCAGACACCAGAACCAACCATGTAGCTTGCTTCCTGTAGCCAATGTGACGTAAGTAGACTTGTGTAATCAGAGGCCTGAAAAGGCCTCACCCAGCAAGGATTGCTTGCTAGTCCCTCTACCATCACTGTGAGGACAAGCCTAGGTCAGCCACTGTCCCAGGAGGAGGATCAGAGATGCATGGAGCAGAGTCAGGTCACTCCAGCCAAGGCCAGAGGACAGCCAGTAGCTTGCAGCCAGCAGATCCCAGCCAAGGTCTGTGGACACAGCCTTCTCTATATACATGTTTAAGCTGAGCCAACATCCACGGCAGCCCCCTGCTGACCTGAAGTACCTGAGTAATGAGTATTTACTATATGAAGCCACTGAGATCGGGTGGTGTTATGCAGCATCATTGTATATCAACAGCTAGCTTATACACACCCTGAAAGAAAAATAATTTGTTGAGTCATCTACTGTTGACTTTTCTGTGCTGGTGTTTGTGTGTGTGTGTGTGTGTGTGTGTGTGTGTGTATGTGTGCGCGAGTGTTTGCAGTGCTGGGGATGGAACCCAGGGCCTCTCACATTGCACTGAGCTACACCCCACCCCTGTGTGCTTGCTGATCCAGCTGCCTTGTGCTGAACTATTCAGAGGAAAATTTAAACATTATCAAAATGTCTGGCCATAAACCAGAAGTTTATAGATATCCATTGCTTATATTTCTATTTCATTTAGCATACCTCCTCATTATTATATTTTACTTGCAAATACGTCATGTTATAGAAAAATATTTGTAAGGTTGCAAACTTGACGATTTCCCTGATTTAACTGTGAAAGGCCCTTCTAGGCAGAAGAAAAGCAAAATTGCAACAGTGGAAGTGATCGGACACCTCCCCTCTCCTCTGTGACCAAAGGCTCTGTAGTGCCCAACGCTGCCAGCCAGGGAGGCGAGGCGCAGCGTGGTGGCGGCGGGACTTACCGGTGTGGGAGCGCAGGTGGACGGTGAGCTGGCTCGAGTTGCGGCTGGCGTAGGGGCAGATCTGGCATTTGAAGGGCCGCTCGTCCGAGTGGATGCGCAGGTGCTTGTTGAGGCTGCTGCTGTCGGCTGCCGCGTAGTCACACGTCTTGCACTTGTAGGGCTTCACACCCGTGTGGCACCGAGTGTGCGTCTTCAGCTTGTCCTTCCGGCTGAAGCACTTGCCACACGTTTCACACTTGTGGGGTTTGTCTCCTTCACACACACGCCAAGGGCAGCAGGAAAGAAGATTAAAGAAGAAACAGCTTATTTCCTGCCACCTTAGAAAAGAGGAATTACGCAACCCCCTAAGGAAATCTGGAAAACCCCAAAGCCACTTAGAGGGTGCCCAAATTGCTGCCGTGGCGGGGAGGGGCAGTTTCTTCTTCTATTTGCTTATTGGAAACTTCTTCCTATGATGAGTGAGAATTCCCAATTAATTAATAACAGGAGGCAAACAAAATAGAAATTCAAGTCCAGCTGTGTCGAACCGGGGACAGCTGACGGTCCCCTGTATTGATTCTCTTTTCTCTTTTCACACTAGACAAACCCTAAAATTTGAAACCCCCAAGGTTTAGCAGAGGTCATGGCTGGCGAGCCAGAGAGGAGATTTCCCAGCTCTGTGTCTAAGTTTCTGTGAAGGCAATGTTGGGAAAGTCGTGTGTCCCTTTTGTGAAAGGAAGCACTTTCCTCCTTATCACCGACTGTAACTGGGACACCTCAGAGTCAGCAGGTGCAGGCAGATGCGGGCAGGGCCCCTATAGATGGTGGTAGAATGCAGCTAAGGACAGAAGGACTTCGTTCCTGCATGACCTTCTGGGACAGAGAGGCCACCCTACCCGCTTATCTGTGGGTGGTTATGTGACAGACACACAAACCCCTGTCCTGCTTGAGTTGGTGTTTGGGTTTCTCTGTCACCGCAGCTTAATCTGAACCTGACACATGTCAGTCGTGAACAACTGCTCATTTTTGATGTGTATTTTTTGATGATGATGATGATGGTTAATCATTATTGTTGGTTGGTGCATGTGTGCTTTTTTTGGCACAAAAAAATTCTCTGGGCTGATGTTAATTTAAATGCTTAAACTTTTGAACAGCATTGTAGCTCTGAATTATTTTATTTAATCCTCTTAACAATTGGAACTAGAACCCAGGACCATCTTGTTTATTTAGCCTCATGCTACAGTGATGCCCAGTTGCCTACTTTCTTGTACCTAAAGTAATTTTAGTCATCTTTTTTTCACCTCATTAAATATTCACAACATGATTTTGAACCTGAAATATTTATTTTATTTTTTAACATTTATTTTTTAGTTGTAGGCAGACACAATACCTTTATTTTATTTTTATGTGGTGCTGAGGATTGAACCCACTGCCTTACACAATCTAGGCGAGCACTCTACCTCTGAGCCACAACCTCAGCCCAGAAATATGTATTTTATACATGTGCCATCAGTGACTGAAATCAACTCCCTACGTGGCCACTGAAGAGAATGAAGTAGATGTTCACACGCTGATGTAGGAAGAGGTCCAGTAGCAAACGAAGAAGCAAGTTGTAGAGTGCTACTTAAATTATGAATGTTTTTAGTTTCACATAAGCATGCCAAATCTTTTTTTTTTTTTGGGGGGGGGTACCAGGGACTGAACCCAGGAGCACTTGGCCACTGAGCCACATCCCCAGCCCTATTTCGTATTTTATTGAGAGATACGGTCTCACTGAGTTGCTTAGCACCTTGCTTTTGCTGACACTGGCTTTGAATTTGTGATCTTCCTGTCTCAGCCTCCTGAGCTGCTGAGATTACAGGCATGTGTCACCGCGCCCGGCTAGGCATGCCAATTCTTTAGAATGGTATAGTAAACCATTTCGTTCAGTTGAGTCAAAAGATTAGAAGAGTCCGAGAGTTGGGATTTTTTCAATTTTTTTACTATATGTATCAAATATATACTTTGCCAAGTCCCACACAGCCAAGTGCTGAACTACGTTGTTAGCCAAAGCTGATCACTATCATCTTAGAAAAAAACGTTTGGGATTTTAAAATACACCTAAAATTTTCTTATAGATTATCATTTTTGTTATTAAAAACCTTAGCAGTCAAATTTAAAAATCCAGGAATAGTAATTGCTCAGCAATATCAGCTGCTCAGCAGTTCCTGTGGCTACTGCTCTGTCTGTGTGCAACAGGTGGCAGATACTTGTTGGTGCATCTGGGTGGCTTCTGGTCAGCTTTATGGGCAAGAGCCCTGTGACTGTTGCTGTCCACCAGTCCCCAGGGGTTATTAAGCACACCCTTGTCTCTGAGGAAACTAGCAAGGTCGCTGTCTAGTCAATTCTTGGAGCTAAAGATGATGATGGAGGGGTTCAGTTAATCAGGAACCACCCTACAAACACAGTTGTGGCTGGCTGCATGTGGGCGTTCTCTGCAGATCTGCAGAAATTAAGTCATTCTCGTTTGTTTTTACAATGGTCTCCCAGTTGCCACCAGGAATCACGGTCCTTAACTCTTTCAAGGATAAATATGCTGTGCTTGATGACAGAAGCTTCACCCTCTGAAGGCCACATGGAAAGATTTATTGCTTCTCACATGAAAATGCTTGCCAATACATGAAATTAAGGTCTGGATAATTAGAATAAATCTAAATGACATGACACAGTGAGGCAGATGGGATAGGATGGTGACCCCAGTGCAATAAGGCCCTCAGTCGTCCCGGCCAAGGAATATAAAAAATAACTGTTGGCTGCTTCATCTTCCAAAGGCTGGGCTCGACTGCAGACTTTGGACAATTAGTGGAAATAAAGTCAAATTCACTGCATCCCTCACCTAGATACACTGACACTCTTTGAATCTGTATAATACCATCATTTGAACATGAACATCTAACACTTCGTTTAAAATTGCCTAGAAGCCATTCTTTCTCCATGCAAAACATCTGGGAAACACAAAAATAACACACAGTTGGCTTCTGTCTCTACTGGTGATGCATCTGTGGATTCAAGCAACTGTCAATCCAAAATATTTGAAAAATAAACCATAACAACAAACAAGTACAAATAAAAATACAGCAAACAACTATTTATATAGGACTTACATTGCACTGAGTGTTGAGAGTCATCTATAGTGATCCAAAGTATATGTAAGATGTGCCTGTGTGGCCAGGCACAGTGGCACATGCCTGTAATTCCAGCGGTTTGGGAGGCCGAGACAGGAGGATCTCGAGTTCAAAGCCAGCCTCAGCAAAAGTGAAATGCTAAGCAATTCAGTGAGACCCTGTCTCTAAATAAAATACAAAATAGAGCTGGGGATGTGGCTCAGTGGTCGAGTGCCCCTGAGTTCAATCCCCAGTACCAAAAAGAAAAAAAGAAAAGATACACCTGTGGCATCTATAAAACTACTATTTTAACAAGTCTCATTTTTATAAAGGACTTGAACCTTCTCAAATTCTGGTAAGTTCCCCTGAAGATCCTGAAGGACAAACTGTATTAAAGAACATTAAAATGATCAGAAATAGCCACTTTACTCTTCCCTGCTTGCTGGCCTGCTTTCTCTCTTTCTTTTTGTGTCCTAGGTATTGAACCCAGGGTCACTCTATCACTGAGCTACACCACCAGCCCCTTTAAAAAACTTTTTAAAAATTTGTAACAGGATTTCGCTAAGTTGCCAAGGCCTTGAACTTGAGATCTCCTGCCTGTGCCTCCTAAGCAGCCGGGATTATAGGTGTGCACCACTTCATCCGGCTCATTTTTCTCTTTCTATACGTTCACCTTTTTCTCCTCTCTAGAAAAAGGGGTTTAGGACACAGAGGCCAAAGACGTGTTACTTACCTGTGTGAATTTTTAAATGCCGCTCCATATCCTTCATACCATAGGCAGTCTTGAATTGGCAACCTAAAAACAAACAAACAAACAAACAAACAAACAAGGAAATATTAATTACAAAGGAAAACACAGTTACTTTCGAGTGGAGAACACTGGCAGAAACTTCCTACTGCAAGCCACATGAGTTAGCAGCCACAGTAAAGGCACAAAGGGATGTCATTCGCCCCTTAGGTGATGCACCAGGGGCACGGCATCACTTCCGGGGCCCCTGCCCAAACCGTGGAGCCTTAAGTCTAATCCTGAGGAGACACCACACAAACCTAAGTCCTGGCACATTTTGCAAACTGACAGGCCTGTACTGTTCAAAAAATATCAAGCCCCTCAGAGACAAAAGTTTGACTGTTCCTGATTAGAGGAAATTAAAGACACATAAGAACCAAATGTAACGTGTGGTCATGGGTTAGACACCGGACCAGGCAGGGGAAGTGTTTTTCTTTTGAAGGAGGACATGTGTGGGACAGTGAAATCTGAGTAAGGTCAGAAAATTTGATTATTCTCTCTCTGTGTGTGTGTGTGTGTGTGTGTGTGTGTGTGTGTATATATATATATATATATATATATATATATATATATATATTAGTTTCCTGCTTTTGATGATTGTCTTGTGGTTATATATAAGGAGGCCCTACTTCTAGAAAACACAGAGGTATTCAGGGCAAGGGACCATCAGGTCACAATTTACTCTCAAGAGACTTTGGGGAAAAATATATAGATACAGATCTAGAAAGAATGGCAAAATGAATGTGGAAGATGTTAGCATCCTGGGGAATCTAGATAAAAGGTATACATTTTTGTATAAAAGGGACATTTTTGTACTATTTTTGTAACTTTTCTGTAAGTCTGAAATTATTCCCAAATAAAAAGTTAAGCAAAAGTAAAGAAAGAACATTTTTTTTTTCCTGGATGTTTTCTTAAGCATTAGTGCAGGAAGAAATATTCATAGTATCGTATAGTCTCACAAGTTCCCTTCGAAAGGCCTGTGGCTATAAGCCTTAGTGCCCCTGGGCACAATACCAGTGACAGAGAGAGAAGGGACCTGTGGTGACGTCCATGCTGTGAGGCTCTGATTTTCAGGCCAGACAGTATGTGTCATGTCCATACCCAGCTGTCAAGAGCCCTGGACCCCGAATGAATGTCGCATCCGCTACACATGCAGAACATATGGGGGCCATACCTGGATAGCAACAGTTAAGCCTTTTCTGAGCAGGTGGGGCCGAAGGCTTTTTGGTGCGTGATGACTTGGTGGGGAGAGAGATGACAGTGGCCGTTTGGTTTTCGTTGCTTTCCGTGGGCAGATAAGTTTGATAGCCATGTTCAAACACAAATTCTGGAGCTGAAACTAAAAGACATGGTAGTTACTAATTTTCATAATATAAATATCCACCAGCCATTCTCTCTGCTGACCTTTTCCTTTGTAGAGAACGAACATCCCAGTCTCCCTTGATGTTTAAGAGTGATTCCAGGACCCAGTTCAAGCCGATGAGACTCTAGAGGACATTTGTTGCAGGGCTTCTGATGGATGCCTGGATCGGTGGCAGCCATTCAGTAACCAGAAGGAGAAAGTAAGTGAATCAGACACTGGGAGAGAGCTCTGAATCAACAGATCCAGACCCCTCGAGTGAAGGAAAAGTGTTCCTACAATTTACACCAGGAAGGTTTCATGTTAAATGCAGCAGATGCCCTAGGCACTCTGGTAAGCTTTATCACAAAATCCTAACAAACTACCAGAGAAGTACTGATGGAAAGACTTCTGGGTAAGACTATTCTGATAACATTCTTCTTAGCATACGTTTTCCACATACAGTATTCCTGTACTCTTGCTGAAGTTTTTAGGTAAAAGGAGGGAGAACAAGAGAGTGAGCACAAATAGGCAATGTCATAATATATATATTTTTTCTTTATTAGACTATAATCTGTCACATGAAGATATGGCCTCAAAGAGGAATAAGTAAATAGTGGTTTTCTCAGTGGGTGGACATTATCAAGCTGAGAAGCCCTAATGATGATTCTAAGAGCTACTGTCATACGGTTTTCCAAACCCCAGGCACCCAGGAACCATCTTCAAAATTTTGCAGTTTTATGTACAGAATATACTTATTTAATTCCATGTAGATCCAACGTCACTATTGATTTTTAGCCTTGCCCAAAGCAGTAACTTCCCTGATACAGGCTGAAGGTGCTAACTGCATTTTCTCTTTACACAAACACGGTATTTCTTTGAATCTAAGATGTTCGATTAGATGATGTTCTTATTTTATTTAATTTTTTTCTTTTTTAATGTGGTGCTGGGGATGGAACCCAGTGCCTCATTCACGCTAGGCAAGCGCTCTACCACTGAGCCCCAGCCCCAGCCCTGATGTTCTTATTTTATAAACAATGAAAATGCTGCCAATAAAATGCATTATGACCCAATGCTTTCTCATTCCTTAGGAATTTTATTTCATATTAAATGCATTCTTTAGTCTTCTGACATCTGACAGGAAACCCCGGTTCCTGACTCCTCCATTTGACAGGCAGGTTCCTGTCAAATAACACCTGGGTTCTGACAGCACCTGCTCTCTGAGCAAACCCAGGGTTCCCATTCTTCTCTGGGAATATGTCGTGGGGGGTTAAAGTCAGCCCACAGAGCCTGACAAGCTGCCATCCCCGTGTCCATGCCGAGTCTCTCTGAGGCACGTGCCAGCACCCGCCTCTGGCTGAGAGGTTTTCACTTACAGCATGGGATTTATTGTCTGTCATGCCTGCTTTCAAGTGCCCTGCTTGGTTCTCAAAGTGTGGTCCCAAGCTAGCAGCACTGGAGCTATCTGGGAACTTGCTTCAAAGGTAAATTCTCAGCCTGCATCTCAGAGGCATTGAATCAGACCCTCTGGGGGTGACAGGTGCCTAGTGTTCTAACCAGCTGTCTGGCTGATTCTGGTCACATGCCTGAGGTTGAAAGCCACCGCACAGACCATCCTATTCCAGTATCTCAGAGTAAACTCTAACCTGGCCTTGTCTAGAGGGAATATTGCTGGGTACAGTGGTGCACACCTGTAATCCCAGCAGCTCGGAAGGCTGAGGCAGGAGGATCGCGGGTTCAAAGCCAGCCTCAACAACTTAGTGAGACCCTGTCTCAAAATAAAAAATAAAAAGGGATGTGCACATGGCTCAGTGGCTAAGCGTCCTGGGGTTCAACCCCCAATATGGCCCCCCCCCCCCCCACACAAA
>NW_026000026.1:8679158-8693757 GCF_001458135.2 Marmota marmota marmota
GAAGACCCATAGGTCTCAAAATCAAAAAATAAAAAGGGATGTGCACATGGCTCAGTGGCCTAAGCGTCCCTGGGGTTCCAACCCCCAATATGCACCCCCCCCCCCCCCCACACAAAGGGAGTCTGCCTCCCCTGGATGCTGCTTTGGGAGAACTGGAACATCAGTCATTCTTCCCAGGAGCATTTGCTTCATTACTATCAAATCAACCCTGTTACTGTCTCCAGGCATTTCTGGGTTCACAGCTGGGTACAGCGCTTCTCACCACAACCGAATCATCATGGAGAGATTTTATGCAGTGGATAAACTGAAGATAAGCAGTTGCAAAAGCCTGAGGTGACAAGAATGGGATCAACTGTGATCAAGTTTGTTCCCATGCACAGAAGGATACTTTCTGGCCAATGACTACTGGCCGCCACTGCCTCAGGTGGGTGCCATGGTGCCTCGAATTGATACAGGTCCTGTACAGCAACCTGCTGCTGTGTGACCTCAGGCCAGTTATGAATTCCCTTTGAGCCTCAGTTTCCTCACTTATAAATAGGGATAATCCCCATTTCCCCCTGAGGAGGTGGATGTAAAGCTTAATGAGAGAATTTGATAACAGGATGTGGCCACGGCTAAATTACAACAAGCACCAGCTACTCTAGTTGAACAGATCTAGACTTGGGCCCAGTGCACCAAACTCTCCCCTCGAGTGGTCATGACCTAGGTGGCCCACTGTCCCAAACTTGGACTGAGGTGTTTCCAAAGGTACTGGACCTCTGGTGCTGCAACCAGGCTGGCGTGTTGTGCTGATGTGACCTCTGGACTTTCTGAACAGGTGGCTCCCAGGCGGGAGGCACCCAGAGTGGGGCAGGCCCTCCTGGCAGGCTACCTCACAGGGGCCTCAAAACCCTCCTGGAGGACAGGTGCTGGCTCTACACCTGCCCAGCCTGCACCTTTCTGTTTCTGGAAACAGGTGGCTCTCTCTCTGAGCTGCCCTGCCACCAGCCTCAGCTTCGCTCTCTGGACAAGTCCCAGCAGGGGCAGCAGGGGCTCCCGAGGATCTGAAGTCCCTCCCAGGCATAGGTTTTCCCCAGGCTGCCGTGTCACTCTGTTGTTCCCCGTGCTGCTCGGGAGCTTGACATTTCCATGTGGTCTCATTTGTCTGTTTCCGCTTCTGTTGTCGCGGGGCCACAGGAGGCATCATGCGTGGGAAGGTAACAGAGCAAAGGACATCAGCACCCACCTGCAGGGATCATTTTGGGTGTGTGGCCAGTCAGGTGTAACATGTGTCACCCTAAGAAGACAGTCACTAGACCAGAAAGTCTTTGCTCAGGAGCAGGGGCTGCCGAGTTTCACCTTCCCTTAGTGTCTTCACCTGGAGGATGGGGCCAGCCCTCCTAGGGCTGCTGTGAGGGTCAGGGTTGGCATCCGCAGCTGCTGGGATCTCGTTACTAGTCATTCATTTATTCATCTCAGTTTCATAAAGTACCTCCTGTGCACCACGCACTGTCCTAGGTACTAGAAACAATAGTGATCTAAAGGGACACAAGCCTGCCTTCACGGAGGTGACATTCTAGTTGGGACTGGTGCAGGCCATAACTAACTGAAATACACAGCATGGCAGGTGCTAAATGCCATGGAGAAATGCAAAGCAGGGCGCTCTCAGGGGTGCTGGGACATGCAATGTTAGGCAGGGAGGTCCAGGAAGGCCTCATTGGGGGCCATTTGTACACAAAACAGGGAAGCATATGATTACTGTGGTAATAGTTTTCTGGGGGCTGGGGTTGTGGCTCAGTGGCAGAGTGCTTGCCTAGCATGGGTGAGGTACTAGGTTCAATTCTTAGCACCACATAAAAAATAAATAAAATGGTCTTCTGTTGAAGGCATCTGGAATTTAACAGCAACCCAGAGGCAGTGGGTGACAGTAAGTGTCACACAGATAGGCAGCTTGCCTAACTGGCTTCATCCTCAGGGTCGTGCCTCCAAACCTGGCTTCTCTCTAGGGTCCTCTGGGGACAGCGCATGTTGCCGAAGTACCCCAGGAAACCCTTCCTGTGGCCTTGAACACCAAGGGACTGCTGGTGACCAACTACCTCCCTTGGTCCCTTTGGGTGTTTGCATGTGATCTGATGCTGGAGTCACCACCCATTCCGAGGTGTGAGTGTGTGTGTGTGTGGGTGGTGGGTGGTCAGAAGTAAGACTGACCTGGAACCAACTTCTCCACATTCACCAGTTCTGGGGCCTTGACCAAGTCACTTCTCTGCTCGTCAGGGTTACTTTTGGTCAGTCAAATTGTAAAGTTAGTGGAGACCACAGAGCTGAGAGCTTACTGTTCTAGTAAAGTCTCAAGGAGGTTAAGAAGTACTGAGTGGGAACACTCAGTTATCAGCTGATATTGCTGGAATTTGATGCAATAACAGATCATCATTCATTGGTCTGCATTTAGATTTTATAGACTGAGTGGCATTAGCCTCAGGGAATCTCAGGGCACCAAGCAGCAGTGAAGGCAGCAGGGACAGTCCCAGATCTGCCAAGGCGGAATAGCAAGGGCCACTAGGACTCACCCCCCACTCTAGCATGGCCCTTAAAATCAAGTCCCTGCTTAGTGAGAGAAGATCCCCTGGCCCAGCAGCTCAGTCTCACACACCTGCAGTGGCTTTTGGTTTGATTGTTGCCTCCTGGGATGTCCCTGGCTTTCCTGTGTGGTCAGGTGAGTCTGAGAGGCTGCCACATTTAGTCCTGGTTTGTAGCAGGGAAGTCCTGGGCCTTTAGTTATTTGGTCATACATTTGCTTAAAATGTAAGCCTGCCCCGTGGATTCCACAGGGAACCGAAATCCTTAGCTCCTTCTCACTAGTGCCCTCAGTGGATGGGCTCATGTGCCCACCTCCTTTTCTACACGTCACCCTTCAACTGTCTGAAGACCGCTCTCACATCTCCCAAGTGAACCCGCTTCTTCAATTAAAAAACTCCATTAAAGGGGCTGGAGTTGTGGCTCACCTAGCATTTATGAGGCCCTAGGTTTGATCCTCAGCACCACATAAAGGTCAATAAATAAATGTATTGTGTCCATCTACAACTAAAAATATTTAAAAAAGAAAACTCCATTCAAAATCCTTTTCTCTTTTTAAAAATTATAAGTCTTATTGTTTTTGCAAAATATAAGTGAACACTAATTGTTAGCAAATCTGGAAAGTACAGGAAAACGTAGAGAAGTAAGTAAAAATTGCCTGATTGTTGTCATCACATGTGACACACATTCTGTGTGTTCACTGCGGATTGTGTAGCCTCTCCAAACCACTTAGCTCTACTGCAATTCAATTATTATCTAAACTGGGTACAGTGGCACATGCCTGTAATCCCAGCTGTTTGGGAGGCTGAGACAGGAGGATCGAGAGTTCAAAGCCAGCTTCAGCAAAAGCGAGGTGCTAAGCAACTCAGTGAGATCCTGTCTCTAAATAAAATACAAAACAGGGCTGGGGATGTGGTTCGGTAAGGCTTTGAGTTGAATCCCTGGTTACAAACCCCCCCCCCGCCCCCGCCCCCGCCACACACACACAAAGAAAAGGCTGGGAATGTGGCTCAGTGTTTAAGTGCCTCAGTAACCCTTCAAAAAAAAAAAAAAATCAGAGAAACTATTTAATGACCATCCTTCCCTCCATTTGGCAGGATGAGACACACAACCTTGCCCCCTCCCTCTCCCTGACTTACACAGAACCTGGTGAAAGGCAGGGTCTCAAAAAACCTTTGTTGAATTAAGGATCAACTAAATGGCTACCGTATTCTTTGCATGCAGATTTTAGAAGTATAAAACTGGAATCATGGCTTAAATTACTTTATATTCTTCTTTTTTTTTTTTTTGCTAAACAATTATACAAGTTTGTCACCAAAGCATTTGCCATGTTATCATTTATCCAACATACAATTTCTCATGGCAACATAATATTCCATTATTTTGGTTGTTGTATAGATTGATTTTTCTTTCTCTTCCAAAGCATTTCCAAGTCCTGGCGCAGCTGGGCGCCTCTGGGTCTGTGTGGATCCCAGGAGTGAGCCTCTGCCTCTGGGTGGGGCCCCTGACCACACCCCCTGGCCATTGCTGATTGGCTCAGCTGCAGACACCTGATGGCAGCTGGGCCAATCAGACTTGGTGCCCTGGAATCCAGCACCCGGCTTGAAGGCGTAAAGCTCGGGAACTGACACAGGGCACCCGCCAGAGGCCATGTGCGCACATACCATCTGGGGATCTCACTACAGCAAAGTCAGATTCAGTAGTTCTGGACGGGCCCTGAGATCCAGCCTCTAAACTGTGAGGGTCTAGGAAGCCCTAACACACGTCTAGCTTCTAGTTCAATCTCATTTTTGAGACCCAGCTGCATCTCTGCCCTCAATTCTCCATCATTTCCCAACCTTCTATATGGTTTCCCCTTTGGCTTACATTGTACCAAGGCAGGGGGCTGTGCTGGGCAAAGAGTTCCAGGTACAGAAAATTAACCTGCACTAGGATAGGAACTCACCAAACAGGAAAAACACAAATCAAAAACAAACAAAAAATGCTAATAATGATTCCTTCCACCCCCCATTCTTCCTTTTCCTCCTTGTGTTCCATTTTTTTATTCCTCAGATCTGTGGGGCACTTGGAGGTGCTGGCTGCGGCCGCCGGTGGGTATCCCTCCCTACTCCCCCCTCTCCTGGTCCGGTGGTTCTCAACCTGATCACACACCAGAGATGCCCATGCAGAGACCTAGGGTGAAGTCTGTAGGGAGAGATACGTATCGATGTATTTTTCACAAGTTTTCCAGGTAATTCTCTGGCACACTGCTCTTTCAGAACTCCTGCTCTAACCTATTTAACGGGGCTGCGGTGGGAGTGAGGCTCTGCCGAGGGGCCCTGGGTTTGGAATTCCTTGCTGGGCCCCTCTTCTTTGCCCCTTGCTACCTCCATTACAGTGTGACTCGGCATTTCCACGTGTCCCAATGTTGGTGGGTGGTATGAGGAGTTTCCTCCCTGATAAAGGTAAGCTGCTTCTCTCTTGTCAGTGGAAGTGGCTGGGAGGAGATAGGAAGTCTAAAGCAGGAACAGCCATCTTGTGGCCACAAGGGGCAAGGACAGGATAAAGCCCATTGCCAAGGACAAGAAAATGAAAAGAACGTGCCACCAATGAGCCCCAGGGCCCACCTTGGATCGGCCTTTCCTGTTCTTCTGGATGTGGGAAACGTCTCCACTGTTCATCCTGCTTTTAGTTTGGTGGGTTGAAGAGCAACAGAAAGCATGTGAACTCCTGAACTGGTTCAGCATCTCAAGAATCCCCTAAACCCACTGAGGATCGGGAATCTGCATTTCATCAAAACCTCCAGTGGTCGCTGTAACAAATTAGTCTGAGCAACACTGCAGTGAGGGCTTCCCTTAACCCGAGTCTAGGTTGAAAGCACAGGTTAGACAGCCAGATACCATGGGTCTGAGACCCAGTCCTATCATTTTCTGTCCCCGTCATTTTGGACAAGTGATTTACTTATTTACTTACAGTATTGGGGACTGAACCCAGGAGGCATGCCACCACTGAGCTACAACCCAGCCCTTAAAAAAAAAAAATGAGAGAGTTTTGCTAAATTGCCCAGGCTGGCCTCAAACTTTCAATCCTCCTGCTTCAGTCTCCTATGCTGCTGGGATTAGAGGCATGCACCACCACACCCTTCTTGGATAAGTTATATAATGCCCTATGCCTCAGGTTCATTAATGGGTGGTAATCATTAGTAGTACCTAATTTATGGTTGTGAAAAATTACTTCATTTGAAGTACTTAGAAAAGTACATGGCACACAAACTAGCACTGCATAAGAATTATTATTATTGCCAGGTCCTCCAGGCAATCCCTGCATAGTTTGTCTTATTAAATTACTCATATGCTCAGCAACTTTCAGAAATAAGGCCAGAGTGAAAGCATGGCTTTTGCTACATACCTATGCCCTGAGTTATTTCTCTCTTGCCCCTGCTCCCAGATCTTACTCCAAGTTTCTCCACCAGCAGACCATGAAGAAGTGTTACCTTCTCATCACCTTCCTCCCAAAGGTCTGTTACCCATTTGATCTTATTCACACCCCCCTCCACCCCCTCACTTCCTGCTTGGGACTGATGTACTATTATTTCTTTGCACCTTTAAGGCAGCACTTACTGGGGTTGTATGTCCTATGACTAAGTCCTCCTCCCTTCTCCAAGGGGCTTGGCCTCTCCAGGGGCAAGGTGCACCCTAGGATCTCAGCGGAAGCACCTGGCACAAGACCGTGCTGAAGCTCCCCTCCTGGAACCCTCCTGATGGGCCCAGGCTATGTCCTGTGCTTCATGCACATTAACAGGCTTGGATCCTTCCCTCTGCCCCCTCCTGCCCTTATGCAAGGGCTATTCTATTAAGTGCCGAAGATGCCAGGCCTGCTGCTGGGGACAGGAAAACAAGACTGACTAGGTCGCTGCTTGCAGGGAGATTTAAGCCTAGAACCACTAATTTGGGGCTCACAAGCCAAGTTGGGCCTTCAGATTTTGTCCTAAGGCTTTCAAAATCAATTATGTGGCTGGGCCTTCCTTATGTTGATATCCTCTGGCTAAAGATCACAAGGGACACACCCCTGGTTGCATCGAGGAAACCTCCACCATGTTAGATGTATGTTTGGGGAAAGCCTGCACTGGAAGCTGTCAGGAAGCAAGGGTGACTCTGTGATGTGCATCTTAATGAACAGGATTGAGAGGGAGAAACGACTAGAGCACAGCTAAAACTCGTAATAGGTAAAGAAGGGAGGCTCGGACAATGTCCCTGTTTTTTTTTTTTTTTTCTGAACTCAGCCACGGTGGCAGAGTGGTCTTGTTCTGGTCCTGCTCCAAAATAGTCACAACATGTCCTGGTCTGATGCTGATGTTCTGTGAAACTGTTTATGTTCAACAGGAAAAGGACATGGTGGACCAGTGAGAACCAGGCCAGCTCCTGGCCACACCTGGACCTTGCAGGGACTGGCTGCTGGCTGGTGCCGGCTGCTCTTCCCTCTTGATCAGCTGCTGGGCTGCTGCACACCTTGCCATTGCCTGACCCCTTCAGCTTTTATTTCACCTCTCTGGCTAATTAAAGACTACTTGTCATCAAGTAACTAATTAATCACACCTGTGATGAATGCACAGCGAGAAAACAGGTGAGAAACCTAACCTCAGGTGTATGAAGACGGGGAAACCAGGGCTGGCTTCTATATGGAGGAAATTTTTAAACTTGGATCTGAAGAGAAGAAATTAGGCAGAAGAAGAGGGAAAGACCGTTCCTCTGTCTGTGCTAACATTTTTCAGTTAAATCTCCTAGCCCCCTGATTGGTGAGTAAAAGAGGCACTGACAGCTAGAAGTGTCTTCCACGTAGGACCCCTGCAGCCTGAGAGGGGGGGAAATGGAGGCATAGTCCTGTAAGGTCCCTGCCCAAGGTGACATGGTTGGCAAGTGGTACAGCCAGGATTTGTGCTGAGGCAATCTGTCTCAGAAATCCAGACTCTTAAACTAACAAACCCTGTTGTCTTTCCATTTATTATGGACATTTAAAATGAGACACTGAGGACTCTTGGGATTTGCCCTGGTTAGAAGGCTCCTAAGGATCTAGGCAGTCAAGATCCAAACTCAGGAACCTGGGCTGGAAGCCTGGCTCAGTGGGAGAGCACTTGCCTAGCATGTGCAAGGCCCTGGGTTCCACCCCCAACTCTGCAAAAAAGACACAAAAAACAACCCCCTCCCTCCAAAACAAAACCCCCAACACTCAGGGATCTGATTACAGAGCCCCACGATTTTAAGCAGTGAACTTAGAAAATGCATGTGGGTTGGTAGTTTTTTGTTCACCGGCATCAACATACATTTTTATTTCTCCTAGGTGAAAGTTATTAAATCATATGTGAAACAACAGACAGCTTTCGAAGCTAGAAGGCAGAGAATCCATTTTACTTCATATTCAACTATTACACAGGGAGAAGTGGGAGCCAAGGGAGGAGGAGTTTGGCTCAATCAAGGACAGAGCAGTCTGGGAGCAGATGAGGATTAGCAGCAATGGCTGGGCAGGGGTCAGACTGTGGCCTTGGGCAGTGAGTGACCCTGCAACCTGGCTGAGACCTGGCTCGGGGAGCTTGCTAAGAATACAGATGCCTGAGTGTCTCATTCAGGAGTGACGCCCAGGCATTGGCACCTCTAACAAGCTCCCTGGGGGATCCTGGTCCACAGGTAGGGGCTGGGAACTGCTAGATAATAGAACCCTGAAGCCCAAACTTGAGGGAGTGGAGCCCAGAAAACCTTCTAGGGAAAAGACAGCAGCATGCTGCTTGAGTAGCTGGCCCCGGAGCAGACACAATGGGAGGAGCCGCTGAGCCAGGTGGAGAAGAGACGCAGGGTGGGTGGCACTGTCCCTTCACTGATGCCTGCAGCAGTGAGAGAGTGGTCACTGAACCCACGGACTTGGTCCTGGCCCTTATGTGAACCATTACAGAAGCCTCACAGTGGCCCATCAGGTCTTGCCCCTCTTCTGACAGATGGCAGTGAGCGAGACAGGAAGTGACCGGCCCACAGGTAAGGGCCATCGAGTGGCTGACTGGGTTCACAGCATGTGCGTTACTGGGACTGAGCTTTTGAGGATAGGAAAAGCACTGACTCTTCAAGAAGAAGAACACTAGAGGAAGGGGAACACACTCACATCCCAGGACTGAGACAGTGGGGGACAGTGGCCCTGCCTCTTCCCCCACACGCACAGTTGCTTGATTTTTTTTTTTCGCTGCTGTAAAAATAAGAAGCACCTGGCTCATCCCCAAGGTGATTTCTAGCTTTCACATTTTCTTTTTTTGTTGTTTTTTTTTTGATACTGGAGATTGAACTCAGGGGCACCTGACCACTGAGCCACATCCCCAGCCCTATTGTGTATTTTATTTAGAGAAAGGGTCTCACTGAGTTGCTTAGGGCCTCATCTTTGCTGAGGCTGGCTTTGAACTCATGATCCTCCTGCCTCAGCCTCCCAAGCTGCTGGGATGACAGGTGTACACCACCACACCATACTCTAGCTTTCACATTTTCTTGGTCACTTCCTTGAGAATGAGAATTAAGAAACTCTGGAGAGAGTGGGGTGACCTCAAGTTTCTTTAATGAAGGTTTGTGAGGTGATTATTTTGATGTCTTAAAAACTCAGTAGAAGCATTATTTTGGGCCTGGTGTGTTAGTGCAGGCCTGTAATGCCAGAGGCTTGGGAGGCCGAGGCAGGAGGACTCCAAGTTCAAAGCCAGCCTTACCAAGTTAGTGAGGCCCTAAGCAACTCAGTGAGACCATCTCTAAGTAAAATATAAAAAAGGGTGGGATGTTGCTCAGTGGTCAAGCACTCCTGGGTTCAATCCCTGGTTTCAAAAAAAAAAAAAAAGCCCCAAACCAAGAAACATTATTTTGGATTCACAAAATATTGCTGATTGCCAAAAGCTTTGAACATCACACATCGTACAGCTCATCAGTGAAAGTTGGTTCCCCTACTTTCAAATGCTCCCCCCCTTGACTCCAGGTGATCTCTTTGGTAAACATTTAGAAAAAGCTAGAATAGCCTGTGGGCTGACTTAGCCTTGTTGATGTAATCTGTTTGGCCAACAGAGTTTTAAAATTGAGAAATTTCACACTTTTCGATTTTTCTGAAAAATCTAGATATTTAACCACCTGGATTCAAAGAGCTGCTGCACTTGGGGAGGAGCCCTGTGTGATCTCCTTCCCCCATGACCACAGTCCCCGAGACTACAGTCCCCGCGACATTCCAGTGCCTCCCACGCAGCCTTGCTGTCTCATTTACGGCACCTGTCTCATCCCCATTCCAGAAGCTTCCCTTGAGTACAGTGCGACCCGACACAAACGCAGAGTTTTTTTTTTTTTTTTGCACTAACCTCGAGAATCTTTTTACGTCTGCACACAGGCCTGGCTCCCCTTTCCCAGGCTAAGTCACACTGCACTGCGACCTCTACTCTGACTCTCACATCTGCGCCAAAGCTCCACCCTTTCTCAGTGGAACCTATCGTACCCGGGCACCCTCTTACAGGACCAATACCTGTCCTAGGCTCACGAGTCAATGCGTTTAGGTAGATCATCAAACTGAGAGATTTAAGGTTGAAAATCCCAAGGATATCAAAACTGCCCAGGTTTTATGAATTTACCTCCCCAGAGCACACACTGCTGCCCCTCCCTCCCTCATCTATTTGTCCTTTGACTCTGAGGTGACCGGGTCTCGGGGGCTCTTTGTCTAGAAAGGATGCTGGGTCTTAGTCACACATGCTATAAATTTTTTTTCCCCAGGTTGTTTGTTCATCTTTAGACTTGTTTTTTACTTTGGGAAAGCTGTGACCTCATTTCTAATCACATTTATGACTCTTTCTTCATGGGGGGGGTTGTCCACAACCTGCCTTCTTGGTTAAGCCCATTAATATATTTTTTCAATTTGTATTTGAACGCCTTTAACTCATGCCTTCTCCATTTCCCTATAGGACCTAGAGTTGTTTGTAAGTTTCTCATTAATGGCTTGCTTTAAACTCTTTCTGTCTGGTTCCTTAAGACAGATTAGATAGATAATAAATCTAAGTACGGGATTATAGGTCCATGTACGGGTGTGTATGTGTATCTCTGTGTGTATTATATTTACTTTAGTAGTTTCATGTTGGTTGTTTGTTTGTTTATTTTAGTACCAGGTATTGAACCCAGGGACATGTAACCACAGAATCATATCCCAGCCCTTTTTATATTTTATTTTGAGATAGGGTCTTGCTGAGTTGCTTAGGGCCTTGCTAAGTTGCTGAGGCTGGCTTTGAACTTGGGATCTTCCTGCCTCAGCCTCCTGGGCCACTGGGATTACAGGCACATGCCACTGCGCCCGGCTTCACTTTGTACATTTAAATTTTTGACCTGTCTGTAGTTTGTTTTGGCAGAGTGGACGCAATGGAGGGCAGGGATGGGCTTTTCTGTTTTCTTAGTCTGTAGCACAAGAAAGGGAGACACTGATGCCTGTTTGTATATTAAAATGCAAAAAACAAAAACAATATGTTTTTCCTTCCTTCACTCAAGTAATGCAAGCTCACGGCTCATACATGTACACCCACGGTCAAAGAAAACCACTTATTTCGCTGTGACATATTTTCTGCAAGTACCTTTTTCTTAGTATATTTAGTTTTGGTTTTGAAACCTGTTTTTTGTCTGTCTTGCTTAACATGTGACAACATTTCTAACTGCTAACACTTACTGCTTTAACCTAGCAGCTCCCAAACCTAGCTGGGCAGCTGGCTTCCCAGTGGAGCTTGTTAAAAATAATGAATCTACAACCCCAGGGGTTGGGCCCCAGCAAGGCATTTTTAACAAGTTCCAGGAAGGTGTTTGGGAGGTAGCCAGGCCACCCCTAGCCCAGAGACCCCCAGCTGTACCTGTGATCGTCTGGGTCTCTGAAGTGATGGTTCTGGTGGTGGTCTGAGTCTGGGTGGCAGGCACCGTTTCCTCCGATACAAACTGGACTGTGCCGGGGGCCGTTCCCGCCGCGCTGGTCAGCTGGCAGCCGCTCTGCTTGTGAGCTACAAAGGCATCTAGGTTGTTAAACTGCTGCTTGCAGATGCCACAGATGTGGATGTCCGGGGTCAGTTCAACCAGCACGGTTGTGCTGCCGGGAACTCCATGGGACAAAGGGAGAGTCACCGATTAATTCCAAACAGCTTTAAATTACATTGCAAACCTGATTCCTGGTAGGAAAAGGGGCAGCGTGGCAGACCTGGCCACTTGCCAGGCCAAAACCCTCAAACCCTTCTTCTTTCTTGCAGATAGAATCCCAGCTGTCCTAGCCACAGTTACCCAGATCCAAGGGATGGCTCAGGATGACCTGTTGCCCCGGGTGCCTTTCTGAAAGGAAGTTCTTTGATGTGCAGGGCTGCCTGTCACTTTGCAGGAAGCAGCAGCCACCTCCTATCCCAACTAAATGGTTATTATGAAAACCAGTCCCCCCACATACCCAAACAACCACCACCATAAGAACCATTAGCCAAAATAATCTTGGTCCCCTACATATTTGTTGAGCCCTTCCAGCACACAGCTGGAAGAGTTTCTGGGGAACAGTTAGCATTCATGATAAAAAGGGTGCAGAAAAAATTGGCACTGTTCCCTCTTCTTTTGGCTTTCAATGAAGATATGCAGTTGGGGCTTCTGCAGCCATCTTGTAAATATGAGGACAATGCTAAGATTCTTATTGATTTTGGCTCTTACTTCACTGATCCCCTAATTTGGTTCTAGAATCAACTAATCCCAGACTTCTTGTTAGGCCAGGGTACTTCAAGTTTCTGTTACTTGTAGCCAAAATTCATTCCTAAATGACAGGGGCATTGCTTCTTTACCATAGTAAAAACCAAGAGTTAATACTGTGTTAATATTTGCAAAGCATTTAGCAAATATTAATACAGTATTATATGGTCCTATATTAGAAAGTACTATCTAAATATTTGTTAAATAAGGTATATAATTAATGTCCCTAATATGAGAATCTCAATTTTTGTTTAAAAATTTTTCTTTGCATTATCATGAGAAAACTCATGTTTATAACAGAAGATTTGGAAGAAACATAAAGAAGTATATTTTTTCCATTTGTATCTCCCATGAACATTACAAATATATTTTCTTTACAATTAAATATTGCACATGATCATGATATATTATAGAACTAATGTATTACAGAACTTCCTACATGATATTACATTAACATGGTGCTATACCATACTAATCTCTTTATAGGTATAATTACTTAATGGCAACACATTATTCCACGGTGCCTGTGCAGTATATAATCTCTGCAAAAATAAGGTATTTACATTATTTTCACTTTCCCCAAGTTAAAGAGTACAAGACTACCTTTGTGCATAGATGATTGGTATCCATGCACTATAATTTTCTGAAAATAAGATATTTACATGATGTCTAATTTTCTCCATGTCTAAGACAACAAGTCTCTGTGCAGAAACACAATTTGGCTGACTTGCTCAGGAGAGAGACTGCTGAGCACGGTGACATCAGTCATCTTGCAGAGGGCCCTATGCACTGAAGTCCTTTGAAATCAGTGGCTGGAAGGAAGGAAACAGTCTCCCTGCAGCTACTGAATCACCTGCATGGGACTAACAGGTGAACAAGGACTGGGAAATACAGTGACCTGCACTGCTGAGGATTCCTTAATGATGGAGCAGGGCTGATCCCCAAGATAAAGGAGTTTGAATACCAATGTTGCTGGCATGTGGAAGCGCACAAGGAACGAACTAGACCGCATTAGAATCTTGACACTCTCACTTACCAAAGTGACTTTGGACTTGGCTTTTCTACAAAATGGAGAGAGGAGATCTTTCCACTGACTAGGGTTGTTGGGAAGATTAAATGAGATGGTGCTGGTCAAAGGCCAGCACCCTTCTCCCCAAGCCTGTGACCTGGTGCGGTCATTACTCTTCAAACAAGGACATAACTGAACCCCACTTAGGAGATACTGAGTTATAATGGTCTGGGAGTGAGGGGCTGGGGTTTAGGAAAATCTGTTCTTTTCATAAATTATGCAGAAAATACCCAGCCAAGTTTGAGAGTCAATGTCTCCCAAACTGTAACGGCTAACAAGTTGAGCACTTACTATGTGCCAGGTGTCTGCAAACCCTTGCGCCAGGCCAGGGTTCTCAAAACTTCCTGTGCTTCAGAATCACCCAGACAGCTGGTACAGATCACTGGCCCCACCCCGAGATCAGCTGGGTGGGGCGCAGAAAGCTCCTTTTAAATACGCACTCTCGCTCCCAGGTGGTTGGTTTGAGTTCAGCCCCCGAACCACACTTTGGGAAACAAAGCATCGGGCGATACAGGGGACTTAAAAAGGTTGACGTCCTCAACAGGATAATAAAAAGGAACCCCAAACTCAAAAACAGCGACCCCAGCCCGTTTCCCATTCAAATCCCCACCTTTAATGTGGAAAAGGCTTTGCAATGCGCCGTCAAGACCTCGTGAGACTCTCCAATTCCCAGAATCCAAATTTGAGCCACCGAGGCAGAAGTTTCCCCATCAGGGTTGCCCTGGTTACCCGGGTTCCCCTCTTCCTTCCCCGAGTCCCAAACTCCGCCTGGCGGGGCGGGAATGCACCGAGAGGTGCGATTGTCTGACCGCACGCCCTCCCCCACGCTCCCTTCCTGGGGGTCTCGCAGCGCTGGAGGGCTCCCCCAGTCTGGCTCCAGCTCGGGCGCGCCCCCACCCCAAGCCCACTCGGGCGCCCCCTGCACCGCGCCCGCCGGCTCCCCGAGACGCGGCTCGCCGCCGTCACCCCGATTTCGGGGCCCCGGGCCTGGTGGCTGCGTCGCAGACGTGCTTGGGCCCGGGCCCCGG
The DNA here is from genome assembly GCF_001458135.2 of Marmota marmota marmota. NCBI lineage: Eukaryota > Metazoa > Chordata > Mammalia > Rodentia > Sciuridae > Marmota > Marmota marmota. The sequence continues at coordinate 8,693,534 of NW_026000026.1, forward strand.
AGCGCGCACTGGGCCCTGGAGCGCGCACTGCGCCCGGAAAAGCACTTACTTTGCACGGAGCCGGGGAAGCTCTCGCCCTCGCCGCTCGCGTTCATGGCCGCAGACTGGGAGGTCCCCGGCCGGCTGCGGTGCCAGGGCGGGGGGCGCTGCTCTACATGGTGCAAGGACTTTTCCTTTTATTTTTTCCACACCCCCCAACCTTCCTTCTCCCAACTCTGCGAGGC
>NW_026000026.1:8694856-8707296 GCF_001458135.2 Marmota marmota marmota
GCGGTGGCACTGTCCCGGGACGCCCGGGTGGCTTGCGGGAGACCGCTGCAGGCTGCAGATGGGGTGGGGGCGCGGGGTGGCGGGCCTTGGAGGACCTGGCGGGACGTGGCGCTGGGCAAATCCTCAGAGCGCTGGGTGGGTCCCCTGCCCGACTGGTAGAATCAAGAGGACCGTGGCCAGGTGGATGATGAGAGGAATGGTAACTCGGGTCGTAACGCGGAAGATCCTAGTCCAGGGCCCTCCAACTTTATCGCGCTCCACAGTCGCTAGGAGGCTTGTCCTTCCAAAGCGTTTCTGATTCAGTAGGTCTGAGGTTAGGCCCGAGAACGAGCATTTCTAAGTTCCCAGGTGAGGTCCCCGATGTGGGTGGTGTCCACACTCTGAGGACACTGCGCTCCCTGATGTGTCCTCACCCGCCCGGCCTCCTCTTTTCCTTCTTTCTCCTCCTGCAGCCCATTCCCTCCAGCCCGGAGCGCTGGTGCTTTCTCTTCGTTCTGCACCCACCTGCCACTGCCCTGACCCCTGCGGGTCTTGATTCCAATCCGCAGCCTTAGGGACTCTGCCTTGTCTGGCCCTTGCTAGTACAGCAAGCCCCCTCCTCCTCGCGCAGGTGCTCCCCGTCTCACCCCCCTCGCCCCTGTGTACTTTGTCTTTCCTCTTAGAACTTGCCACTTGTCACGTATTGTGTGTCTTAGTATCTCTGTCTTCCTATGTGTTCAGAAAGACATTCAAATAGATATCTTTCCTCCACCCCCTTACTTTTAATAAGTCCCCATGGAACTAAGGATTTAAAAAAAATCTCTTTGTTTGAGGTACCCCCCAATGACTGACTTGGCCTAGTGCTTGATACATAGTCAGCCTTCAATAGATATGTCTTGTGTCACCACTGGAACTTCCCCTGCTGCTCCTCTAAGAGTGTGCTTATCCCTCCAGCAATGACTTATTCATGTGCTCACAGTGTGCCAGGCCCTGTGCTAGGCCTGGAGGTACATCAGCCCTCCAGACAGATGTACTGCCTGTCTGAAGGTCAGGGTGGCAGTCTACTGAAGTCCACTCCTGTAGCATTTTGGTCATTGACAGAAAAATTCCTACTGCCCAGGGACTTCGAAACTGCTCATCCTCATGTGTCCTGTGTAAATAAACCTACTGGCTGACAGTTGTATCAAAATATTACACATACAATTATGGAAATTAAACAGGGTTTTTTTTTTTTTCAGTGTCGGGATCAAACCAGAGTCTTGCACATGCCAGGCAAACAGTCTATCACTGAGCTACACTCCAGCCTCACACATACAATTATATACGGTATCTAATACTTGATAAAAATAAGAAAAGTTATGTTAACGGTTTGTGTATTATTCTTTTTACTGTCATTTTAGAGTGTACTCTTTCTACTTCTTAAATAAAGTTTACTGCAAAACAGTCCGCCGTGTGTGTGTGTGTGTGTGTGTGTGTGCAGCCTCACTGTCCTGGTAGGCTGCATCCCGTGGTTGACTTCTACCACCTAAGTGTGTGTGAGAATACTCTATGACAGTCACGCGATGACAAAATTGTCTAATCAAATCCTTTTCAGGACACATCCCTGTTCTTAAGTAACACGTGATTGTTATCCAGTCAGCAGTGCCATTTCTTGATTGTGATAAGATCTCCAAAGATCATATAACTGAAGCCCACCTGCCAGAGCTGTGGGCTGGTGAGGACGGCCTCCCAGAGCAGGACCTGTTTGCATAAAGAGCTGGGAAGGAGGCAGCAAGTGAGGATGGGTGAGGCAATTCTAGCCCCAGGAACTGTGGGGGTGAGTCCCTGAGGCTGGCAAGAACTGGGTGTAACTTGGTGCCTATGGGGTGAAACTTACCTCTGCCCCGCCCTGCATTGCTCAGGCAGTTCGGCCTCCTTGCTATTGCTTGGGTAAGCCCAGGTCTTCCTAAACTAGGCCACGGCAAGGGGCAGAGTCAAAGGCAATGTTGCTTTCCCTTATCTGGCCCGCCATCTTGAAGAGTTCTTTCCCTTATCTGAAGATGTTCTTTCCTGGGACTCTCTGTGGAGAGGGACTCTCTGAAGGCTCTGTGGAGCCTTTCTTACAGTATCTAACTAAGATGGCCAATCTATTAAATTATTTCCTTGCTTAAATAATGTCTGGCAGGAGACTTCCAGATGTTTTCTTAAATTATGAAGAGAATACAGCATTTTTTCCCCTAGCAATGTCTATAGTAACAAAAATAATGAGGACATATTGACTGAGTTAACTATCATAAGTTTTATGAGCAAAGATATCCTTAATAAAATAGTCTATCAAGGGACCAATTTTTTTTCCATGATAAACATGTTAACAAATGCACTTTCCCGCAGCAATCATTCATTGTTCACTAAAAAAGTTCTCACGGCAAGAAATCTTGCTTATTTTCTTGCTTGGGTACAGCATCTACAACCTTGCCTGGTGTGTAGGAAGGCAGGGATGGGTGAATGGAAGATGGAATACTGAGGTTGCTTTGGAAGATACTAAAAAATGCAAATCTTTGTTCAGGAAAGTGTTTCCCTTTTCAGTAAAAACACAGACGAAAATGTGATATGATGTCAGAATATAGAAAAATTATAGATTCCATTTAACTTTGATGAAACTGTTATTTTTAAACTTCCCTTATTTTTCTAGACAAAGATTAGCAATGATGACTAACTCAGGGCTTTACATTTGCAAAAGTACAGGTGTCAACAGCCTCTCTACTCAAAACATATTATGGGAAATGATAATCAAGGCTGACAGGTCCCAGGTTTGTTGGCCCTCTGCTCAGCTTGACATACTGGGGAAGACTGACCTTGTTTCTTTTCCAGGCTTCTGGGACGTCTAGCTTCCTTTTAGTTCTGGTTAATGGATAGAAGTAAGAAGCCAAATATTTCCCACTGTCCCCTCCGTGTTTTAGTGGCAGTGGCTCTATCTCTTCCCTAGCTCCAGATCCCATAGAAGGGACCTAATGGCCTCAACTTCTGCCAGTGACTGGCCCCTGATATCTATGTCTGAGAACATCACCCTTCCCTTTGTTCTCCCTATCCTACCCCAGGGTGAGGGAAGACAGTGGCTTCCAGGTGTTCTAATCATCCCACTTGGCTTCTCAGCTTTTACCACCTGGTATCAAGTTCCCTGTGTTACATTTGCTGAAATCCCCAAAGTTGCTTCTTTTGCTCTGTTCAGACCCTGACTGACACAGTTGGATTAAGCTGTATGGAGTATGTAATTTTGTTCTTGCTTTCTTGACCTCTCTGTAGGTGCTCTAACCTAGAGAGCGCTTCAGACAAACTCTGAGGGAATTTGTTGAAGCCCACGTGCTTGGGCACCACCCAGATGTGCTGGAACACCCAGATATACTGTGGTCCAGGCCTGCAGGGTGGAGACACACCTCAGGTGACTCTACGGGCTCCTGACTTTATTGAATCCTGATCTGAAGTCTTGGAAGGGGACCAGGGGGAATTTCTTTTGCAAAATGGATTCACTAACAATGTTTAGCAACTGCCCGTAATCCTTTAATAAATGTCCATAAAGAAACACTAAAAATAAACACCAAACCCTCTGTAATGGGATATGATCAAGACTGAACCTGTTGGGCAATAAATGGAGGGTACACAACTAATTATTTGAATGAGAGTTGACTTAGAATCTGGCCTGGCTCCTCACTGAGGTGGCACACCTGTGATTTAATATTATACTCGCTCATTTAACTTCATATGAACCAGCATGCGCAGGCCTGATTTTTTTCTTTTATATAATTAATGAATAAGCATGGAAACACCCAAGTGATACAAAGGGTGTTCAGTGAAGAGTGGGTGCCTCCCCAACCTTTCCCTTTCAGAAAACAACCACTACAACCAGTTTACTGGGTGTTCTCTAAAAAAAATTCTTACCCATATAAAAATGGCAGATGCATATTCTTCCCTTCTTCTTAAACACTTCCCTAGGATGCAATCAGCCGTCCACACCTTGCTTTCTTGCATACGAATGTATTTAGGAAAATACTCCTTACAAGACCATCTAGATTTGCCTCCTGGATTTAGGAAGGGTCTAGCTTTCTGCTATATATAAAACATACATCAATGTTTACTTAGGCAACCCTCACGAGGGAACACTCAGTTTCTAGTTTTTTATTACTACAAATCCAGGTGCAATTAATATCTAGATTTATATCTGAATCAAATCTGTACATGAGAGTATATCTGCATACTAATTTCCTAAAGAAGGATGGCTGGTCAAATCTTGGTGATTTATTCTTAGAGGCTCTTTATTCATCCAAATTCCCAGTCCATTCCAAAAGTATCCCTATTGCAATTGTTTTGATAATTCTGATTTTCATTAAAATGTCCTGGAAAGTATTTTAGTCAGGGCCAAGCTGGCTACTAAAAGCAAAAGTATCCAAATAGGGGGGCTGAAAGTCTAGAATCTTTTATCTTATTCTCAGTAGTCTGAGGTCTGTGTTTCTGTCAGCAGGTGGGTCTCCCTCAAGGGCCTGGACCCCCTTTGCGTGTGCCTCTGCCTTTCCCCCAGGCTGGGCTTCTGCATTGACTTCCAGCCCCTGGCAGAGTCCAGTCAGGAGGTCCTGGTGAATGCAAGGGGGTGAGGCTGGGAAACAACTCTATAGTGGGGTGGGGGACATTTTGATGGACAGGTGGTTCTGATGGTTGTCTCTGTCATGGAAAGGGCTCTCTAACGCAGATGATATATCATAAGGAGATCTGTGAATCTAAGCTTTTCCTCAGCTAACCTTAGTGGACAGGGCAACTTTCTTCCCCAGGACTTCCTGTGGGGAATATGGTTCCCCCATATTCCACATCATGTTAATCAAAGTCTCCACCCCAGTGGTCTCAAAGGTGGTGATGTGATCCAGTCATAGCAGACATCTCCTACCGGACGGAACTCCTCCTCTCAGCTTCTGTACCATGTGTATTCTGTCCTTGTTTCCCAACTAAAATTCAGTGTCCTACCTGATGACCCAGGACCATGTCTGCTTTTTCCTTTTGTGCTCCAGAACTCCCTGATGAAGACCTCTTTCAGGCACTCCTAGGTTGCTCTAGGATCCCTGCTCCCATGCCCAGGTATGGCCATATTCTAGGGCTTTCCACAGTGTATCTTCACAGTTGACTTGTCAGCCTGACTCAGCGAAGACACCTTTGGATACACGAGAGCTTTTCTCAGGGATGCTTGCAGGCACCAATGCCATCTGTCCTTCTGGTAGCTGGACAGGCCTGGTTACTGGGGATCCTCGACTGGTTACATTGGTCAAGACTAATTTTTTTGTCTGAGGCTGTGCCCAGTCTTGGTCTTTATAGGAAAATCTCATTTTCTGTTGTCAGGGATTGTTCTACCAGTGGACAGTCACGTGACTAAGTTCTGTTTAATGAGACAGAGGAAATCTCTTGGAGGCTTCTGAGGGAAAAAAAAAAAATTCCTTCCTGAGAAGAAAGAGGCACGTGGTGAGAAGAAAGCCCTGTTCTACTTTCTTTCCTACTTCCATTCTCTCTGCTCTGGCCTTTTCCAGGAGTGGACCTAGTTTCAGGGCTGCTGCTGCCATCTTAGGGACCTCCTGTGGCAAGCTTGGGGTAAAGAGCAAGGATGCAGAGAACCTGGTTCTTGCTGAGCCATTGAGCCAAATTGGTCCTGTCTGACTCCTGGATTTCATTAAATAGCATTAAAAAAATGTCCTTATGATTTAAGCTGGTTCTCCCCAACAGTTTTCACAATTGGGCAAATAATAAAATGATAATGATCATACAGCACATATGGCAATTGACAATACAGTTACAAATTGCCAAAGACTTTTACATGAGAAACTTGAACTGGCTTCCATGGATGCAAATTTCTTGTGTCAGATTATATGATTAAAGTAGCTACACGTACTTCCTGTTTAGGCTTTTTAAAACTGATGTTCTTGTCACATATTTGATAAGCACTATTCATGAAAGGCATATCAGTACAAGGAGGCTCTATAAAAATATTAAACTAATTATGAAGACAACTTTTCAGAAAATTTCAACACTATCATTTTATATTAGAGCTCTCTGAGCAAGCATCTTCTTGTCTTTCATTGACAAATATTGAAATCTCTTATGATAATGCGGATGGCTCGCAAGACCAATCTGACTTACTGATGGAATATCACATATTTCACCATAATGATGAAACTCTCACTGGTAGGACACACAGGCATGGTTAGGTCAATTCCCTGAAGCTTAAAGCCACTAAAAGGGCTTCCATGAGAAAGCACAGAAACGTCTGCAAACTGGGACAATTATCAGGAATTCTGTCCAGACCCCCAATCCAGGCCACGTTGGTATGGGGCCATGTTCCCTGGGCAACTGGAGCATAAACCCTCCAGCGGCCCTACTGCCCCTTGGCCCCTGCACCTAGCAGCGAGCCCTGCTGAGATGCACAGGCAGCCAGAGGAGCACTTTGACACTCAACACGTGAAGTTCGATACTGTTCAACAGAGCAGTGGATGCAGCAATGGAGATCAGCGTTGTTCAGTGGAGGACCTGAGTGAGGACTGATACTAGTTTTTGTTATGGAGGGTCCATAGTTACTGTATTTGTCACGATTCTTTTGGTTGCTAAGGAGAGGATCCCAAATTCGAACTGGCTTCTTATCAAGAAGGGAATATATGGTTCTCATCTCAGAGATGACTTTAAGCAGGATACCATCAGAAATGGCTTTTTATGTCTTTCTTAGCTCTGATTTAGGAAAAAAAAAATAGTTCATCCTGTTAAAATTTCAAATTTAGTTTCGATTTTTACCTACATATTAAAGGCACACAGTTCAGAGAATTAATCTACAAGGCTTGTTATGAAAAGCAGAGGTCTCCTTCCCTCTTTCTCCCACTACAAAACGAATCACAGGGTAATGATGTTTGAGCAAATACTCCGTGTTTACATTATGTAAACACTATCCACAGCTGAGCCATAGTGTATTCCGATTACTTTTGCTTTTCTGCACAACTTTTTGTTTTCATTAGCGTTAAAAACATTTCCTTTTGTTTGCTTGCTTACTTTTCTATATATGAACAAATCTGAATTATTCACCACTGGTTGTGTAAATCCTCTCTCAATGTATTCAGAGACAGCCATCTCGGCTGATTTTCTATCAACCAAAGAAGATCCTTCAGTCTGGACTGGGGCAGCTGAGCAGCGATTGTTCTGGAATGTCATTCTGGGACTTCTTAGTTTCTCCCTCATGTCGGATTCCTGGTTTTATAGTCCCTGTGTTTTCACTTTCTTGGGCTATTCCTTTCCTGATGTAGTTGATTCTTGTGATAAAGTACAAGTGAAGCACGTTTTAAGATTTCACATGTATAGCCTCATACTTTGTTGATAATCTGCATTTAAAATTCTAGGCTGTTGAGAGCCATGGACTGTTGACACATGTCCAAACTTGGATGAATCTCAAAGACATTATGTTGATAAAAAGAGCCAGTTTCCAAAGGTTGCATACTCTATGCATTTATATGACATTCTCTAAAGACCGGAATGACAGTGACGGAGAACAGGTCAGTGGTTGCCAGGGTTCAAGGTGAAGGGGGGGCTTGACTGTAAAGGGACGGCTGGAGGGGCTTTTGGGAGTGATGAATGTTCTCTCTGCTGATTGCAGGGGTGGTTATGCAATCTGTGCCTGTGTTAAAATTCACAGGACTGCACCTTGAAAGAAAAAGCTTCTTATATTACAGACTATTAACATAACCAAAAACATCTAGGGTAGACTCACAGTTGATTCTCAAGTTCCAAAAGTCACCATAACACTGAATTAACAAATATTGGACCAGAGTTCCCTTAGGAAAATATAGAATTAGGGTCCTATGCATCCTGGCCAAAACATTTTCAACAAACAATCATTATAGAACCTTGCTTTATGTGTGCTTCTGTTTAAAGACGTCGTGTGTAATGTGTATTGATTATCCTTTAACATGAGACTCATGCTTAGCCACACTAACTCACACCTGAACCAGGCTAACCCCAAGACCAGTTTCTTCCTCAGCACATGGCAGGATCCTTGCACTTAGGAACACCAGATGCCACTTCAGGTTAAGCTTGGGAGTCCTTTTAAACAGTGAGCTCACCAACGAAAGCATAGAAAAACACAGAAATGCAAAAAAAAAAAAAAAAAAAGGGGCACTAAACAGACTCCAAAGAGGACCCTTGCTTCCAGAGTGAGCCTGAACAAGAGGCCGGAGGATCGGCCTGACCTGGTTATATGCGCTTTGGGAAATTCAAAACGTTTGCTGCTCACACTTGTCCACAAAAAGGTCAAGAGTATTATTTTTGGGGTTGCCAATAAATTTTAGTGGATAGGCAAATTCACAAATACCGAATCCAGTGAATAATGAGAACCGACTGAGACTTTCCTTTAGATGTTGCTCTGCTACCACTGAGTCCCTTGTGTTGCTGGTGTTAGCGCAGTGTCCTTCTGGTCACTTTGTCCTTTGCCAGCTTTTAGCTGCGTTTCCTTGTCCCTTAGGAATCTGAAGTTTAATGATGATTTTTGTTGGATCTACTCCCTTGTTGCGTGGGGTGCTCAGAGGAGCCCTGCCACCTCGGGTTCTCAGATTTTGAGGAATTTGCTGGATTTTTTCTCCACCTCTGGCTTATCTGTGCTCTTTCTGAATCTCCTGGTGTTTAGAATCTCCCCCGGTGGTCTCCTCATTTTTTCAATGGATCGTTTATTTCTCTTTAATTTTCATGTTTTTTTTTCTTTCTTGCTATTTATGGAAAGCTTCCTCAACTGGATCTTTCAAGAGTTGCAGTTTTACATTTCAGCTCTCATATGTTTAATTCCCCAGAACTCTTCTACTATTTGCAGTTTTAGAAATCAGTGTCTTGTTCCTGTTTTGTGGGGAGGGGGGACAGCATTTTATCTGTCTGAGGTTGTTAATGTTTTGGAGGAAGGAGTTTCTTCCTCTTGCCGGGTTTTAGTTCCCACCCTGTGACCTGCCTTGTGTCTGTCAGGTTGTTTTGGCCTTTGCCTTTTAGATTTTCTTAATGGTCTTGTGCCTGTTGGCTGCCCAGTCTTTAGGAAGAGGTATTAAAGGGCTGATGGACAGCTCTGAGAACATAGAGCAAACCTGGGCCTCAGTGGAGACTGACCTACCTGGCTGTGTCCTGACCACCCCCAGACATGGGTATATTTCCTTTTCCTACACTGGGCAAACTTCCCAGAGAACACTTGTCCACTCACCTGCGTGGAGGGTACTGTCTTTCCTGCAGGTTCCCTTGGAACAGAGAAGGTGTTTCAGTCAGCTGTTTCACTGCTGTGACTAAAAGATCTGACCAGAACAATCAGAGGAGGAAAAGTTTATTTGGGGGCTCATGGTTTCAGAGGTCTGGATCCACAGACAGCTGGCTCCATTCCTTGGGGCTTGAGCAGAGGCAGACTATCATGGTGGAAGGGTTTAGTGGAGGGAAGCAGCTCACATAATGATCAGGAAGGAGAAAGAGAGAGAGAGAGAGAGAGAGAGAGAGAGAGAGAGAGAGAGAGAGAGAGAGAGAGAGANTGGTAATTTGTTGCAACAGCCAGAGGAAAGTAATATCCCTCCCTCTGCTTTGGGACACAAAGAGAAATAAAATGGCTCGTGTGGAGAAGGGCTTGAGTAACTCACTAACTTAATAAATAACTCAGGGTGAAGCCCATGGCCTGAATTAAAGTAAGCTTTTATTGTATCGGGATCACTTATATGGTTTTTGAAATGTATTCAAGTCCCCAAACTCCTGTTAATGTAACAGAAATCCACTCAGAGTGTGAGAAACAACAATCTTGTTGGGTCAGCATTTATGTCTGACCATAAGACATCAACGGCTGTGCAGGCTCCTGCAGCCACAGAGAAAGTCCATGTTAATGAGCCACGTCCAGCCGGTGTCAAAGGTGGAACAAAGTCCTGCAGGACAGCAACTGACTCCAGTCTCCCTCCCTGGGCTGCAAAGATGAATTCCCTGGTTGAAACCTCACGACCGAGTCTCCTTTTGATTTTTCCAGCAATTTCGCTGTTCACTTTCGTTTTGGTTCGAAGATATGCAACTTTTCTCCCCCCAGAAAACAAATCTAGCACCACTCCAAGGTGCCATTATTCTTTAGTCTTGTGTCCTAGTATATTTGGCTCAAGTATTTCTTTAAAAAAAAGATGGGTTTAGTTTATGGGGTGCTTGATCAGGTCTGGAGTGGAAAGGGAAAAAAGAAAGTAGTTGAGGAGTAGAAGATCCCAGTTAGGTCTCACGACATGTCATGGCTGGTCTAAGTTCCGTGTATTTATTCTTCACCCCCCCCCCCTTCTTCTTGTCCACTACCTAGGAAATGCGAGACACACAAATAACTTAGTTTAGGGTATAGTTTCTGCTGTGGGTTGAATTGTGCACTTACCACCCTCTGCCCCACCTGCAAAAATGATATGTTGCATTTCCAAAATTTCATAGCTATGAATGTGATCTTATTTGAAAATAGGGCTTTTCAACATGTAATAGAGATGTAAGTTACCTTGAGGTCATACTGGGGGAGGGTGGACCCTTAATCCAGTATGATTTGTGTCCTTGCAAGAAGGAGAAAAGAGACAGACACACAAGGAGAAAGTTGTAAGGAGAAGCAAAAATCGGGGTGATGTCACTGTGAGTCAGTCAAAGGCGTCAACTACAGCAGGAGCTAAGAAAAAGGGCACAGACTAACCTGTCCAGCCTTCAGAGGGAGCACAGCTCTGCAGGCACTGTGACCGTGGACTCACTTCTGTTGTTTAGAGCTTCCCAGAGAGGGGACTTGGTCACAGTAGCCTTAGGAAACTCTTGGTTTCTCCATCTGGGCACCATGACACTTGGGGCTGGGTAGCTTTTTGTCCTGGAGGCTATTCAGCACATTGTGGGATGTTTGGTTACATCTCTGGTCTCTACCAACGGATACCAGGAGGAACGCCTGGCCCCACACTGGGGTCAACCAAAAATATCTTTGGACATTGTCAAATGTCTCCCGTGGGGCAAAATCACCCCTGGTTGAGAACCAGTGACTTATAGATTAAAAATCTCTCGTCCATTGAAATAACTGAGGTGAAATAATGGAGTCTTTGGACAAATAAAATACCTCTAGTTGCTGACCACTCTTTGTGAACTCTTCATTCCCTAGGACATGTTCAAGTTCTGTGTTTCCCTGGCAAGTTTCTCCCCTGTAGAATGGCCGGACTTAGGTTCTGTGTTGGTCCCCTTGACCCCCACAGAAGGACTTCAGGGGACTGTGCTTGAACACATAGGCCACCTTTGTGTGGCGGCACACTGCCTGCCCGTCATCAGCTCAGGTGGTGCCACTTGGTGAAAATGCAGAGTTGGGGTCACGGAGTATTTGTGATGGTTAATCTTGATTGTCCACCTGATTGGACTGAGAGATGTCTAGGCAATTCGAAAAGCACACTTCTGGTGAGGGTATCTCCAGAGACGAGCACCACATGGGACTCCAAACTGAGGGGGTAACTTGCCCTGAGTGCGGGTGTCACTGTCCCATAGTCTGGGGACCCCTGTGGAACAAAGCAGAAAACGGTGGAAGCTAGCCAGCTCCAGAGCAAACTGGATGCTCCTTGAGTGGGTGTGTCTCGCTAAGGCCTTTGCCCATGGACTTGAGACACCTTCAGTGCGGGCTCACACCAGGAGCTCCCAGGTTTTCCGTCGTGGCTGGGGCTACATCGTTGGTCTCTTTTGTTCTGAGGCTCCAACGTCTTGGATTGAGCAGCCACTGGTTTCCCAGGCTCTATAGTTGGTAGACCGCCATTGTGGGACCATGCCACCTCTGATCACGTAAGCCAACCTAATAAATTCTCCTTTATATTTAAACACATCCACGTTACACTAGGTGGATATACATAAGCATATGTCTACATGTCACAACTATATACACTTACGTATTCTATTTGTTCCCTTCCTCTAGAGAACCCTAAATGTTGTGTGGAAAGTGTGAGAGGGAGACCCCCAGATTGTGCATTTTCAATGAACTCCTTTGTTGACTCCAGTGCACCCTACATTTGTGTCACACTCAGGAAATGGAAGACAGAATGAATAAGTTGTACGTTTCCAGTAATTTCTCAGTTTTGTCTAGTTCATCCAACTTCTTGGTATGTCATTGTTCCCAGTAATGTCTTAGGATCCTTTTTCATTCCTGTGGCCTCAGTTGTAATGTCTCCTCTTTCTGATTTTGGTTATTTAAATCTCCTCCCTTTTTTCATAGACTAATGGTTTGTTGATTTTGTTAGTCTTTTTTAAGAAAAATCAACTCCTATTTTCATTGATCTTGTTCTTATCCTTTATTTTGTTTATTTCTACTCGAATCCTCCTTATTTCCTTCCTACTGCTAACTTTGGGTACAGTTTGTTTTTCCTCCTCCTTCCCCAGGTGTGAAATTAGTCTGTCGATTTGAAATCTTCCTGATTTTAGATGTAGGTGTCCCTCCC
>NW_026000026.1:8707311-8714811 GCF_001458135.2 Marmota marmota marmota
CCCCCCCGCCCCAGCTTCCCTGTTGGTATGGCTTTTGAGGCAGTTGATAAGTTTGGGTTTGTTGTTCTGATTCATTTGCATCAAGATTTTAAAAATTTCCCCTTGTATTTCTTCTTTAACCCATCCATTAAAGGGTACACTGTTTAATTTCCACATATTGTTCATTTTCCAGTTTTCCGTTTGCTCTTGATTTCTAGTTTCCTTCATCGTGGTTGGACGCATACTTGTGACTTCATTCTTCTTGAACCTGTTAGGACTGCTTTGTGGTCTCACATGGATCTACTGTGCTTGAGAGGAATGTGTGCTGCTGTTAGGTGAAGTCTTTTTACCCCTCTGTGAGGTCTGGTGGGTCTGGGAGGTTGTTCAAGTTGTTGATCTTCTGTCTGTTGATCTCTGTGTTGGTGAAAGCAAGGTATTGGGATAGTTGTGTCGCTCTCTATTTCTCCCTTCCATTCTGTCCACATCTTCTTCATATATCTGGAGGCTCTGCTGTTAGGTGCACATGTTCTTGTAATTATTACCTCTTCCTGGTAAATTAACCCTTATGGAAAGTCCTTGTCTTTAGGTCAGTTTCTGACTTAAAGTCCACATTGTCTTGTGGAAGTGTGGCGGCTCTTGCTCTGGGTTTGCATTTGAATGGAGTACCTTTCCCCCCATCGTTTCCCTCTCAGCCTGGGTATGTTCTTATATCTAGAGTGAGTGTCTCACAGATGATACACTTGGATCTTATATATTTTTTAAAAAAATTTTGAATCTATTTGGCCATTTGACGTCTTTTTGATTCGGGAGCTCAAATTATTTGCACTTAAAGAAATTACTGGGATGAGGGTAGAGCACTTGCCTAGTATGAATAAGGCCCACAAAAAATAAAACAAAACTAACAAAAAATTCTGATAGGTTAGGACTTACTACTGCTGTGCTTTAAATTGTTTTTTTTTATGTGTCTTGTTATTTTGTTCCTCTTTCCCTCTCTTGTTCCTTTCCTTTGTGTATTTTAAATTCTTTTTCTAGTGATATACTTTGATTCTTTTCTCGGTTTATTTTGTCTATCTTTGATAGTTATTTTCTTTGTGGTTTCCATGGGAATTACATAAAACAACTTATAGTTTTAACTATCTATTTTAAACTTACAGCAATTCAAATTCAATTGCATATACAAACTCTATATCTCCCCCCACACCCAATTTATGTCACTGATGTACCAATTACATCCTTTTTGTATTTTGTGTATATTAATATAGTTCTAGAGTTAGTTATTTTTTATTGATGAATTATAGTTTTACATAATAACGGGATTCATTATGACATATTTGTATATGTATGTAACATATTTTGGTCAATCTTATTCCCTAGCACCCTCCTAGTTGTAATTCTTTTATGCTTTTATCTTTTAAATTCAATACCAGAATTAGAAGTGATTTACATGATACCATTATAGTATTTCAGGAGTATGTAATTGTCTATATATTTACCTATACCAGTGAGTTTTATATTTTCATATGTTTTGTGTTGCTGTTTAGCATTTTTTCATACCAGGTTGAAGGACTTCCTTTAGCAAACCTTTTAAGGTAGGTCTAGTGGTCATGAATTTCATCAGCTTTTATCTGGGAATATCTTGTATCCCCACCCCACAACTTTTGAAGGACAGTTTAGTGGGTATTGTGTTCTTGGTTAAAAGTATTGATATATTTCCCAATTTCAGCACTTTGGAAAGATCATCATCATCATCATCTCTCTCTCTCTCTCTCTCTCTCTCTCTCTCTCTCTCTCTCTCCTGTTTTGCAAGATTTCTTCTGAGAAATCCACTCGTAATCTTTGGGGAGCTCCAGGGTATTTGCTGAGTTGCTTTTCTCTTGCATTTTAGAGATTCTTTCTTTGTCTTTAACGTTTGACAGTGTGATCATAACATATCTCCTGGTAGGTGTTAGGCCTCATTGGGTTCATCCTAGTTGGATTCCTTTGAACTTTTTGAATTTGAGTTTTTAATTTCTTTTTTCAGATTCGGGAAGCTTTTGGCTACTATTTCTTCAGATAAACTCTATTCTTCTGAGACTTCTGTAATGCCTATAATTGGTCCATGGGATGAAGATCCATCCGTAAGTAACATTTTTCTTCTTCTTTTTTTTTTATTGTTGTTATTCTCACTCTATAATTTCAAGTGAGCTGGTTGAATTAGCCGATGCTTTCTTTGCTTGACCAAGTGTGCCATCAAACCACACTTGTGGAATTTTTCGATTCTGTTATTGTCTGGCTCAACTCCAGAATTTCTGTTGGTTCTCTCTCCTCGCTTATACTCTCATTTTGTTCAGAGTTCGTTGTTCTGATTTTGCTTTGTTGTCTGTGTTCTCTTGAAGCTTTTTAAGATGTTTATTTTGAATTAATTATCAGGTAATTATTTAGGGTCAACTTCTTTTGATTAAGCCTTGTTTCCCTGTTTCTTTATGTGCCTTGTTATTTTTCACTGTGATTTGTGCACTTGAGAAAAGTCATCTCTCCACATTTTTGTGGACTGGCTTTGTAGAGGGAGAGACCTTCACTCATCAGCCCAGTGGCCTCACAACCTCTTTTGATATGCATCTTCTCTGTGCAGGTGAATAGAATCTCATGGGTTTCTATTTGAGATGCTTATAAGGTCTGTGATACTGAAGGTTCTCTGATGCTGCAACAAGCCACTGGACCCTGCTTTGTTCTCAGTGGTCCCCTGTCACCCAAGTACACTAGTTCCCCGCTAGCACTGAATGCGGTGATCCAGAAACCAGTTTTTAAAATGCATCCTTAAAAAGCCAGAATGTTGGATGCCCATCAAGGGAAAAGCCATAAACTGGGCTTTCTCTACCAATTGTGCTAAGAAGTGCTAAAATGGGGGAAAGGCTTTCCTTACCCATTTTGATTGTACTTTTCTGTAGTTTGAGTTTGCTGGGGTACTGTGATTCTTATTTGGTTCCTGGATTTCTCATAAAGGTGTTTCTGCCTATATATTGTTGTTAAGTCAGTATCTCTGTCAGGGAACAAAGTCTGGCACTCCCTAATATGCCATCTTGCAGATGTCACTAAAATAAGGTGTGACTTTAAATGTAGTTTGTTCTTCATATACATTACAGGGAAATTTTTGATTCATGATTATCCTTTAAAGTTGGCCGTGCTTAAAATACTCAGAGGTATTTCACCTCCTCTGTTAATTGAGCAAATAGAAGCTGGTAATAATTAGAACTACATTCTGAGGGCTTACTAAGTGTCAGAATCTGAAATAATTTCTTTGAAGATGGAATTGACAAGTTGGACTTCAAAGTCCTGGGTGTGTACAATATTGACTGATCTATTACCGACTTTCTGAGGGACTTTAGGCAAGTTACTCTCTGAACTGCTTTCAAATGAAGAAAAATTCTGCTATTTCCCATACAGGTTTAAAGTGGCAATACAGAAGATTTTATCTTTTTGTAAAAAGTGTTTATCTGAGAGCCTGGTTCCAGATAAGGACATAGTGAGTATTAATTGCTGTTACATGAACTTTAGAGGCATATATAGGCATATAAAATATATAGGCAATAATATATATGCCTATATATGCAGATATATAGACATATATAGGCATATTATATAAACATAAACACACACACACACACACACACACACCAGAATCCAGCCCCAAAGTATGTATGTTTGTCTCTAAACCCTCTTTCCTTTTTTCTTTTCTTGTTTTTTGGTACCAGGCATTGAACCCAGGGGTGCTTAATCACTGAGCCATATCCCCAGCCCTTTTAAAAAATGTTTTATTTAGAAACAGGGTCTTGCTAAGTTGCTTAGAGCCTTACTTACTTAGTTGCTGAGGCTGGCTTTGAACTTGGGATCCTCTTGCCTCAGCCTCCCAAGATGCTGGGATTACAGTTATGCACCACTGTGCCTGGTTAGAACCTCTTTCTTTCTTTCTTTCTTTCTTTCTTTCTTTCTTTCTTTCTTTCTTTCTTTCAGTACTGGGAATTGAACTCAGGGGCACTCAACCACTGAGCCACATCCCCAGCCCTATTTTATATTTTATTTAGAGACAGAGTCTCATTGAGTTGCTTAGCATTTTGCTTTTGCTGAGGCTGGGCATGATCCTCCTGCCTCAGCCCCCTGAGCAGCTAGAACTACGCCTGGCTAGAACCTCTTTCTTAGTGGCAGTTTCTCTACAGTTTTGGGCTTGATGACAAAGTGGATCTTTAGCTTTGATGCCAGAAACTGAATCTACAGAATGGGTCAGGTGACCAACTTGATCTGGTTAAAAGTAGAAATCCCCATGTCCAATGTTTATTCATTCAACAAAACAATGTTGTGTTGACACAGTTCTAAAACACTAAGAGCTTTCATGTTCCCTCATTTTATCATCAAACATATGATGTAATTATTCTTATCATTCCAATATTATAAAAAAATTGAGGTATAGAGAAGCCAAATAGCTTCTTCTAGGTTATATAATTAATATATAGCAGATTTAAAGACACAAAATGGTATAGCAACTAAAAATATATCTGCAAATCCTTTGGAAATCTGACTAGATTTTCTAGTCTCTCTAAAAATACAGTGATGAATTAAAAAAGATAATAAGAACGTGCTTGGGGACCAGTGCTTTTGAAACCATACTGTGTACAAGGCAATCATCTGGGGATCGTGTTAGAGTGCAGATCCTAATTTAGTCTCTGCAGAACTCTGCATTTCTAAGAAACTCTTGGGAGAGGCTGATCTGTGGGTCTATGGAGCAAGGCTGTAGGTTTATATGAAAGAAAATGAGGGTCAAGGAAAGTACTTCTCCAAGGCCATGTGACTTGTTTAGGGGCAGAGCATGAACAGGCTGTAACAATTATAGGTCAAGTTCACAGATAGACATGGCAAAAAGGGTTGGATCAGATGCCAAAGTGAGTACCGAAGTAATTTTTAAGGCAGTCTTAAATCCACATGTATTAATAAATGATGACTGAAACTAATATTTCTTAGTGTTTGGTCGCTTGCTTATTACTTTCACTTTTTTCTTTTCTTCACACTGGGGATTGAACTCAGGGGTGCCCTGAGCTACATCCCCAAACCTTAAATTTAAAAAAAAATTATTTTGGGACAGGGCCCTGCTAAGTTGCCTAGGCTGATTTTGAACTTATAGTCCTCCTGTATCACCTCCCAATTTGCTGGGATTCGAGGTATGCACCACTTTCATGGCTTTTTCCCCCCTAGATCCACATCTTGGTTTGGATTTCTCAATGGCAGAGTCAGAGACAAAGAGTGGCAAAAGTAATCAGGCTGGGATCCCAGGAAGCCAGTGGGAGTGTGGATTTGTGACAGGTCAAGCAAAGGTATTGTACGCAGTGCAGTCCTATGGAGGGTGGATTCCAGGGAGCTCTGAGACAGTGCAGGCCACACTCAGCTATTGTCTCAGTTAATTGGGGCTGTTACAACAAGAATATCACTGGTGGGGGGACTTAAACAACAGAAAACTTACTTCTCCAGTTCTGGAGAAATTCAAGATCAATGTGCTGGTCCATTTGGTTCCTGGAGAAAGTCCTCTTCCTGTCTACTCATATTGTAGAGAGAGACCATTTCCCCGTGTTTCCTCCTATAAGGACACTAACTTCACTCATAAGGACCCCATCCTATGACCTAATTACCTCCAGAACACCTTGTCACAAAATACCATCACACCAGGGATTAGGGCTCAATATGTGAATTCTGGTAGGTGGGGGGATTGTCAGTCCAGAACTTGGCTGTTTAAGCAAGTAGTCCCTGATACATGTGGCCAGAGAGTCCTTAAAATGCACCAAGTCCAAAGTCAGATATGCTGATAAGTGTGAAATACACACTAGATTTGGAAAACTTAGTACAAAAACTATGTGAAATAGTAATTTAAAAAACTGATTAAAATATTGAAATGATAATACTTGAAACGTCATGGGCAAAATAAAATATTTAATCAAAATTATTTCACCTTTTATTTTTTGCTTTTTTTTTTTTAAATCTAGTTACTAGACTATTCCAAATCACACAGGTGGATGTAACTTTATTCCTACGGATAGTACTGGCTTTTACCCTTATACCATCAGTCACTAGATAAGGGCACTGGTTGTCAAGGGTCTCCCTTCTACCTAGAAAAACTGGCTTCAGCAGATGGTTATTGAGAAAACCAGATGTGCGTGGCTATTGGGAATCAGAACACTCTGGGAGTCTGTGTGCAGAAAGGGACCCAGTGGAACACGGCAGTGTAATGACATTGTCCATCATCTGTACAATACTTGCACCAAGACTTGGACAAAATTTTATTTATAGGAACTTCTCTTAAGATGAAAGTTCATCATAAACAACAATATTGGTGGCATTTCAGGCTTGATATGCTAAGATTATTTATTTCCAAAGTATATAAAAGTAAACATAAAACTATTAAAATGGAGTCATATTTATTTTCAGTCCCAATAATCGTGCACGTTTTGGAACATTCTGGTAAAAACCAATGTTCATTAATCCTCAGCAAGGAAATTCTGTTAAAAAGAAGAGTCAATCATTCTCTGATATATGTAATTACGATTCTCCTTCCCTTCGATTTTATGAAGCCATTTGAATTCCTCCGATGTGTTACTTTGACACTTAATGCAATGTTTATGCAACAATCATAAAATTAATTGTGTTCCTTTTTGCAACTACTTAAAAATCCCCATCCTTGGCCTGCCTTATTGACATGTGCACATTAAAGTATGACTATGTGACAATAATAATTTTATAACAATGAATAAATGTCAAATTAATTATGTCAAAATAGTAATTTGTCTGCTTCCTTTCTGATGTGTATGATTATTAATTTTGGGGAAGTGTGCAGGAAATACTAAGCATCTTGTTAGAGCTCAGGCTCAGCCTCTGGACTGAAGTTTATTTTTCTTTTGAGATGTGTCACTTGGGATTGTACTTTTCACAAAACTTGGTGGCCAACAAGTCTGAGGGAAATTCCAGACTCTATCGCAGATGACACATTAATGGCTAGGAAGTGTCCACGTGCAAATATTGCCAATATTGTATGTGAAAAATGTGGACATTATTTTGTAGGTTCCCCTCCCCAAACACATGATAAGGATTCTCGATAAGGATTGTACTATCTATCTTCCAATTGTTTGCCAGGATTTCTACCCAGCTAAAACGGAAAGTGCGTCTGTTTTTTTTTTTTTTTTTTTAATTTTTCCCCCATTCTTTCAATGTTATAAATAGACATCCTTGGAGAATCTTCCCAATTTTGAACTTTTTTTTTTTTTTGTACTCAGGGGCACTTGACCACTGAGCCACATCCCCAGCCCTCTTTTGTAATTTATTTAGAGACAGGGTCTCACCAAGTTGTTTAGCTGCTGAACATTTTTGATGATGGTCTTCTGCCATTTCTCAGATGATATTTGAAGAGATGCCCTGGCTGTTTCTCTTATAGTTACCCTGGGTTTGCAATGTTTTTTTTACAGACATTTTCCTATGCGGTACTTTCAGAGTATTCCTTAGTGAGCG
>NW_026000026.1:8716236-8721193 GCF_001458135.2 Marmota marmota marmota
CCCTCCCTCCTCCCCTCCCCTCCCCTCCCCCTCCTCCCTTCTTCTTCTTCTTCTTCTTCTTCCTCCTCCTCCTCCTCCTCCTCCTCCTCCTCCTCCTCCTCCTTCTTCTTCAACCTTATTCTTAGGGGTACCTGGATGGAACCCAGAGCATCACAGAGGCTAGGCAAGGGCTCCACCACTGAGCCACACCCCTAACCCCTTTGTCATGTGAGATGCCATTTTATTTAGTTCCCAATCTGTGTCACACACTGTGTATACAATGATGTGTAAGACACGCTGTTCTGGCCCAGAGGGAGCATTCTAGTGGCCCAGAGGATAAGATCCAGCATGGACCAGGAATTCACAGCATCAGGTAGCAGAGACTTCACTAAGTCAAGGGTAGCAGGAGCAGGGTGCCTGGGGATTAGGGACTCTCTCAATCCCCAGACTTTTGGGTCAGTGGCATTGCTGGGGCAGGAGAATCCAATGAGGTGAAAATTATATTTATCCACCATATATGGGTGGAGAATATTGGAATGGGTCAAGCTCTAAGTCTAATATCTAAGATTCAAGTGGTTTGAAAATTTAATATTTCTGCTAAACTAGTAACATGACCATCTTTCTTATACGAAAAGTCCTACATTTATATAAAAAATTTTGGAAAATATTTTCCTAGTATAATGAAAACATTAAAATTACTCTTAAATCCCACCTTTCAGAGGATGGTCAATAGTATTTTTCTGTATTTTTCTTTCATATCTGCTTGATGGGATGGGGCAGGCATATATCAGTCAGGGGCAGATGAGGATATCAATTGGAAAGGCCCATTAGCATGGTGATTTGGGACTCTTAACCACTGAGCCACATCCCTAGCCCTTTAAAAAAAATTTGCTTTGAGACAGGATCTTGCTAAATTGTTGAGGCTGGCCTTGAATTTGTGATCCTCCTATTTTTAGGCTAAATTTTTTTTTAAAATTTAATTTTTAATTTGTTTTAATTAGTTATACATGACAGTAGAATGCATTTATGCATTTTGATATATCATACATAGATGGGATATAATTTCTCATTTTTCTGAGGGTGCATGTTGCAGAATCACATTGGTCATGCAGTCACATATATACATGCAGTAATAATGTCTGTTTTGTTCTACTATCTTTCCTATCTCTCTCTCTCATTTCCCTCTACTAATCTAAGGTAAATCTATTCTTCTCTAGTGCCCATCCTCCTATGGTGAATAGCATCTGCATATTAGAGAAAACATTCAGCCTTTGGTTTTTTGGGATTGGCTTATTTTGCTTAGCATGATATTCTACAACTCCATCCATTTACTGGCAAACACTGTAGTTTCATTCTTTTTTAAAGGTGAGTAATATTCCATTGAATATATATACCACATTTTCTTTATGTATTCATCTATTGAAGGACACCTAGGTTGGTTCCATAGTTTAGCTATTGTGAATTGAGCTGCCATAAACATTGATATGGCTAAGTTTTTAGAAGTGAAAATATTTAGTTTTGGGACACAGTGTTTGTAAAGCTCAAGATATGTGATGCAAAAGGGCTCCTTAGAATGGCTGTGCCAATGTCTGTTCCCACCATCAGCTGAAATATTTTAATTATCCTTTTGGCATGTTAGATGGCGTTATTATTATTATGCACTTTTAAAACTAGGTATTTTTGTCATTTTCTCTTCCCATACCATATATGTAAATATATATCTGTGTGTGTGTGTGTGTGTGTGTGTGTGTGTATTTGTATTATAGTTCTGTGCCTCATGTGAATGTCATGTTTTCATTCTCTGCTAAAACAGAATAGAGACAAGATGAGCATTGTTTAAAGTAACATAAGCTCTTTGATTTAGGAAGTGATATAGATATGAGTAAAGAATGAATATGCTTTTTGTATCCCTGCTCAGTACAATAACTACTAACACCTTGTTTGGTACACATTTGGATCCTTTAAAGAATCATTTAAAAAATATGGAGATTAATAAATGTATTCATGTTACAAAAATACAAGAAATGCTCACACGTGTCTATGGATACTTATTAATACACGACTTCCTACCATGCTTTCTGAATGCGAATGCTTCCCCCACTCAGCAATGGGTCCCCTGGATAGGCTTGCACCTCAGCATATGCAGATCTACCAGTTTTTCACAAAGACTGCAAAACATTCTATATCCTCATTATATGACTCTAACAAAAATGTATCAGCCCTTCCCTATGGATAGAAAGTTGTCTCTAATTCGTTAATGTCACGACTTGGTACATTCAACATCCTTGAACCTACAATTTTCCTTATTTATAAGTGGATAAATATCTGAACGTGAATTGCCAGTGTGATTTGTTTAGAAAGCCTGGGACAGATGGTAAACAAAGAGAGGTGAGGTTAAGATTGGAGACAAAATAGTTGTAATCTCTCTTTCTCCTTAATAGCTGCCTGAAGTATCAAAGTATAAATATTGAACATGTTTGATTAAAAGCAAACATCAGCCAACAAAAACTCACCTAAATTTAAGTTTTAAATTCTTACTTATACAGACATTGTTTCCTGGTCTTATTTTTTTTTTTTTTTGCCTTTTCAGTGAACTTTAATTTTTAACGTAACTTAAACCACCTTTCTAACAAATCATTGATTCCTTAGGTTTGCCATGTCGTAATTGCCTGGTTATTGCATGATGGATGTGTCATAGCTGAAAACAAAGTGGTTATCTCTGGAAATTGATTTCAACATGCATTATCTCAGCAGCAAAGGTGAGAACACCGTGCAGAAAAATACGATGCGAAACATGATGGATTTGGAAGCCGGCACCTGGTTTTAGTATTTCGTCTTTTTTATTATATGGTTGGGTCGAAAATGTAAAAGAAGACCAGCAGAGGAAGCGCTAATGCCTCTTGGAGCGTAGCTTGCTCTCTTGCCTGGGATGAAGCAGATTCCAGCCTAGCAGCTCCCAAATGCTTTACAAGTAATGGAAACCAAGCGGGAGAAGCACGTTCTATATTTTAATGCTGACATCCTCATAGAAAAAAAAATTAAAGATTCAGAATACTTGGCTGTGATTCAGTACCTAAACACTTGCTGGTGTTTTTCAGAATTCCCTGGAGGCTCATAAGTGCTCCTGAGCAGGAGGTACCCACTGTTGCTGCACACTTAGGCCAGTTTATCAAACTAACGAGCTCCAGAGTGATGCTGTTTCCAGGTTGGACCCCATGAGGGAGGGACAGAGAGGAACAAAACCAAAATTCAGACAAAGGAGTCCATGCTAAGAGCTGGCCTGAAAAAAAATTTATTAACTCGTACTCACCAAATCTTACCCAGGGTAATGTTCTTTGTAGAGATTTTAGTCTACAAATCTTATTCTAGCACAGGTTCCAGCATTATAGATGAGATGGTGTGTTTTTTACACTGAGTGATGTTTATTGATCTGGACTTAAAAACCAGTCCTGTCCGGCTTTCCCCCCCCCCCCAACACAATATTTGCAAATCACTATGCAATGGATAGAGTGTATTTTTCTCTTGCTTCTTTTTAAATGAACAGAAGGTTGAAATTCATTTAGAGCAACTTTTTTTTTTTTTTTTTGCTTTGGAAGTTGAATGATGGATAAGATTTGGGGAAAATAGTGAGTTTCTGTGTAATTTGTGTCATCAAGACAACCACCAGTATTAGAGCACCAGACATAGTATCAATAGATAACGAGAAAAGAAAATGGAACTTATACAAATGTGTATTTCTTAAAAGCTTTTGTTACCTATTATTTTCTAGCAGTGTAGGCGAAAATTAGACACATGTATTGGATACACTTATACTGATAGTAACATATCATATAATTTAAAAGGGTAAGTCCATGTTCAGTTTTGCTTCATGCAATGCTGAATCACTTTGAAATTCAGCTGGTGTTTTCATGGGTTATTCAAATATTGTCAATCAAATAAATACAAAACTCTCAGAGGCGGCTTCCTACAGTTTGGTTTTAATGTTTACAGCATGATCAAATATGAATTTTTGAGTGTGTAAAGTTGTTCTTTTTTTTTTTTTTTTTTTTTTTTTGGTACCAGGTATTGAACTCAGGAGCACTCCACCACTGAGCCACATCCCCAGCCCTATTTTGTATTTTATTTAGAGACAGGGTCTCACTGAGTTTCTTAGTGCCTTGCTTTTGCTGAGGCTGGCTTTGAACTTGCAGTCCTCCTGCCTCAGCCTCTCAAAACCCTGGGATTACAGGTGTACATCACCACGCCGGCCAACGGTGTTCTTTTAGTATTTAAAAACCTGGCAGTTTTTTCTTCCCACTTCCCTCCTCCCTTCTTCTTTCTCTTTTCTTTCTCTTCTCTCCCTACTTCTCAACAAACCACAGAAGTGAGAGACCTTCTATCTTTTTAAAATTTTTTTTTGTAGATGAAAAATATCTTTATTTTATTTATGTAATTTTTGTATGTGGTGCTGAGGATCGAACACCAGTGCCTCACACATGCGAGGCAAGTGCTCAACCACTGAGCCACAGCCCCAGCCCTAGGCCTTCTGCCTTAATCATTTGCTTATCTTAAAAACCTCTTTTCCAGGGGCTGGGTTGTGGCTCAGCGGTAGAGTGCTCAACTAGCACATGCGAGACTCTGGATTTGATCCTCAGCACCACATAAAAATAAACAAACAAAACAAGGGTATTGTGTACAACTAAGAAATAAATGTTAAAAAAAAAACAACTTTTTTTCCAGGCATATTTCAGCACATAATTTCAACACACACACATTTTTTTCAGTAGTAAAGTAAAAGCAGCATGTATAAATAATATACTAATATTGTTTAATCTTTCTATTTGTGCCCAAGAGATGTTTTTTCTGGAATGAATTTTTTTTTTAAAGTCAGGTATTAGCTATGTGATTCTTTAATTCTTGGTTGCATCTTTTAAACCTTAAAACATTATTATTTGAATTTATATTGGAAGTATTTCCTCTTGAGGAAATATATATATAT
>NW_026000026.1:8722462-8833888 GCF_001458135.2 Marmota marmota marmota
TTGAGGAAATATATATATATATATATATATATATATATATATATATATATATATATATATACCCATAATGTATAATGACCCAGATTTCAATGGAAACATTGGTAAATTTATATTCTTGAACCTTCAGGCCACGGTTAATTGTAATTTAAATCAATTTATTTAAATAAGAAGAAGGTTTCTTTTCTCAACTAGATGGCCATGCCCCACATTTATCCTCACGAGGGATCTGCTATTTTTTACCTTCAAAAGGCTTAGTCTTTTTGACTGTATTTTGGTGTCTTCAGTAAATTCACAAACAAATCATGAAGCTCATGGATTTCCTCAGCCATCATTTTGCTATAAAAGGTTGAAAAAAAATGTTGGATTTGGTCCATATTGAAACTTTTTCATTTAAGCGTATGTTTTCTGTTCTGGAAGTTGGTTGTGGGAAGCTGCAAGGAAGCCGTGGCTGCTCCTCCCCACATGTGCAGAGCCAGGGCTGCCCTAATGCAGCTGGCTTCCAGGGCTTCCTGGGGTCTGTTGAGGGCCACAGCCCAGTCGGGATGACGCATGGCATTTTTGCCAGAAGTAGTGGTTGAGAGGTGACCCCAGCGAGCCACTAAGATGATGACTTTCAAGTTGTCGCGGTGCTCCCATTGAGTTCCGGTTGAGCTCTCGCAGGGATTCCTGAAGAGTTCGCATTGGTTGGGGAAGTGCCGGAGGAGGGATTTCCGGTTGGTGGTTCCTGGAGGAGCCAAGTGGCATTCCGGAGAGTTCCTGGGGAGCGTGTGTGGAGTGTGCTGGTGGAGTTCAGAAATAAAGTTTGTTCCTGCTTGAGTGGCTCGTGATTTGTGCCCAGCCAGACTGCGGCAGGGGTCTCGTAAAATCCTGATCTCAGGGATTTTAGAGAAGACAAGACGGGTCAGCAGGTTTGGGGTGGAGATCCATAGGTTTCGTTCAACCAGACACAGCCAACCCAGAGTACTTTCTAAACACATCCGAGAATCAGCACATTTGGGGATGGTTGATGTCTAGTGGGACATGTGAAGAGAGAAGGGTAAAATTATGAACCAAGAAAAACAGAGAATGTGTCTAAATTTGCTATGGCAATGTTGATTGCAGTTTTAATTTTCAATTTATTTTTTAAGTTGACAAATAAAAATTGTATATATTGATAGTGTACCACATGTTGTCTTGAAAAATTGTAAACTTTGTGGGGTGTCTAAATCCAGCTAATTAACATATGCCTTACTTCACACACTTTTCTCTGTTTTTTTTTTTTTTGTGGTAAAGGTACTTAAAATCTTTTGGCATTTTTCATGAATATAACAAATTGTTATTGTGTATGACCACCATGTTGAACCATATATTTCTCAAACTTATTCCTCCTGTCTGAAGCTATTCTTTGACCAACATCTCTCCAACAGCCTCCCTTCCCCTGTCCCCAGTAATCCTGCAGCCTACTATTCTTTCTCTTTCTCTTTTTCTTTCTTTCTTTCTCTCTCTCCCCCCTCCTTCTTTTCTTTCTTCCTCTGGTACTATGGATTGAACCCAGGGCCATTTTACCACTGAGGTACATCCCCAGCCCATTTTATTTTTAATTTTGAGAAGGGTCTCTCTAAGTTGCTGAGGCTGGCCTGGAATTTGTAATCCTCCTGCCTTAGCCTCCTGAGTCATTGGGATTAAAGGTGTGCGTCACCAAGCCTGGCTCCTCTTCTGAATCCAACTTTTTAGGACTCCACATATAAATAAGATCACGTGGCATTTATCTTTCTGTGCCTGGTTCATTTCACTTAACATAATGTTCAGTCATGTGGCTGCAAATGGCAGAATTTCCTTCTTCTCAGCTGCTAAATAATATTCCTGCATGTGTGTTTATTACATTTTTAAAAACCTGTTTATCTGTCGATGGGCACTTTGGTTGATTCCATATCTTGGCTGTTGTGGATAATCCTGCAATGAACACGGGAGTCCAACTGTCTCTTTGGCATACTGATTTCATTTACTTTGACTTTATATCCAGCACTGGGATTGCGGGATCTCTATGCTAACTATGGTGTCATTACATTGGTGTCCTTTCAGATGCATTTTCCTGATATTCAACTTCTTGAGAAATTAGCAAACACTTATATAATGTTCATCAGGGCACCCCTAGGAATTGTGGGGTCCCAAACTTTTTTTTTTCCAGGATTCTTGTCTATGTAAGCAATTTGATTAAAGACATATATCACAAAACTCATGGGTCTATATGAGGTGTGGTTACTCATGGAAGAAGAGAAGAGGTATTTAGAAGTTTATTGTTCAACCAGTGTTAGGGTCTGTAAACAAGTCAGGATGGCGCCTGGCATTTTGCCAGGGGGAGTGGTTTGTGAGGTGGCGCCAGCGAGCCATTAAGTGTGGAGATTCCTTATTGGTTGACTGATGTATCTAGTTTATGCTAATTAGATAAGCTGTGTGGAATGTATAAATACCCCTCCTGTCCTACAATAAACGGCTCCCACTCCTGCTGTATCAACGTACACAAGTTGTTCGTCACCCCCCCCCATTATTCTGCTGCAGCCGGACTGCGNCCCCCACCCCCCGGTTATTTTGCTGCAGCCGGACTGCGGCAAACCAGAGCTTGCATTAGTGCCTGACATGACTGGCTCCTACTGAGGTCCAGAAGCCACCTCTTCGTCCTCAATGGTCCAGTGGCTGACTTGAGCTAATTTCATCTTTTCCACCAAGAGAACAAGGCAGCGGCACTGTTGTTACTCAACTGCTGTGCTCTTTGGAACCTGGTTGTACTGAGATGGCATAGACCTTCATGTTCCTGTTGCCCCAATGCCTCCTACACCTGCAGGCCTGAGGCTGCTTCATGTGTTGAGCCCCTGTGAACCCGGCCCCCAATGGCTCTCTGGATGACCGTGTCTGCTTCTTCCAATGGTGTCCACAAATGAATCAGGCCCAGAGAAAGCAGGAAGGCAGGAGAACAGTCATTTGTTTTCCACTCTTGCTAATCTTTTTCTTTTTCTTTTTTTTTTTTCAAAAGAACCACTTGGAACTTCAGAGCATTGATGTAGAACATCGTATCTCCCAACACTAACCTCTAAGGACTCTTTAGGTGGTGACTGTGGCATTGTTAGTATGTTGATCTTGTCTCTGCCTTCCACACCTCACACCAATGGGGGGAACAGGAGCCGGTGAGAAGAGTGTTCTTATTCATGCAAGTCTTAAGACCCAGTGGGGAAGGTATGTCACTGTCACTGCATGAAACAGGAGGTGAGGACATCAATTAGAAAGGCCCTTGGTTTGGGGAGCAACAGTCTTCAAAGCCCTTGCTGAAGGTCAGTGTGGACATCCAGAGAACTCCCTGTCGGGGGTACAGAGCCTGTGGAGGGAGTGGGAGATAATACCCGGGACCCACGGTACAGGATGTCACTGCAGCCCCATCCTCGAGTGCTCTAACCCAGAGGCTGAGTGTCTTGGGTGCACATGTGGGTGAGAATCTGGCCTGGTGCCCAGCCTGGCGTTGCAGTCCAGAACCCTGATGTCACCCTGAGTCCAATATGAATGGGGGTCAGCACACGTTAGCTGCCCTCGGCATGTTAACTCCACTTCTGCAATCACCCGAGGTGGTGCTAGGTGGCTGGCAGACCGCCATCGGCTGGCAGGCTGGCCTCCAGGACCTGGAACCCCACACCACCCCATGAGGAGCTTCAGGGATGGGGGTAGAGAGTATCGGAAGGGCAACCAGAAGTGGGGGTGCCATGAGTTCCTGGTTGGCCCGGGACATCCCACCCCGTCATTTCTGAAACTCACCTCCCAGAAGGGGACTTGACCATCTTGGAGCAGGGCTTGAGGCATGGTGCCTAGCTCAGGACTCTCACTTCCTGTGTCTAAGTGTGACACAGGGACTTGCGAGTCCTCACAGGGACTTGCACTCTTGCGGATGCTTGCTTCTTAGGTGTTAACTTGTTTAGTCCTCTCGGTGCCCCGGGAGGTGTGAACTGCTGTCAGCACCAGCCTCTCTTTCATGGCTCGGACACTTACACCCAAACTCCTCTCTGCTCTTTCAATCTCCCCTTTTAAACAGAAAAGCAGGCCTCAAGACAAACCTCAAGGTATCTGAAATAACATCGTTTGCTTTTCCTTCTTTAAATTTTTATGGTTAGTTCCTGTTGGTGATATATGGCCATGGTTTTCCTGTTTAAAGATAAAAGTCAGCTGGTGCAAAACAAATATTGAATCAATGGCCAGACAGATGGGTGGTAAAGATCGGGAAGGTGACACCAGGTCGAGTGAGCCCTAAGTGCTCTCCTAATTAAAGTGTTCCATGATTGTGTTTTTGGGAGAAACTTGTTGTTTTGGTGGAACTCCCCGTTGTGAACTTTGTGATGCACATTGATTCTAAACATGCCGGGTTTTCAGATCTTTCCCCCTTGGCTTGTGTGCTGTGCTATCTGGTTTCCAAGCAGAGGCGTGTGATTAATGATCATGTGAAGATCCCAGTCCTGGGTGCTTTCTGAAATACGCTGCAGCAGGCTTCATTGGCGTCTCTCGATTCTGCCTAAAGAGGGATTTTAATTTGGTTGTTATCATTGTCTGCATCAGGTCACAAGATGAAATCAGCAGATTTGTGCAGAATCCCAAAGAAGAGACACATATTTAAGCTGGAGTAAATGTGTCCCCATCTTATGATTCCTCTGGGGTCATGCTTGTGTTCCAGGATTTCTAAACAAAGGAGTGTATTTTAATAAGAAAAGCAATTGTGGTCTGAAGCCTTGATGTGTTCGAGAAGAAAAGGATATTTTAATCCATCGCATTTACTAGTCCAAAAGAAGAAAAATTAAAAAAAATGTAAGGGCTTTAAACAAAGAATGTTGTGATTTCAAGCACTATATTCTAAGCATCGTTTGTTTTATCCATAGCAAATCTGAGATGCAGTATTTTCTGGAAATAGGTCAAATTCTGAGTGTTTTGTATAAATAATATTTCTCACTAGAGGGCGCTATTTAGTTGTGTATTTAACATTCTTTTCCTTTTCATAAAAATAATAAAAAAATGACTATGGGGCTATGAATTCTGATACAATTCTTGTTGAGCATGTTATGAAATTTCCTCCAAGACATTGTTTTATTTTCTGCTTATTTGTGTGAAATTCCACTTTAAGAAGTATAACATGACCCTGAATCTTTCAATATGTATAAAGTCCCAGTGATATTATGGAACGACAGAAGCAAAAGACATAAGTTTAAATTATTGTAATCCCAAAGGTCTTTTGACAATTGTTTCTCTATATGTGTTACTGCTCAAAGAAAATGTATTGTAAATATTAATACTGTCTGCTCAGATCTTTACTGAAAAGACAAAGAGAGGTTGTGTGGTCTAGGTACGTACTTCTGTCAGGCTTTCCGGAATGACTATTGTTATCTAAAACAATTTCCAGGATGATCTTTCAATTTGTTTTTCAGGATTTCAGTCTTTTAAGCTCTTACTGTCTGCATGATAACCATGGCTGACTTTTCCTGTCTTTGATTCTCACTCTAGATTCTTTACCTTCCTCCTAGGATTT
Source organism: Marmota marmota marmota (assembly GCF_001458135.2). Taxonomy (NCBI): domain Eukaryota; kingdom Metazoa; phylum Chordata; class Mammalia; order Rodentia; family Sciuridae; genus Marmota; species Marmota marmota. The sequence goes on from NW_026000026.1 coordinate 8,727,996, forward strand.
AATTCAAATCATGTTGCATGAAATGACAGTGTTCTTAAAACCACACCAAGCTGTGCCACCTTTAAAATGAATTATGACTTTTCCCTAACTGTCAGGAAAGAAAAATACATTAATTAATGGATTTTCCCAATTTGGTTCCACTGTTTCATTTTTCTTAAACTCTTACAGTTTAAAGCTAAAGTTTAATATGATATTGATATATATCATAGGCATGTAAAATTTAGTTGTTCAAAATTTAATAAATGGACTTCCATTTGTACAAAAGGCTTCTTCTAGGAGTATTTGGGAATTCTTATTTTATCCTGAAATTATCCTTCCTTTTAAAGATTTATTTTATTTATTTTTTGGTACCGGGGATTGAACTCAGGGTCACTCAACCACTGAGCCACATCCCCTGCCCTGTTTTGTATTTTATTTAGAGACAGGGTCTCACTGAGTTGCTTAGCTCGTCGCCATTGCTGAGGCTGGCTTTGAACTCGTGATCCTTTTGCCTCAGCCTCCCGAACTGCCTTTTAAAAATTTTTATAGTTACACATATAATATATAAACGAAAGCAAAAAATTCAAACAATAAACTTTCAATTGCATAATTTTTAACCTAGAGGTAAGGTGTAGCCCTTCCTGCAAGTCCTCTTCCTTCCCCAGAAGTATTCACTGTTCAGTCAAATGTGGATTTTCCAGACACTTCCTGTGAGTGTGTGCAGTTCAGAAAGAAGCTTCAGCATTTGTTGCTTTTACCTTCTGTGCCCGTGGTCCTTCTGCTGATGCACTGGTGGCTTTTCCTAGAAAGCGTGTCCTGCCAATCCCTTCATCTTCCTACAGGCAGGCTGTCTCCTTGTTTACAATTGTTGGAGAATATTCCGGTCTATATGGGTGTTCTTTCATTTACTTATCAGAGATTGAGCCTGGATCCACTTTTTACATATTTCCAGCAACTCTGCAGGAGATGCACCTCCTTGTACGTTTGCACGTATGTGGCTGCAGAACCTCTTGCTGGGTGTCTTGTCCTCAGGGCAGGTTAACCTATGTTGTCAGCAACCCCACCCTCAACATCACATCTTTTCGCTGCTCGACCCTGGAATCACTCAGTAGAGCCTGATGTGGGAGGTGGTCCCAGAAGTCTCCCCCAGAATCCACCTGGGGCTTGGAAGGAGATGCGAAAGTGTGCAGATTTCATGAAAAGCCTCGGCCTCAGGTCTTCAGGGACATGGCCAGGTCCAAGCCGGGCTGATTTCTTAGAGAGATGTAACATTGCAGACCCACTCCGCCCCCCGCCCCCCGCCCCGCCCTTTTTTTTCTGAGAAGATAAACCTTTGGTTAAAGAAAAAAAAAAAAAAAAAGAGAGAGAAGTCAATTCTGTGAACAGTGGCTGAGACTCTTCCACCTTGTGTGAGCTACGGTGTCAGTCATGGCTTTAAAAAAATAAATAAATGGAGTCAATGTCCACAAGAGGGCTGCAGTACCAGGGGGAGAAGATGAGGACACAGATAAATTTGATCTCTGGCCAGACCAGGGGTGAGCGGGAGAATGAGCGGTGGAGGGAGAGGAGGAGAGGGAGAGGGCCGGGTGAGGGGGCCTGGGAAGCAGGGCGGCCTTCCATCAGGGGTGATGAAGGGAGGACGGGAGCAGCAGGGGGGTTGAAACAACACGAACCGATATTTAAAAACACTGGAATGCATGCGTACGGTAGAAAATTTAGAAAATAAAAAAACCCATTAATCCAATGTCCTGAAGACAACAGCTGCTGTATTTCTTTCTTTCTTTTTTTTTGGTACTGGGGACTGAACCCAGGGGGACTCAACCACTGAGCCACATCCCCAGTCCTTTTTATTATCATTATTATTTTAAAATTTTGAGACAGGGTATCATTAAGTTGCTTAGGATATTGTGCTAAGTTGCTGAGGCTGACCTTGAACTTGGGATCCTCCTGCCTCAGCCTCCTGAGTTGCTGGCATTACAGGAGTGTGCTACCATGCCTGGCTGGCCGCTTTATTTTTGACGTGCTTTTGGGGATATTTTTCCAGTGCATGTTTGGTAGCTATGGGGTCCAGTCCACACATTCCAACTTTGGGGGTCTCTAGTGTGATTGACTCAGTGGATGAGGGTGAGTGCAGAAGCCCCTTCCTGTCCTGATTGCTCATTAAAGAGGCATCTCAGTCACTATCATGAAAAAATTAGATCACTGCACCTCAAGGGCAGTGGTAGCTGAAGTTGGATGCACAACTGTCCAAGCATCATCCAGGAGGAACCATCCAGGGTAGGAAAGGGGAAGCCAACCAAGCTGAATGCACATATCACTTGATCTTAGCCAAAAGGCCCAGAAGCGATGAAAGCACTTGGCTACACTGTCATGATTTTCATCATCAGTACTAGGTGATCAACCCCCGCAGGAAGAGTAGGAAGGAATGGTTGGAAGAAATTTGGATTCATTCCTTAGGCAAACTTTCCTTTCTCTCTCTCTCTCTTTCTTTTTTCTTTTTAACTTTGTAGGTCCCAGGAGGAGAGGGACCTTGTCTGTTAGAGAATGTTTGTCTTCCATCCTGGAGAAATGCATCCTCCCAAGAATGTGCTAAATGTCTCCTTCTAAACGTAGCAAGGGATGCAGAGGACGAGTTGATTTTTGTCTTATTGGAGACAGTTTGAAACTTCAGATTCTGCAATACATTTTATATATCATTTTTAATGGAGTGTAGTGTGGGCCAGCATTCTGACAGGAGGAAGAAAGAGGAGCGCCCTAGAGAGAGAGGAGTGAGCATATATACGAGCGAGGTAGTAGATGGATGGGGGTGAGGCGGGACCCTGATCACCTGCCTTGGAACAGACACTAAAGCTCCCTGTGTGATACAGATGTGGATCTAGACCTCAAGAACTGTGGTGGACGTCCAGTATTTTCTCTGGGATCCGCAAACCCTTTGTTTTGCATTTTTTTCCTGGACCTGTGAAACCCATGAATCACAGAGAGGGCAGAGGTTGGCCTTCCCAGCTTCCCTTGCAGCTAGTGCACAGCCGCCGACAGACTCCCATCCCAGACCCTGAGATCCTTGCTTGTTGACAAAGTAGGCACTGTGCAGAAGAATCCATGCTGGCAAGTGAGCAGGGTGAGAGCCCCATGGGGGCTTGGAGCTAGCAGCTGCAGGGCTGAGGGGCAGGGTTAAGGCCCACACCTGGATGCAGGGGTGCCAGCTTGAGGGTCTGGATTCAGAAGGGGTAGTAACACCCCACCTGGGCATTCTGCAGTATATTTTTCAGCATTCTTTTGGTTGATCTCCCCATATTCTTGGTTCTTTTTCTGCATGTAGGAAGGACCACATACATTCTTTATTAAATTCCCTTTCCACTCAAAGTAGCCAGAGATGGTTTCTGTTGCTTGAAACTCTGAATCCTGACTTTTGGACAGGTCCATTAGAGGAGGGGTAGGAAAAGAGGCTGGGGAAAGCATTTGTGATGTGATTTGACACTGAATAAATGTCTCTGTGGACATTGGCTATAGTAATAAAATGTAACATCCTCAGGCAATTCATAGAAGAACATATTAATCAAATGAGTAATTATGCAGCCTCAGTAATAACAAAATTGCAAAAAAAAAATTGGGTGCCATTTTTAAGTCAGCTAAACGGAAAAGATCAAAAGGAAAATTCTCAGTGCTGGCGAGGGTGTGGGAAAATAGACACTTGAGGTTTTACTGTTATAAACTTTCAGGAAGGAAATCTGGAAATGAGTACTATTTCTTTACATGTCCATATGCCTTGATTCGGTAGCTTCACTTGTACGAATTTTCTAGGGAAATAATAGTGTAGATGCTAAGATATTCATTCCATGATTGCTTATTTAGTGAAAACTGAAAGCACTCAAGTGCCCATCATAGTGGGTTAACCAAATAAATTATTGTATAATGTGCAACATATTTTTATAGTATCCATTCAAGTGGGTGACATAATCTTTAACCGTACTCATTAAGGATTCCATTTACCTATCAATGTAGAAGGGTATCCACAAAATATTGTTATATGAAAAACTCCTAACCAACATGCATATGGTAGAGTTCGATGTAAAGTAAAATTCCTAGTAAAGTAATATTTTTCTTTTTTATCTAAGTTCTGAGCTAACTGAGTGATAGCCACACAAGTCAGGCAGACAGAGATAAAAACATCAGTTTCATTACTGGTGAAAATTTTCTTGGAGGATGTAGCTTTGAGGTGTACCCATGTACACTTGGCTTAACCCACCTAGACCAAAGTTTTACTCGTCATTGATTGCTGTCTCAAAGATCATAGGGCTCTGGGGCAGAGAAGAAAGTTACAACCAGCCTTTTAACATCTAGGTCCCCCTATTGAGGATTCATCAACCAATTACCTCACTTTTCTGCAGGGTGTTACTGGGATTGTGGTCCTTCCATGGGGAAATATGTGGAAGACAGAATAAGTGTTCCTGTTCGTATTGTCATATGACTTAGTTTTTGTTTTAAAAAATGTGTGTATGTTACCCAGAAACAGAGGCGCGTGCCTCTAATTCTCTCTACTGAAGACGGAGGCAGGAAGATCGCATGTCTGAGGCTAGCTTGGGAAACTTAGGGAGACCCTCTCTCAAAATAAAATAAAAAGGGCTGGGATGTGGCTCAGTGCTAGAGCAATTGGTTAGCCTGTTCAAGGATCTGGGTTTGAAGCCCAGCATGGCAGGGAGAAAAACAGCTGTGTATGTTTGTATAAACAGATATAAAAATAATTCTGAGATAGATGCTAGAGAGAGCAAGTTTTCCCCACAGATTGGGTCTATGAGGGGGATTTTCAATTTAAAAAATTATTATTTTATTTAAAAATAACCAATATTTTTTTTGTGAGTTAAAAAAAACAAATACCCTGAAGTATATTTCTATTCGAAAATATATTTCTAATAGAAGTATATTTCTATTAGAAAATGGAGTTTCTGTTCATCTTAAAAGTAATTTATACTTTATGTTAGTGATATTTTCTCATGTGGCACATATCTGTTACAATTAACTTGACACTGGAAATCAAGAGATGGGTTCCAGGGTGAAAATAATTCCTGAGATTCTTCTTGCATTCACCATACCCTTTCCATGTCTGGATGGCAGCTGAGGCCAGCTGTCCGGTCCCCTCCACAGACTCTCTTTACTAAAACGTGTCTGCGTGTCCACTGTACCTTGAGTGTGTGCTGATTTCCTGTGCACACCCTGGAAGGATTCAGGACTGAGCAGTAAAGCCATTCTAAATGATTTGTCTCTGGGGGTAACTGCAGGCAGAGAATCTGGGAATCTGGAATCCGCATTCTAGAATCTGGAATGTGGAATGTCCGTATTCTGGATTTTTCTAGGGTAAGGGACTGTTTCTGATGCAGTTCAGGTACAGTTAAAAGGAAACTAAAATATAAGGAAAGGAAGAGGCTAATGATTGGCATAAGAGGATTGCTGGTCTTTTTCATTTTTTCGGTTCACATTCCTCCAGTTCAATCAACTCGCATTTAAGACTAAAAATAAACCGAATTGAAACTCACACTTGAAAAATCAGTGAGATTTAGGAGGCGACGTCAGGAGGACTGTATCTTTTGTTTTTAGACTTTCAGTATCAAAATCTGACGTTCTCCCTCCACTCCTTCTTTGAAGTCCTACCTTGTTCCAGGCACGTAAAAGGCGACGCTGGCTGTCCACTTGGTGTCCGTTCTCCTTTCTTCCTTACTAGCAGAGTTCGATTCTTTTTTTCCAAGCATGCAATGTGTCCCCTTCTCCCTTGCCACCAGGGCTGGCCATCTGGCACAGTTTTGGTCAGTAGGACTGAAGCTGGGCTTTCTATGAAAATTTCTGCTTTTCTGATACATGTGCAATCCCTTCCTCCTCCCCCGCCTCACTGTACCCTTACCTTTTTCATTTTCCTATCTGGAATATAGGTGTGAGGTTTGGAGGAGATGCAGCCATCTTGTGACTGTGGGGATCCATGCCTCCTGCTGAGGATGGTGGAGCAGAAAGGAGGAAAGTCCTGGGTCCCAGGTAGCTTCATTGACCAGCTCTGGCCTGCCAACCTCCAGACTTTCTGTTGCATAAGCAAATAAAATGTTTATTTTAAAACCACATGGATAGGGCTGGTATTTGCAGCCCAAAGCAGTCTTTGTTTAAAAAGTGAGGCAAAGTTCCTATAAAATAAAATTAATCATTTTAAAATGAATAGTTGAGCGACATTAAGTACATTCACAACATTGTGTAGCCATCTCTCCTATCTAGTTCCAAAACCTTTTAACCCCAATGCCTGTTAAAAAGTGTCAGGCCAGTATTGTCTTACTGAATTTCCCTAACAGTCTGAACACAGTGAGTATTGGCACTGGACACTCTCTGCCTAGCATGCCTCCTTCTTGAACAGGTAACAGATACCATTTCCCTGGGGACTTCTTCTTCCCCAATTCTGTCCCCTGTGGTTGGAGAAGCTCTGGCTCCTTCAGGATGGGCTCCATCCCTGGCACGTGTCAACCCACAGCATCACTGAGCCGGGCTGGGTTTAGGGATGGCCATGAGACACCATTCAGGCCAATGTTTGATTACCAATACAAAATTGGTAATCTAGGAGCAGCACCCATTGTCCTGAGCAGCCTGGCAGTGAAGCCGGTGTGGGAGGGGGCCGAGTTAAGGATCAGAAAGTTTAAGCTCCTGAATCTGGATGTACTAGAAGCCAGCTCTGTCTTCAGTATTTTCAAATATTTGAGTCAATTAATTTCCTTTTCCCTCTTAAAGTCGCAGTTTGATTTGGATTTTCTGTCACTTCCACTCAAAAGAGTATCACCCCTCACAGTATGTAGAGTATCTGTTTTACAGACGTGGGTCCTGAGCTGCAGGGGTCTGTCATTTCCTCAAATCACTGAGCTCTGGGCTCGGGTCAGCATACTTCCAGGGCTGCTCAGGATTATTGCTGAGAAATCCCTTTACTACTTCTGGCTATGCTGGTGGTGTCCATAACACAAGTCAAACTCCACTATGTCATAGTGGAGTATTGGCACTGGACACTCTCTGCCCAGCATACCTCCTTCTTGAACAGGTAACAGATACCTGTTCTTCTTCTTCTTTGTGGGTTCTGTGTGTTTGTGTGTGTGTGTGTGTGTGCTGGGATTGAACTCAGGGCCCCACAGACGCCTGCCTGGCCACACAAGCACTCTACCATTCTACACGCACTCTAGACCAGCTACCTTCCCAGCCCCGAGCCACCATCTTGTTGGTGAACGTGAATCTGCAGTTCTCTTGGGTTCCCTGCCAAAAGCACTTGTTGGACTTGGATGAGAAAAAAAGAAACATTTCCTTGAACAGATTAATTTTTGGACTCAGTATTTATAATTAGCTCTTTTTGAGTCAGTTACTGTAACCTCTGTGGATTATTTATTTGATCACCAATGACTTGGATGCAAAACGGCTTTGATTTGGTTTTCCAGTGACCCACATGAGCCGCGTCTTTAGGCAGTTAGAAGGGGTCCGGCTAATTACACAAAATAAAAAGGGAAGCCTGCACACGCCTCCTCTTCTCCTCCTCTCCCCCCAACCTCCTCTGCAAAACATGCTTTGCTGGGCCCTGGACTAGTTCGTGAAAACGTGTCACTAGCAAAATATGGAAGAGGCAGAAGAAGCTGATGGAGACAGTTTTATTCAGTGCTTCTGTGACAAAAATATCTTCAAGGGGAGTTCTATCAATTTTATTAAGCTACATTGTGCACTTTTACATGACAGGCCCATCAAGCACAATCGCATTTGAATTAGCAATCAAGTTTTAATAGTATTTGACACTTCCCCACCTTGTACTGGCAGAAGCTGTCTCTCTGAGGGGAGACGCCATGCGAGGAAGAGTCAGCCTCCAGCAGAGAAGTGGGTGGCGTCCGAAGGTTCACCTGGGAATCTGAGGGTGGCTTCTGAGAACACAGTTCCCCATGGTAAGGAGGGTGTTTGGTGTCCTGTGCCAACACGTAAGAGTGACTCCATCTTGTTTATCAGTTCAGGGGCTCTGGTTGCAAACCACAGGAACTAACTCTGGCTAACCGAATCAAACACTGCACTGGAAGCCACTGGGAACTCGGAATCATTGGGAAAGCTGAGGGTCCACACTTCTCCGAGGCAGCCCCAGAGTGCTACCAGGCGGCACCCATGGGAATGGGCGCCATCTTTGTTTCTGATGTCTCCGTGGCTACCCACACCCTGCTCCTGCTTCTGGTTCTCCACTTTGGCGAATGGCACCTATCTTCCCCCAGGCCCTCAGGACAACATACTGGAATAATCCTTCTCTTCCATCTCTCACATCGTCCACGTTCAGTTCTTCAGAAAATGTGGTCAGCTCTGTCTACCTCTAAAGATATCTGGAAGCTGTCCACTTCCTTTCACCCCACAGTTTTAACCCTGGCTCCGGACAGCGCCATTGCTTTCCCAAAATGTCCCGATCACCTCCTCACTGGTCTCCCTCCCCGCTGACAATCTTGCTCTGCCCAGTGGCCAGCGGGATCCTGGCAGAAGCTAAGCCAGATGAGGCCACTGGCTCCGAGCTGTCCTCATCTCTTAGTAACCAACTTTCTCTGACTCCATCTGGCTCATGCTGCTTTCTCCACTGTCTTACCAACCATCTTGCCCCACCCCCATCTTCTGCTGACTTCCTAGTCGATGTTCCTCAGACTCACAAAGCAGTTTGCTGCCTGGCGGCCTTTGCACTTGCTCTGCCTGCTGCCTGGAACACACACCAGAGCTTCTTTGCCCAAACATCATTTTCTGTTGATCCTTCTTTGACTGTCTTCTGAAACAGAAGTTTTTCCATTCCTGTTGACATCCAACCCTCTCCCCAGAGCCCTCGTTGCCCACTGACGTTATATAGATACAAATGTACGTATTATCTGATTCCCTCTCTAGAACGCAAGTTCCTGGATTTCCTGTTTTCTTTAATCTCATGTTCTCAATACAGCATATATTAAGTACTCAATAAATATATTTTTGCAATAAACCATTGAATTCACTCATGGTTGAATATGGGAACACAGCCCACTTAACGAAATGAACTCCAATAATTTGCCTTTTCAATATTCAAATTCTAGGGAGTGGTTTCTGATTGGTATAGGATGGTGTATTAGTTTAGTTTCAGTTGCTATAACAAAATACTTGAGGCTTTTGTAAAGAAAAGAGGTTATTTAGTTCATCATTATTACTGGAAGGTTCAAGATCAGGCAGCTCCATTAATTTAGTGTCTGGTGAGGTATTCAAGCCAGGAATATTACCATGTCCTAGCTTGCAGAAGGATCACACATGAGACAGAAAACTAGAGAGCCTCAGGGGTCAGGATTTCTCTTTTATAACAACCTATTCTCATGGAACTAACTCATTCTATGAGAGCAGCTTTAACCTCTTCTGGAGGCCGTGTCTCTGATGACCTAATTACCTTGTTCTAAGCTCACCTCTGAAAGGTATGACCACCTGTTAACACCAGAATATTAGGGAGCAAGCTTCCAACATGAACTCTTGACCAACCACAGCCAAGCCACAGCAGATAGTGTATAGGCCTGATGCCTTGGCTAACAGATGACCACTATGAGCTTGTTCCCAAAGGAAAGAAAGATTCCTACCACCAGGAAACTGCTTTCTATGCCCAGCAGGTGGAAAGGGGCGCTTGGCCCATAGATGAGGGAGCCCACAGACCAGTGTGTGAACTAATGATAGCAACAAAATAACAATCTGTCTCAGTCAGGGATCTGTTAGGCTTCAAGGAACAAAAACCGAGGAATCTCAGCCTAGACACACAGGGGCGTATCTGTTTTGTCTGCCAGTCGGTGAGGAGCCAGTTACTGGTTCAGTAGCTTTAACAGTATCAGAATTTGGACCGGATTCCTGGGACCCTCTTGGCCTCTTCTGCGTGGTCACAATACAGCACCACGTGGTCTAAGCTTCTTGCTCTCACACAACCTTCAAGGGAAGGGAGGGGTGGGGACAAGTGGCAGAGTGTTTTTTTTTTTTGAGCGTCTCTCTTTCTAGTCACAGAAAAGATGTAACTTCCCTCGAGCCACCTCAGACTTCCTGTTCTTTCTTCTTGGTAGAATTGGAGGCCCAGGCAATGCCCACTGGGCCCTGGGATGAGCCAGGTAGGGGAGGAGGCTACTGCAATGCTTCTGGGTCGTCTGACAGTGGTTCTGCCTGGGACCAGAGAGCTAGAGGGTAGAGGAAATAAGATTTGATCTTCGTTCGTCGGTTGCCAAAGCCCATATCTCAGGAACTATATTTCGTTGGCTCTTGAGAGGAACGCTCTGATTTCCCTTTTATTTTGCTTTCACTCTCCAGATAGTGAGACACAAAAGGCCATTTATATGGAGTGTCCAGGATAGGCGTGTCCACAGACCCTAAGGGATTAGAGGTGTCCAGGGCTGGGAGGTTCCAGGGAATCAGGGGAGGTGATTGCTCATGGGCACAGGGGTTGTTTTTTGGGGTGATGAAAACATTCTGGAAGTAGATACTGAGGATAGTCTGTTACTATGAATATACTAAAAGTCACTGTCCTAAAGAATTCAAAATGGTGTACTTTGTGGTGTGCAAATTATAATACAGATTTTTTTTAAAAGTAAATGCCAAAAGCATAATAAATATTTTGTAACATTTAAGAATATACCAGGAACTTCAAAAAACAGAAAGTGCCCTCCTGGCCTCTAAGAAGCCTTGGGCACATTCTCCCCCTGCGCTTCCCGGTTTGCAACCTATGGGCTGACCTCCTACAGAGGAGCATTCATTCTCTCTCATTCCTCTTAGATCCCCTTTCCAGGTAATTTTCCACGTGGACTTATGAATGAAGAATGCTTTATTTCCTTCACATTCTCGTGACCCCATTAAATTGCAAACTCCTCAAGATAGCCCTTGATGCTATAGCTGGTATTGTTTCTATGCAGTTGTCGCTCAGGGGGGAGCCAGTTATAAATCTATTTGAGAGGGACTTTAAGAAGCTCCACAGCAGCATTAGGCTGGGTGCTTCAGGACAGAGGTTCTCAGCTCTGGCTTCCCCTGGGAATCCCTGGACCACTTTCACAAGGAGGGTGCTGGGGCTTTGTGCCCAGAGATGCTGAGTCTCCTGGTCGGGCTGATGTCCAGGAGAGTGAGGTCTCTGGGTGATTCTCATATGTGACCAGCTAGAATCTGAGCAGGTCTCTCTTCCCTGGGGAAGCTGACCAACATCAAGAGACATTTTTGATTGTCACAACCGCTGTGTGTACTGCTGGTGGGCAGAGGCTGGGGGTGCTGCTAAATGTCCTCCAATGTCCAGGATAGTCCCCGCAACAGAAGAGCACTTCCCTCGAACTTGGAGCAGTGCCCTCGGAAGCGAAACCCTGGGTTAGAGGAACAGCAGAGAAGGCGGCCGACTGCGCCATTGAACCCTGGACTCTGAGCAGGTGGTGTCAGCCTGTAAGTAGGAGCACGTACGTGCCCCTCATATCCAGGTCGGTAGATGGCTGATCACTGGGAGCCACAGCTGTGGTTCAAAAGGGCACTGGAGAGTCATCAGAGAAATGCAAACCCAAAACCACATGGCTATAGCGTCTCTCACACCTAGTAGGCTGGCCCTGATCGAGAACCCAAAAGTAACAAGTGTTGGTGTGGTCACGGAGAGAGTAGGACCCTTGCACACTGTTGGCAGGATTGTCAAATGGAGCAACTGCTGTGAAAAGCTGCGTGGTGCGTCCTCAAAAAATGAAAGATAGAACAGCCATACGATCAGGCAATCCCACTACGTATTTATCCAAGAGAACTGGAATCAGACTCTCGAAGAAATACTTGCACTCCTGTCTCTGTGGTAGCCTCAGTCACAGCATCCAAGCTGTGGAAAAGCCTGACTTTCTATTGATATATAAATGGATAAGGAAAATGTGGTCGATACATACAATAGAATATGAATTGGCCTTGACCAGGAGGACCACACACAACAAGGTTGAAACCCGAGGCTTTTATGCTAAGTGATATAAGTCAGAGGCACAGAAAGACAAATACCACATAATCCTTTTTTTTTAATTGGGTACCAGATATTGAACTCGGGGGCATTTGACCACTGAGCCACATCCCCAGCCTTATTTTGTATTTTTTTAGAGACAGGGTCTCATTGAGTTGCTTAGCGCCTCGCTTTTGCTGAGGCTGGCTTTGAACTTGTGATCTTCCTGCCACAGCCTCCTGAGGCGCTGGAATTACAGCTGTGTGCCACTGTGCCTGGCTCTGCCTAATTCTTAAAAGAGTCAAATTCAGGAAGCAGAGAGCAGCATAGTGGTTGCCCGAGTACCGGAACAGCAGCTGCTGTTGAACTGGTGTAAAGTTTCAGTTAAGCAAGATGAAAAAGTCCTAGTGATCTGTTGTGCGATGTAGTACAGAGAGTGAGCACCGTGGAGAGGGTAGATCTGCTGTTGTGAGTGCTTTCTTCCCACAGTAATAATGACAAAGGCACTAGGTTGGCCGCCGTCATGAACCCCCTGGATCCAGACCTTTGTGGATGAGCTCAAAGCAGAGAGGAGATGGGATGCGCAGATTCTTGTTATTTGTTTATTTACAGACATGCTACAGCTAAAAGCCATCAACTGTCAACCACGATGAGCAGATGCCTATACGCATTCAAAATGAGAACATTCTGACGATGACCATGCATCTACATTTCTTAGGGAGCTTTTAGAATTATCGTTTTCATTGGAGCAAAACTGGGGCCACAGCCTCCCGGATTGCGGAGATAAGGAGGAAACAGGGGATAAGAGCGCCCAGGTGCAGGCACAGAGAAGAGTTGTTGCCGGCCAGAATGAGCACCGCAGTTGGACACAGATTGTGTGTGAGCCACCAAAGCAGCAGGCACTCAGGGTACCTCGGCAAGAAAGTTGACTCGGTGGAGTTGTGTTTGTTTGTTTAAAACCAATCTCTTGATGTGTTCTCATAAGCTATGCGAGAGATTGCTATCACGGATAATGAAAACAAAATGACAGGCAGATAAATTTAGTTGCCGTTGAAGAAATCTTGTAAGGTATTCTCAATAGTATAAAGATAAGGAAATCGCATAATTGAAAGAGCTGAAAACAACATTAGCACTAGACATATAAGGAAGAGAGCCAGGAAGCCAATTGTGGAATTCAGATAAGACCAACTTTCCTTGCACGGTAAAGTTGTCCACTGTGGAAGCTGGAGGAGCTGGGCCCGTGGTTCTCAAGCCTGCATGGAGCATCCTGGGGAGCTTTCACAGGACACCCAGGGGACGTATTCTCCAGAAATGCAATCTGCACTTTTGGAGTCGCACCGAGTACCAGTGTGATTAAAACTCCCCAGGGGATTCCCAAGGGCTGTGGAGTGTGAGAGCCCCCTCCCTGCTCTGTGGGGTGGGCCTGCATCTCGACTTGCTCTGTCAGGGCCTACTCCTGCTCTTGGAGGGACACAGAGGTTCTGCATTTGGAAGGTGTTTATGGCAAAGGCGTTGGAGACAGCACTGTGCGCCTGACGGAGGTGAAGCTCAATACCCAGCAGTAGCCACTGTACTTGTAGGAGGAAGTGTCCTAATCAACGGTTCTTCAGAAGTGACCTTGAACTGGTTCTGCTGACCTTGGTTTCTGTTCATTTTTTCTCACCTTGTCCTCTGGAATTTCCCTGAAGTTTGGGTGCCTCCTGATTTCTTGGTGATAAGTTCCATTTCTGCTAAGTTAACCTGAGCTGGGTTCTGCTGTTGTAGTCAAAAACTGAGTGGGCACATGTATTGGATGTTTTTCTTGAAATCAACAGATTAAAAAAGTACCTGCCGTCGCTTCATCTTAAGTAGTATGTCCATGGAATCCCTTTAATGTGCTAGTTATGGCTTTTCTGAATATGCACTAACACACACACATATCCGAAGAGTCATCTTTGTTATCTAAGACTGCTTTGCATCCCGCCAGCTCATGTGCTACCCTAGGAGAGAGGCAGATTTATGATTCTTTTAGTACATGAGCAGAAAGTAGAACTGAATAGCTTAGGTCAGATAATGAATTTATTGGAGTTTCTTGTAAAATCAGAGGAGCAACCATCGGCAAAGATGTCACTTGGACCAGGGACGTAGCCAGGGACATAGCCCTTCTCAAGTGCTTTCAATAAGACTGCTTAACTCCATGATTATGTCATTCACAATATAACCCACGTGAAACTTGCAAACCTAGGGGAGGAAGAGATTCACCTGTGGCCAGGAGGAGAGGGTCAAGGAGTGTAAACAGCGGCTGGGGGACCAGCCCATGTTAGAGCCAGTTCCCTGGAAAGACCATTGATTTGAGCAAGATAACCATCCAAAGAGACTCCACCTACATGCTGGGAATTATGGTTGGCTACAAACCGGGCAGGATATGTTTCAATGCAAGTGATGAAACCTCAGCACAAATTGACCAAAGTGAAAAAGGAGCCTCAGATCATTGGAAGGGCCAGAAATGAGATCCTGCTGACTGCGGGGGCCTTGGTCTAGCTGCTGCCTGCCTTCTCCCTCTCCTCCAGGTGACCTCATTCTCAGGTAGGTTTTCTCCATCTGAGAAACCCCTGCAGTTCTGGGATTACTTGTCATCCTTAGAGAGAGTCATTTCACTGCAATGAGCCTCTCTCTTTAGTAGTTTCTGAGGTAGTATGGAGAGCTTCTTGTTGGGAAGTAACAGGGTGCTGATGAACCAGTCTTGGTGGTCTGGCAGGGCGAGGACTGCAGTGAGTGGCAGGCTTGAGCTAGGTGCCCACTCGGTGGGCTGTGGGTGAGGTCAGTCCCTGTCAAACCACATGGACTAAGACTATGGGTGAGCGGTAAATATTTGACAACCTGCTTCAGGTGTGGGACAGGCCATTTTGGTATTTGCCAATTTCTATGAGTCAATGTTCTTCTCATCGTGGCTGATTTCAAACTATCTGCCCAATGTCTAAAGGTGTTCCTGATAGTTTAACAACGGGCTCCCATGAACTAGTAAGAGCTGTTTGTGTTACACTACTGGCTGAGACCAAAAAAAAAAAAAAGTGTTGTTCTCAAAGAAAATCAATCACCATTCTAGTGCCAACATCAAAGTAATGGTGAATAGATGTGGAGCAGTCGAACTCAATGGAAGCTTCCCACAGAGTGTGAAAAAGTTTTGGTTCATTTTGGTAAATAACTACTGAGTATCTCTTCCCAAAAAACTATTCAGAAATGGTCCTGGAAGAGAACTCAGCAAGCCTTCACCAAATATTTATTATCTACCAAGGACAGACCCTGTCTCAGTACTGGGACAGAGAGATGAGCTCATCCTCCAGCATGGGACTCCTTCCTGCATTGAGAGACCGTGGAACCTAAGATAAGTGCTGTGAGGGAGGAAGGATGGCAGGAAGGATGGCGTGGATGGCATCGATGGAGGAGAGAGAACCGGGTGGGTGGTGAGTTTCACAGAGCAGGACCTACTTGTGTGGGATCTAGAAGGATGTGTGAGAACTTGGCAGGGTTGATGGGAATAGATGGGGTGGGGTGGGGAGGGCCAGGCTGAGGATACAGCATTTGCAGAGTCATGGGGGTGTGCAGCATCTTTAAGTGGTCTCAGCTGCAGGTAGGTGGGACTGGAACTTACATGATGTTGAATTTATGGAAGTTGAATTTTATCCTGCTGGATGATTGGGAGAGCCATTAAAGTGTTTCAAGCAAGGGAAAGGGTCATTATCACATTGGCATTTTAGAATGATCTCTAGAGCTGTCATGTGGAGGGGTTACCTTCAGAGGAGGGAAACTGAAAACCAGGGCATCAGTAGGAATCCAGGTGAGAGAAGGTAAGAGGAGCCAGGAGAGGGGAAGAAATTTCCTTTGGGTGAGAGGGAGGTGTAGAGGTGAATCTGGGGGAACCTCTGCTGTCTTGAGTCAAGAATGGTTTTAACCCATTGGGAAGGGCTGGTTAGACATATAAGAGACCCTAAAACCTACACTGCAAAGAAGTAAGACCTTAGAAATAAAAATTGCCTCATTGATTTAATTTAGTAAAGCACTTAGTAGACAGGAAGGGCTGTGTCTTTGTCTTTTCCATTGCTGTGACAAAATACCTGAGATAATTTAAAAGGAGAAAAGTTAATTTTGTTTTGTGGTTTCAGTCCATGGTTTCTTGGCCCTGTGGTGGTTGTGGTGGGGTCATCATGGTAGGAAAAGTGAGGCAGAGGAAATCTGTTCATGGTAGCCAGGAAACACAGTGGACAGTGTGTACCCAGCCTTGTGTGTCCAGGACTCTCAGTCCAGTAGGTAGTTTGCACTCAGTCTTTTTGTGTCCAATCCTCTGTCACAGTGGACACCCAATCTGGGAAACTGACAGTTCTTGAAGCGGGTTTTGGAAAATTTTCTTGAATAATTTCTTATGTTATTTCCCTCCTCTAATTTTTGTTATTGTTGTTTTCTAGAACTCCTATAATTTGGATGTTTTCTCTTTAATTCTTAATATTTTCCCCTCCATTATCCATCTCTTCTTTCTTTGTTCTGTTTTCTGGAAGAGTTCTCACTGTAAGCTTCCAAACTATCTTTTGAATTTTCAGTTGTTGCATTTTATCTTTTAATTCCCCAAAGCTATTTTTTATTCTTGGCATGTTCCTGTTTATGCATTGTATTCATGAGTGTTATATTTTGGTGTTTTGACATTTTTTTCTTGTATGCTACCCAGGCTTCATTTCCACAGAACTGCTTTTCCCTTGTTCATTCTATACTTGAGTTTGGCATGGATCTTGTTGAGTGGTAGGCCTCTCAGTGGGGCCCTGACTGATGTCTTGCCTGTATCATTGAAGAACCCCAGGATGTCAGTATCTGAGAATTTTTTTTTTCTTTCTTTTGGACAGACTAGTCTTTTTTTTTTTTAATGAAGGAAACAGTGACTCTCCAGCTGGGGAGGGAGGTGAGTGTAAACCAAATAGCCAGGACCAGGAGCTGAGTGGAGAACAGAGGGGAGAGCCCTGTCAGGATGCAGATCCTGCATGAGAAGGACTCATCTCACCTCCAAGCTGCTGTGCAGCCTTCTCTTCCAGCTCTTCAACCCAGGTTTGAGGGGACTTTCCTTTTCTTGCAAGAGAAGGTGAGGGAGGAAATCCTTAGCATTGCCCTGACTTCATTTCTGCTTCCCTGACTTTAGAAGTACCTGGGTCTGCTGGTCCTTAAACTCTCCATGTCCTGGAGTTTAAATTGGCTCCAAGTGGACTTCTCACCACCATCCAGTCCTCAGCAGATGGGAAAAAAGGGGAAACCATGTATCCATCCACTTTCCATCTTTCCAAATCTGACTGACATGTCTCTCTTGTCATTCTCTGTTTCCCTATACTCTGTCCCCATGAATTCATGCCTCTTTAATTCCTTTACTGCCATTTTTCCTGGGGTTTTGAGGAGGAGAGAAAATGAGTAGATGAATTCATGCTGCCCTTTTCCACCGGAAGTTCTTTGATGTCCTTCCCTTAATTTTGAAGTTGTCCCTCCACTCCACCTCTCTCTCTTCATGCTGCTCCAGCCTGGCAGGACAGTTGGCTGAGCTATCATCGATGTTTGTCCTGTTGGGAATTTCACAAGGCCAGAGTTCCCCAGCACCAAGGTCAGCCCCCAAGTGCATGGTGACACAGACTCTGGAAGGGCATCTGGTTCCTAGGTACCTGATATGTCACGCCCCTCTCTCCATCTCTGGGCTTGTGGGAGCTTGGAGAAAGGGGACAAGGGTCAAGGTAGAAGAGATGGTATAGATGTTTGGGACAGATTAACAGCCTTCAAGAAAATTGCTTGTGGGAGTCACAGTATGGCTTTCCATTCTGCAGTTGTATTATCTTTTGAAAGATTTTAGTGTTTTGTTTTGTTTTTTTTTTTTCCTGATGAAGCCTTTTGAAAAATCTCATTCTGAAGATTCCAGCAGTGTACAGAATCAACATAAACTTCCTCCTCATAGGATCAGAGAGGAGAGAGACCTGTCTTTGAGGCAGTCTTTAATGAAGAAACCCCCCCAAACCAAGAAAATCCCCATACTAAATGTCTCTGTATCATGTTAAATCACTTTTAATCCACAGCAGAATGTTAGCCTTCAGTCCACATTTGGAAAAGCAAAGTAAATTCTTACAAATAAGATCATTCTGTTCAGTATCTTAGTAAGCCCTTTCAAATCATTCTATGGAGTTGAAGCATGATTTGATTTATAAATGAATATGCATCACCAGACAGGAAAATCAGAGATGTCCAAGCCTGGTAACTGGGGTAGGCAGTGTTAAACATTGTGCTGTTAATGATGGTCACTTGCTGCCTTTCCTGGCAGTGATCACCCAGCGGCTCCCTTCATTTTGGATAAGATATTTCCTTTTGGGCTACTTGTGTTGGATCTTTCCTCCTTTAATCTATTTCTCTGTAAGTGCATGCAAATTGTGCTTGACTTAACCAAGCAGCTCTACTTTAATTTGTTGGCATGATGTGATGTGTAACCAAAATGGACTTTTAGGCTCATCAAATGTCTCTGCCACGTGGTTCAAGAGTAGAGTGACCTTTACAACTTGTGTTGTGCATTGCAATTCTAAAATTTGAGGCCGCGATTAGAAATTCTCTCACTATTTTCCTTTCATTAGAGGAGAAGACAGGATTCGGCTGGACACGTGCACTAAAATTAGATGCTTAAATAAACAGCCTGGGTCTTAATAATTCATGCAAAGATGCAGGGGAAAAATGAGGAAAATAATTGAGTAATGGTAGGCAAATACCATGTCGTTTTGTACTCCCCCAAACGAATCTTCAGTACTGTATATCTCTGATATACAGGTTTATTAATGGAACAAAATGGCATTGGCTACGGATAAATAATACATCATATAGAATTCCTGTGTTCTATGTATAATAGAGATCAGTGACACCTATCAATTCATCTTAAATCAGGTCATGTGTATTTCGCTCAGTCTGCAGTTTGGCAACCTCTGTTTTCTGCTTAATAGATGGCGTAGTTTGCTGTGCTTAAAAAAAAATATGCAGTATGCTGAAGAATCAGGTGAAATACAAAAGCAATTACAAAAAATCAGCAAGAGCAGCTCTGCCCCCACAAAGGCAGCCTAAACAGCCATCTATTTGTACATTTGCATTTATCATTATTAACGCGGACTCCGCTTAGAGATGCAGGGGAAGAATTCATGAGTGCCATTCAGGAATGAAGACATTTCGAAAACTTCCTTTTAATTTTTTTTTTTTAATTCTACAAATCTATTAGGGTAGTGATGACTATGGATGAGGACAAATTAGTATCATTCCCCAGGAAGGGATCATCAGGGAGGGATACAAAGCCAGGGGTCAGGGGCACAAAAGAGAGGCCTAATCCAAACTGTGAACTGGATGAAAGGGAGGTTTCCAGCCCCCCTCCCCCTAAATAATTAGTGGTATAACATAAATAGACGTCATTAGCTGTAGTAATGTCTATGACGAATAAATAACAGTTGAGAACAATAAAACTCCCAGTAATGCGTTCTGTTGTAATATTGATGGCAGCATGTGAGGAGCGTCTGACAGCTGCTAAACAGATGTGGCAATTAGCAAACCTTATGGTCATGCTGGTAAGATTATTATGCAACACGTTCTCCAGCAAAATTAGCCGCTTCCTTCTTTGTGTGGCTTTTTCCACGTGGAGAGGGAGTCCGTCGACTCCTCCATTGAAGCAGCGTTGTGAGCCGATACCGTCTGAGCCACATAAGTGTGTGTGTGTGTGTGTGTGTGTGCATAGATATACATATATATTTTTTGATGTCTTCTGAAAGATTTAGGGAAATTCAGAATTTAAACAAGAACAATATCAATTCAGCTGTGTAGCAGATACTTCAATTATAATCGCTAATGGACAAATTGAGAGATAAAAAGACTTTTCTATCATGTTGAAATTCAATGAACAGTTTTCAATTAGGCTTAGGATATAAAAGGAAAAAAAGAAAGTGACTTTTCCTTGATGTTAACATTGCTGAGAAAGATGAGAGGAACTTTGCTTTTTCATTATACTGGAGAGATGCATATAATGCCACATATTTAAATTATAAATCAGGTCGCTATCTGCCAACTGAAAGCAATATCAATTAGAACTTAGGTGGATTAAGCTTTAAAATGCCTTATATTTAATGACAAAAGTATGACTGTTAATCTCCGAAGCCATCAAAGGGATAATTTAAGGCAGCAAGAAATCAAAGAATGATGTCACAAAAATAGGCCCGTGCAGCTTTTTGGATAGTATTATCGTAATTAATGTACTTCAAATGACTTTTTTGTGGGTTATGAGCTTTCACAAAAGCATTTATTGCGGGCATAAAATATAAAACTCTAAAGAGTGGGTTTGACTAAGGTTGACTGGAGGGTCCTTAGCCTTTCTGCTACAGTAATTCCTGTAAAATAATAGTTTCATTTACAGGCGCAATTTATAATGTTGAATTTATGCCAGTTCATCAGATATAAATCATAGTAATAGCATGATCTATTGTATGTCACTTGATCGAATGCAAATTAAATATCGTTAAATTAAAGAAAAACTGTTAAAATAACATTAGGTTGTAACCAGAGCTGCTGGAAGAAAGGAAATGTGGGGTTAAGGATGAAATTTCACAGCTATAGGTCTGGATCCGATACCACAAAGTGTTGCCCAGAGCAAACGCGCACACACACACACACACACAAATAAATAAGTAAATAAACAGTAATGTGGGACCAAGTCATAAATCCGTCTCCAGGGTTCTTTCATCTTAATTTCTAACAGCAACTCTAGAAATCAAGTGGCTGTTTTTCAGTTGGGTTTTGCTTCCTGCAATTCTTTAATATCTTTCCCAGCAACTGGAAATGAAGTGTGTGTGTGTGTGTGTGTGTTTAATTACTTGGTGATGTTCTTCTTTTGACTCAGCCACTTGCCTCCCTCCCCAGGAGCAGGATGCACAGAGCCATTGGCTATCTGCCTGTTCACGGCCCACGAGCACCCGAGCACCCGACAGGCCGTTGATTCCACAGGTAGGGTAGGGTTGATGCTTTCCCTGCCTCTGTGGGCATCTGTTGTGAGACAGAGTCAGGAAAGCTGATACAGCACCAGCTTTTGAACCACCTGGTTCCAGGAAGCCTGGGTCATGAACACACAGGAGTCATTAAAATGCGACTCTCAGACAAATCTACTTCCTCCCACAAATCAGAATTCTTTCTTCCATTTCAGAAGTTGATTACAACTCATCTTCAAAGCCAATTGGAGTCATGTGGTCATCTTTCCTTCTCTTTGGAGGATATGTTCCAGGACCCAGGGGGCTGCTGGAAGCCCAGAGTAGTACCATTTTNGCGGGAGAGGTGGGTGAATCTTGCTGGGTTTCTGCTCTGCTGTGGTGCCATGGTGATGCCTCAAAGGATGGGGGAGGGAGGGAGAGAGAGAAGGAGGGAGGGAGGGGGAGAGAGAAGGAGAGAGAGAGGGAGAGAGGGAGAGAGAAGGTCTAAGATGGAGCAGGGGATATAGGCGATGTGATTTCCTTTTTGCATAAAAAAACAGACATTACAAACCACGTCATCAATGAATACTACTAGGGGAAGAAAGACTTTGGTTTCTGGTGTGTGTGTGTGTGTGTGTGTGTGTGTTCTGATTCATGTGTAACCTAGCACATTGTCAGAACTCAATAAATGTTGATGGATGACAGGGTGACATACCCATTATAACATCAATTAATTTGCTGTCAGGAAAAAGTGGGCCCTTCAAATTATCCAGCCATAATTGCCTTGGCTTTGCTAACTTTTCCCCTCTCTAACAGGTTATGTGAGTAGTTATCAACACATATGCCTCTGAAAGATTCAATAAAAGACTGCATTTCCCCCCACATGCCAGGATGGGAAAATGAGAGAGGGAGATAATTTATTGTGGTGACTGTTAGATGTGAATATGTGGTTATCCTGATGGGCCAAGGAAGCAATGAGAAGGTTGTAAAAAGAAATATTTTTGGTGGCGCTGGACAAGTGGGGTTTGAAGACCAGCAGTAAAGCTGTCACCCATTAAGCACTTGGCTTAAGTGCTGTGCATGTCCCATCAGGGCAGGACAGGGACATGACCAGAGAGGCACTTACACAGGGGAATGCAGATCCTCAGGAATCAAGGAAAGTCATATTTTAATGCAACATTTGAAAAATCAAAGTTAACCCAAGAATCCATAGTGAACAAAATATCAGCATCTTAAGTAAAGCCCAGATCAGTAACAGGCCATGTGGAACCACACTGGGGCCCACAGAAGGAGGGAAGCCACAGCCCTCTGTGTGGTCACGACTATGTAGTTTTTTAATGGTCAGAATTTCCCCAGAACATTAATGAAGTTGGGGGGTTGGGGAGAAATGCTTAGAAATTGTAAAAATGTGTGTATTAAAACTTACTGAAGCCGGGTGCATTGTCAATATTTAATTATTTAATTATTTTTTAGTGTATGTAAAGTGTACAATATGATGCTTTTTAAATTAATTTTTTATTTATATATGACAGCGGAATGCATTATGATTCTTATTACACATATAGAGCACATTTTTTCTTATCTCTGTATACAAAGTATATTTACACCAATTTGTGTCTTCATACATGTACTTTGGATAATAATGATCATCACATTCCACCATCATTTCTGACCCCATGGCCTCCTCTTCCCCTCCCACACTCCCCTTCCCTACCCCACTATGAGTCAGCTTCCTTATATCAGAGAAAACATTCGGCATTTGGTTTTTTGGGATTGGCTAACTTCACTTAGCATTATCTTTCTTCTCTAACTCTATCCATTTACCTGCAAATGCCATGATTTTATTCTCTTTTATTGCTGAATAACATTCTATTGTGTATATATGCCACATTTTTTTTATCCATTTATCTATTGAAGGGCATCTAGCGTTGGCTCCACAGTTTAGTTATTGTGAATTGTGCTGCTATAAACATTGATATGGCTGTGTCCCTATAGTATGCTGTTTTTAAGTCCTTTGGGTATAGACTGATGAGAGGGATAGCTGGGTCAAATGGTGGTTCCATTCCCAATTTTCTGAGAAATCTCCATACTGCTTTCCATATTGGCTGCACCAATTTGCAGTCCCACCAGCAGTGTATGAGTGTGCCTTTTCCCCCCACATCCTCGCCAACACTTATTGTTGTTTGTCTTCATAATAGCTGCCATTCTGACTGGAGTGAGATGAAATCTTAGCGTAGTTTTGATTTGCATTTATCTCATTACTAGTGATGATGAACATTTTTTCATATATTTGTTGATTGATTGTGTATCCTTTTCTGAAAAATGTCTGTTCAGATCCTTGGCCCATTTATTGATTGGGTTATTTGTTTTTTTGGTGCTTAGCTTTTTGAGTTTTTTATGTACCCTAAAAATTAGTGCTCTAACTGATGTGTGAGGGGTAAAGATTTGTTCCCAAGGCGTAGGCTCTCTATTCACCTCACAGCTTGTTTCTTTTGCTGAGAAGAAACTTTTTAGTTTGAGTACATCCCATTTAATGATTCTTGATTTTAATTCTTGCGCCAAAGGAGTCTTATTAAGGAAGTTGGGGCCTAATCCCAAATGATGAATATTAGGGCCTACTTTTTAGTCTATTAGACGCAGGGTCTCTGGTTTTATTCCTAGCCTAAATCCATTTTGAGTTGAGCTTTGAAAATATTTCCAAAATCTAATTCTGAATAAATTACCCACTAAAACCCCATAAAGCATATAGGCACGTTTCCCCTGCCTCGGGTGCCGTGTGGATCTGCGTAGCCCTGTGACCAAGCCTGCTTTTATTTAAAATTTTGATTTTGTTCTTTACAGTTTCTTGGTATGCTTTTTTCTTTCTTTCTTTCTTTCTTTCTTTCTTTCTTTCTTTCTTTCTTTCTTTCTCTCTCTCTCTCTCTCTCTCTCTCTCTCTCTTTCTTTCTTTCTTTCTTTCTTTCTTTCTTTCTTTCTTTCTTTCTTTCTTTCGTGCAGGTACTGGGGACCAAATCCAGAGTTCCTTTGTGCTAGGCAGGTGCTCTGCCGTGGAGCTACATCTCCAGCCCCCTTTTGATTTTTTAAAACACTGCATTGATATGATTTATCTTGACTCTTGCATATTTTGTCATCCCTTGAAATTCCATGTCCCTCTCCCCTAGTCCCAGCCCTAAGCGCTTCACTTCATGTCATCTTTGAGTGCATACAGAGGGAGCATAATTGCCACACCTGTTGTCCACTGAGGGCGGTGGAGCCTTGGGGGCCTGCCCACCTCCTGAGCTTCTGAATGCTCTGCTTGGTCAAAGACTTTCTGTTTTGGGCCTGTGAGTCTCTTCCTCCCAGGTTTTCTTGGGCCTGTGGAGAGTGTTTTGTCAACAGAGGGGTGAGGGAGATAGCTGGGAGCTAATGTCCCTGGGAGCAGCTCTCAGCCAATGTCTAATGAAAAATGCCTCAATCCTGAAGCCTCCTGCTGCACCCGACAGAGGCCCCCAGCAGGAACCTGCTGCCAACACGCCTGTGTTCGTCTCTCTCCCTTCCCTGTCTTGCTTCTATACTTCCCAACCACAGCTTCCTGGGATCACCTTCCAGAAAGACCACTTGTCCTCAAAACCCTTCTGGGAACCCAGGCTTGACACTGAACCCCACAGATGTTGGTTAAGAAACTCACTAGGGCTGGGGTTGTGGCTCAGTGGTAGAGTGCTTGCCTAGCACATGCGAGGCCCTGGGTTTGATCCTCAGCACCACATATAAATAAAAAAAAAAATAAAGGTATTGTGTCCAACTACAGCTAAAAAATAAATATTAAAAAAAGAAAGTCACTAAAATTACCCATTTACAATGTCGTGAGAGAGCAGGAATTCACACCAAGGAGGCAGCATTATAGTCCATGTTCTTAACCACATCCTACCCAACTACAGCTGGTGGGCCAGAAGGGACCAGTGGCCTGTTTCTGCCTGGAGGTGTGCTACACATTGTTTACACCTTTTAAATGATCAAACAAAATCAGAACAAGAACCACATTTTGTGACATGTGAAAATGATATGAAATTGAAATGCCTGTGTCCGTAGAGGAAGCTTAACTGGGACATAGTCACACACCACTGTACCGACTTATTGTCGAGCTGCTTTTGTGCTGCAGTTGTGGAATTGAGTCAGCGAGACAGAGACCCTGTGGCCTGTAGTGCCAGACATATTTACTAGCTGGTCCTTTACTGAAGAGGTTGCTGAGCCCTGTTGCACTGTCTTTCTAACCCAGCTTTATAACTCATCTGTTGGGTGCCATGACTCCCCTAAGCATCTTTACTGACTCTCACATTCTGCTAATGTAAAAATGGGCTAATTAGTTTGCTCTCTCACAATGCTTGTGAAGATTTAATATTTGAGGCAATATTTGTAAAATTTCTAGCACACCATTCATCTCCTATAAATATAAGACCCATTTCTACTTTAACAGATTTTTTGAAAACACTCTCTAAGTTGCCCTTTAGCGTATGAAAACCCTCTGTAGCAGCGAGCAGATTTTTCTGAAAGATTGGCCTGGGGTACGGTGTTTGCATTCTCTCCGTGATCTGTGGGCCTAATTGCCTGCTGATTGCAGAGTCCTTTAAAGTTGGGCAAGACATGGGAAAGCAGAGGGAACAAATGCATAAAAACAAAGCAGCATGAGAAACGTCTGGGGTAGCACACGAGAACCAGAATCAATATTCAAAATGCTGCACATCTCAATTTTTCTTTGTTACTGTGTCACTGTTTTGAAAAGTCTAAATTATGCTTGCAAAAACTGAACGTATGCATAGATATGTATGAAAGGACATAACTTAGCAGGGTGGAGACAGACAAGCACCATAGG
The DNA here is from genome assembly GCF_001458135.2 of Marmota marmota marmota. Lineage (NCBI taxonomy): Eukaryota > Metazoa > Chordata > Mammalia > Rodentia > Sciuridae > Marmota > Marmota marmota. Next base: position 8,753,743 of record NW_026000026.1, read on the forward strand.
AGGTTTTGCTTAGACTAAGAGGCAGAATCCAGTAGTAAAACTCATTTCTATACATGAGTCGAGTGGGAGATCATTCCAGCAACTTCTGAGAGACGGGTGCACAGATATATGGGCAACTTGCAGACGCTTCTGCATTTTGCTCAATCCACCTCCTTTTCCTCCCTCCACCTAGTCCAGGCACCTTGGTCTCCCTCTTGGTTCACGGCACTGTACTTGTGTTCCTCTCTTCCACCTGGACCTTCTCCACCTGGACCAATTTTGCTCTCCAGGGAATGAATGAAAAAAAAAATATTTGTTGTGATTAAAAGAATGCTACAGACATCGAACAGGTGTGATGAAACCCTCCAAAGCACAGGATAGGTCCCTTCCCAGTAAGGAATTATCCAGCCCCAGATATAGATCATGCTCCATTCAAGAATTCCTGCTCTAGACTTTTGCTCTAGTGGATGCTCAATTTAGCATCTAGAGTCATTTTTATCTTCTAAAATGTAAACTTTTTATTTTTATAAAATGCACTTTCTTGCCTAAGACCCATTTTGCCTTCCTGTTGCCTGCAGGATTTTAAAACTCTGAATCCTTGCATGTGATCACACAACCCCCATCCCTGGGTCATGGCTGCCTTTCTCCTCTTCTTTCCCACTGTGCTTTGTAAGCCCATTAGGTCTTCGCTCACCTGCAGGACTCGGCAGGAACTGTCTCCAGAGTCGGAGCCTCTCTCTCACCTTTCTTGGTTAACGCATATGTGCAGGTGTTCTCTGACACCAGTGTTCGGGTGACCTGCCCCTTCCTGGCAGCTGCACCTCTCTAACAGGATGCAACCCCTTACTTGTAGTTGCTTGCTGTTGTGTGTGTTCCTGTGAGGACTCTAAGCTCTCGGAGAGCAGGGACCGTTCACACTTTTCAGTGGGAAGAGCTTGGAGGTTCTCAGTGAATACTGAAGATGAGTGGGTGCTTGGAATCATTCACTTAGAATGCTACGACATTAACCATATAGACAGATGTGATCGTCCATATTTCTGGATTGTGATAATATTGATTTTCTGTATAATTATACCAACTGAAAAATAAGGAAATAGAAATCCCAAGTGGTGGAATTGGAGACTGCTTGAGATCCTTTGGAGAGGGTAGAGGCATGTGGTCATCTTTCCTTCTCTTTGGAGGATATGTTCCAGGACCCAGGGGGCTGCTGGAAGCCCAGAGTAGTACCATTTTCCTGAACATACATATCCATGATAAAGTTTAGCTTATAAATTAGGCACAGTAAGAGATTAACAACACTAATAATAAAATTGGAGATTTATAATGATACACTGTAATAAGTTATGTGAATGTCTGTTTGTCTCTCTCAAAATGATTTGTACTTCCACCCTTAAAGGGAGCAGTTTACAGCTCTGTTTGGGCATATCTGAATTTACAGAATCATTCCTCTTGCAGTTTGGGGCCATTGTTAAGTAAAATAAGAAGTACTTAGACACAAGCACTATTATCTGTGACAATCAATTTAATAACCGAGACAGCTACTAAGTGACTCAAAGACGAGTCACTGGTATTCAGTTTGGATACACTAGACAAAGGGATGACTCATGCTTTGGGTGGAACAGAGCAGATACTGCAAGGTTTCATCACACTGTTAAGAAAGATTATGCAAATTAAAAACTTATGAATTGTTTATTTCTGGAAATTTCCATTTAATACTTTCAGACTACTGTTGACCATAGGTAACTGAAATGGTGGAAAACAAAACTGTGGATAAGGCGGGGGTCGGGGGTGAGGGACTGCTATATTTGTTAATTCAATAATACATATAAAAAATCACTAGTCAACGCACAATGTAGTTGTCAAATATGGTGGAGGGGGCTGGGGCTGTTGCTCAGTGGCAGAGTGCTTGTCTAGCATGTGTAAGGCACTGGTTTCAATCCTCAGCACCACATAAAAATAAAATAAAGGCATGCTGTCCATCTACAACTGCAAAAAAAAAAAAAAAAAAAAAAAAAGTGGAGGGTCTGAGATTTTACCTGGCAAGCTAATAAGTTGGCCTTCCATAGTTTCATAGATGCTGGCAGAAGACACAAAACTCCTGGGTCTGAAACAAAAGACTTTTTTCACAGCACCGCAGAAAGCACGTGCTCCACGTTTGTGTCTCCTTCTTTTGTCCCATAAGTCTCATGTGGGCAATGTGGGTGTCTGGAAGATGGTACATGTGCAGTGGGTTGGTGCTATGGCTGAGGACGTTTGAAGATGTCATGAAACCTGCAATACTACAAGGCCTGGGAAATCTGCCGAATCTCTGTCTCAGAGAGAGATTGCTTTTCTTACTGGTCAGGAGACAAATCTGCTCTCTGCCCCACAGAGGGATACTGCCTATTTTTCCAAGGCTGCTTGTCATACAAACATCCTTGAGAACATAGTCTGAGACAAATGCTATCACCAGGATGTGGCTGTGCAATGGAGAATTGTCCACCCTCGTGTCAAGATGACGCATTAGACTGTTCATCAACTGGGAACTCGTTGTCCTCACCAGCAATTGCAGTTTGAGGTAATGTTTCTTTGTATGCTCATTTACATGCAAGATAGATGGGACGAAGAGGAAGTATTGGATATATGCTTTGGGTTTTCTTTCTATTATTCTTGTAACATATGAGCGTGCATTTCTCTGGGAATGGCTCCAGCCGCCTCACTTTCCTGTCCTACTTATTTCATCTTCCAAGTATTTTTTGTGTCGCCCTCTCACCCTCACCTTCATGGCTGCCATCTTCTCTCAAAGGAGTTTGTAGCAATGGCTTCCTAAGTGGCCTCTTCCTACATCCTCTAATTATTGCTTAATTAGCCTCTGGAGGTCCAGTTTCCTTATCTCTGAAACAGAAATAGCAACATTACTATCCCATATAGAATTTTGTGGAGATTACGTGGAGTGATGTAGGTTAGACTGACTGGTGCTCAGACTCAGCTACTGACTCTTATGACCTGTCACTCACATATGCACAGATCTTGGATTCCTACCCTTGCAGTTGGATCTCTTACAACTGGCAATTATTTTGAGGCAAAATCTTTTTTTTTTTTGTGGGGGGGGTACGGGGAATTGAACTCAGGGGCACTCGACCACTGAGCCACATCCCCCCAGCCCTACTTTGTATTTTATTTACAGACAGGGTCTCACTGAGTTACTTAGTGCCTTGCTAAGTTGCTGAGGCTGACTTTGAACTTTTGATCCTCCTGCCTCAGCCTCCCAAGCCGCTGGGATTATAGGAGTGTGCCACCATGCCCGGTGAGGCAAAATCTTCGAGTGAAATCATTCTTTATGAATGGAGTCAAGTAAGGCCAAAGCATTTTTTTTTTTTTAGTCCCAAACTGCTATGTAAAAAGTGGGGTTGAAATGGAGAGAGAGGGTAAATTAGATCAGTTGATACTTACTCTTTGGGGAAATATAATTTCAGTTATTCCTCTATTGCCTTATTTTACTGGGCATGTACATTTGCTAAGCACATCAGAATTTCTCTCTCTCTCTTTCTTCTTTTGCTTCTTCTTTTTTGAAGATTTGAAAGCTCTTCTCTATTCTATGATTAATTGAACATGTTTGGGCCAATCCTGGAGGAATAAAATTACTGCATCACTCTATGTATGTGAGATAAACTATATGATTAAAAATATTTATTATACTGATGTGGAAAAGAATAATATGTTAAACAGATAAGCATGTAATAATGCATATTTTCCCCATAAAATTTAATTTATCCCTTGGGCTGGGCATAAACTTTCCTCTTGAACAACTTGCTTTCCAACTATAGATTGCTGAGCTAAACCGCTTAGTTTTACAGCAAATTGATCACTACTGTAATATTTCAGGAACAAAATGATTCTCACCAGTCAGTTTGATTTCAAAGGCCAAAATTTATAGTTTTGTTCCTGATTTAGTGATAAGATTTTTTAACATATTGAGCATTTTGTCACCTTCTATCAGGACATGGAGTTGAACTTACAAATGAAAAAAAATCCAACAAAATGGGACCATAAATAATATACTACAGAATGACAGAAGAGCTTAATATTCCCTTTGGGCCATTGGGAAATTACTCAGATTTCTGTCCTTGTACACATACGTCCTGGCCTCCTCGGAAGACGTGTTATGCAATCTTTATGCTCCTGAAAATGGAGTCACAGAAAATGCTGGAACTGGGAATTGCAAGGACTTTGCATAAGCATAAGGGAAACTTTATTATATGTGTGTTCCCCAGTGTCTCAATGCAACTTTCTTCAGGGTAGATAAAATGTAGTTATTGGACACTTCTGATATGTTGAAAATAGGTGAAGACATTTAATGATGGGAAAGTTCATGACTCAGTAAAGAGCACTCCCTAGCTGGTAGATTCGGACAGAAAACTATAAAATCAAATTATGGTAATCATAGGAGTCAGGAGAACAAAGTAGGCCCCCTGAGCTCTATTTACTGAAGTTTTGAATTCATTATATACCACCTACTTTGGAAGCACGGGGAACAGATATTTGACAATCTCAGTAGATGTGCAAAATAAAACTATTGTGATTACTATAGTGAATTTTTAGAACACTTAAGTTTGTAAGCGAGAGGACTGGGGCTAGATGGAACATGTAAAATAGAATAAAAATAATCTGCTCATACCGCCTGATACTCACATGCATCCAGAAATTACCTTTTAAGGGGTTGGTTTGACTTTAAAACCAGTGAAAACAGATGTGGTTGTCTCGGTTTTTACCACTAAACATCATTTTTTCCCAAACAACGCTTCCATCACACAGCTGTGTCTACCTGTCCTGACACAAGAGTTAAACCATTGATCTAGGGCTTAAATAGGACTTTGAGCTGCAATGGTCTATTTTATCACATGTAACGTATGTGTTGAGTCAGCAAGGCCAAATGTGCCTCTAGTAGACATCAAATCCAGACAGCTGGGGTCTGTAAGGTTTTTATTTTTTAACCTTCAGTCAGTTCTATGTTGCAGGGAAAGGGCTGACCTTTTCTACTTGTGATATGAAGAATATCTGTCTGGACAGTGCCCTTGAGTGACAAATCTCATTGATGATTTTACATGGAATGTCAGCTCTCACTATGTCAAATTGCATGGCCGCTAGCATGTTATAAGATGCCTTCTTTTTGGTACGCATGGTATCATTCATAGAATCCTTATTGATGTGCTTAGTATTTTTTTGTTGATATTTATTTATTTGTTTATTTTTTTTACTAGTCTGCAACATTTGGTTATCACTGCATAGCAAACGGCTATCAGTGGTCAGCTAAGGGGCTCTGGTCTGGATTGCTCACGTATCTGGCTGTTGAATGGGGTCACTGGTGACTGGTGTCTGTTTCACAGGCTGGCAACCTTAGGGCAGGCCAGCCTGGGCATGGTCTCTGAAGGTGCTAGAGGGACTCCTAGGAACCCAAGTGGCTTCTCTGAGGCCCTGCAAGGTCTCAGAGACCATTTCCATTGCATCCTCTCAGACAAAGCCAACACAAGCGCAGCTCAGATGGAAAAGGGACTCTACTGCTTTAGGGAGAGACGCTGCCAAGTGACATCACAAAAAGTGTAGACACAGGGATGGAGAAGAATCAAGGTTCTTAGTTCCTTCCACCCTATTGCTCATCCACCCCCGCACTTCATGCAGTGAGGCGGCTCTTATTTCCACTCTGCAGAGAGGGAAACTAATGCTTATGGTGCCAAGAAACTAACAAAGGGCCACCAGCTAGTCAGAGGTGGAACTGGGAGTCGAGAGTCTGGACTCTTCACCAGTGTACTAGATTGTTTGATTGTAAAGAACCCAAGGATATTAGATCAGTGCCTCAAACTCTTGAAAACATCACCCTGCCATGGTGGAGTAAGCATGCATTTTAATCTGCAAACTAAGATGTACAATCAAATTTTGTTTTCTGTACCTCAACCTAGTTGCTCACTTGCAGTTCCCGTTCCACTGAGCTGGCACAAAGAGCTTCCCCTCCTGAGGTGGCATCTGTCAGGTTTTTGGACTCTGCACACATGGGCTCCCTTCTTGACCTGAAAAGACTTGTCTTTGCAAAGCCGAGCTCATCTCCTGCCTGAAGGTGAAGATACCAGCCACGCCTTCCCAGCCCCACTGGAAGCTCCAATTGTGATTAAAAGCTTGGGACAAGAAAAATCAGGGGTCACATAGAATTCATTCCAGTGATAGTAGTGGCAACAACAAGTGGCCACATTCAGGCAGGGGCAGAAGTTGTGAGGGCAGAGTCCATGCCTATCCCTGGAGGTGGCCTCTTCATGGAGCCAGGGTTACAGCTCAGATTGGGCTATGGTTCTGACCACAAAGCCTCCAGCTGTGGTTCTGTGGTGCTCCAAGCAGATTCTGTGAGCTACAAGGAACCCTTTAGTGAATTTTTTTTCTGCTGAAATTAATCAGAATTCTTTTCTGTTGCTTACAACCACACACTCCTAGGCTCCCTGATTTGTATTGCACTGAGACATCAGAGGCGGGTCTACCCATTGAACTGGCTTTGGGCCACACTGGATCACCAGGCATGTCCATTGTCCCATTTGACCTCCAAACCCAGCAGCTTGCTAGGACTTCTCTACCATATTTGAGATGCAGAGATTTAGGGGAAGCTGCTTGTGGCCCATTTGCCTGGACTTTCCATGCTGTCACTCCTTTCTAGTGGTTTCCCTGAGGTCTAGAAGAACAGATATCCTACCCCTCTGAGCCCATAGATCTCCTTCCATTTCTTTTTGCTTAGATTCTTCTTCCCCAGCCTGGGAGGATTCTTCCTCTCCTGTGCAGAAACAACCTTCTATCTACTTTCCCCATATATTTTGGATTTGTTTGAAAACTAACTCTCTTCTTGTGTTAAAGTCACATTTGTTGATAACAGGATTTTTGAAAAAGCTTAGCCCAAAAGATTTAAGGATAATTTGTATTATGCCCTGAGCTACTGCATGTAGACTCTGATCACTTGATTAAAAGCTGGAAAGTACCGGGAGAAAATTCCTCTTTCCTAAAGGGCAATATCCTTAAGTAGGATCCTAAGGTCTTCTCTGAAGAGTGGATTCACAGACCACTTTCCATCTGTCCCTTTGATCTCACTCCCTCTTCCGGTGCCAAAACCAAGGTTCTAGCGGGACCAAACCAGCCACGCATCTTGAATGCGCCCATACTTGCCTATGTCTGCAGGCATCTCTTCCCCCTACTTTTTAGGATTCACAATCTAGGAAATCCTAACTACCCTTGGAGAAGCGATTGAAAGGAAATCCCCAATGGTGGGTATTGCTACTATTGGAATAAGCATTTCAACAAGCAGCTTGGCCCTTTGGGAAAATTTATCTATGCAAGGTCCCTATTTTCTGGAGGCTTACATTTTTGGTGGAAGAACTAGTTCAAAAAACTTGAGCTTCTGGGACTCTGGGGGTAGGAAAATTTATTTGTTCACTGATTTTATATCTATGGGAATAGGTACGGGGGAGGAATTTAAGTCCCCAGGAATGAATGAAAGGATAATTTTAACGTCATTTTAAATTTAAGTGGGCTAGAAATTACCTATGGGGATTTTGTCTTTTGGCTCTCTCCCTCTCTCTCTCTCTCTTTCTTTTATCTTGAAATGTTAATTTTCTAGCATTTCTTCATTCTTTCAAGGACATTTATTGAGAGTTTACCATGTGTAAGAAATTATGCTAACCAGCAGTTTTATGTATATAATAGAAGAGGAAGCAAGCAGGAACAATGGGGAACAAACACAGCAATTTTATTTTGTCTTCAGCTATCACTTAAAACTTTATTGAACTGGGAAGTTGCTTCCCCTGCCATCCTACATGACTTTTTCGATCACCCGTTTTAATAGAAATTTCTAAAGTCACTTTCAGCTACTGAACACTGTCTCAGTTCAAAAATTAGGACGTTTGGACCATAGTGTGGACTGACCTCTGGATGTGGCTTGGAAACCATCCCTCAGGTGTCCTCTCCAGGGATGCCTACGTGTGTAAGCAGCCTCCTTCTCTCCTTTCTCCTGTGCATCTGGAAGCTTGTCAACAGGAGCGTCTGACCTCTTGGGTTCAGTGACGGGATGGAGAAGAGGTCGGAGTAGAGGTCGGAGAATGGTAAAGATGACGACAGCTACTTGCTGCTGTTATGGATGGCTCCCAATCTCTGGATCTAGCCACGTTGAGGTTGTTGATGATTTTCCCCAAAGGCATTGCCATGGGCCATTTGGGGATTTCTTCTATCTTTGGAAGTCTCACCTAAGAAAATTCCTGTTAGGGTGTGTCCTGCTCAGGGGCCCAGGACTTCCCCTGATAGCCTTTTGGTACTTAAGACATCCAAGTCTGCCATGTGTTGTTTTGGGTTCACAGATGCGTAGGATTATTGCATTGCACTGTGGTCACCAGGACACGCTGGTCCAGGGTCTCCTCCATCCTGCTCTAAAAGACCATGGGTAATGGCGTCTCCTTGGCAGTTTCAGCCTTCCAGGGTCTGTCCCTGCTTCTTCCTCAGCTTCTGTCCCTTGTCCTCCTGCCTCCCCACAGTCTGACTCCTTAAATTCCCCCTGTCAAAATGTGTCCAAGGCTTGGTGTCTCACAGTGAGTTCTGCGGCTTCTCTGAGTGGGCCTGGGGAAATGCGCCTGAGGAAGGAGGGGAGGACGGAGGGGGGGCCCGTCATGACGAAAAGACCCAGAAGGACGGTTCAGGACCCACTCCTGCAACGGACCTCCGCTCTAGGGTCCTGGGAGGGCTTTGTGAGAGGTGTCCTACTTCAGGAGAAGGGTGCTCCTGGCAGCAGAACAGGGCCCGGAGGGGACAGTGTCATGACAGTGGCTGTGACCACGGAGGCCATGGCAGGGAAGGGTGCGGGGCCTGGCTGCAGAGCCTGGCCTTCCTGGTTGTGCAGAAGGAGCCTTTGGGATGCTTTCAACAGGGAGGTGATGTGTTCTAGAAAGGTGTGGCACACACACCCGAGGGAGAAGGCCTCACGAGACCGTGGGCCTCTGTGGAGAAAATGACGAAGCTTTAGTGGAGGAAACGGAACAAGCCCTTTAAACACAGAGAGCTGTGCCAGCAGGAAGCCCTCAGTGGCCAGCTCGGTATCCGTTGGATATGTTGGTCTGTTTTTCTTGTCTATTTTTTCTCTCTTGGTTGCTTTGTTGCCAGATGTGAGAAAGAGAGGAAGGAGTGAAATAAAGTATATTTAAATGTTCCCTCCCCTCCCCTTCCCTGATGCTCTGCAGTGAGCTCCTGGTAAAGTTAAAACAAAAACAAAAACCAACCAAACAACAACAACAACATCAAAAATTGACCAAAACAAAATTACTTGTGCTGAACTAACTGGGAAAAAAGAAAGTGTCTCTAAACCTATATGTAGATTTGGAATGAATGAATGAATAAATAGTACATATGGTGGTCTTATTGCCTGGGAAAAAAATGGGAGGAATTTGTACATATCAAATTAGTGTATTTTCATGTATTATATCTGCAGTGTTCAATATTTTAAAAAAACAGCATATTAAAAACTCTCGAATTAAAAAAAATCAACCAATATATGAAGGTGTCACAGTTAAAATGACACCTTATGTCCTTCCTAGGCTCCCAGGACTCCATGCTGGGCAGTGCCTCGCTCTCCCTGGCCTGTTCCCTCCACTCCTCCTCTTGCTCACGTCCTCCAACACAGCAGTCTCCTGGCTCCTCCTGGACCTCCTACGCACGCCCATGCCCATCTTTGCACTTGCTGACCTCTCTACCAGGCATCTGCTCCCCCATATCAGCATGGGTCTCCTCACCTCAGTTAGGTCTTGATCAAAGATCACAGCCTCAGAAAGGCCCTCCCGGAGCCCTCGTCTCCTGATCCCGCTTTACGTTTCTTCACAGTGCTCATTGGCTGTACTTTATCATGCCTGTTCATTTTTATCTGTCTTCCTATCTGTTTATCCGTCTACCCACCCACCTATCTGCCTGCCAACATCACCCCTTGAAAACTTCACCTAGAATAGACTTTCACATATGATAGGAACTCAATAAATATTTGCTGGATGTGTGATTGTATAAATATAACACATATAATTTGCTAGCCAACAGGGAATCTGCTTTTGTTTACCGAAGACCAACTTGTTGAAGATATTTGAAATTCTGCAGCCCTAACTTCATGCAGCCCAGAGTTTTTAACTCTTCTTCTTTAAGACTTTTCTTCCTATAGGACAGTGTTTCTCAATGTCAGAACTATTAAAATATTCTAAAAAATATCGTACTATTTTATTTTTATTTTTCTTGGTACATGTTAATTCTACAGAATAGTGGATTCATCGTGGCGTATTCATGATAGAGTATTTGAACACTCTCACTCCCCAGTGCCTCCCTTGCCCTCCTCCATCCTCCTGATCTCCTTCCTCTACCTGATGATCTCCCTTCTGCTCCCTTGTCATCCTTTTTCTCCTTCACTTCCACACATGAGAGAAAATACACACTATTTGTCTTTTTGAGAGTGGCTTATTTTGCTTAACACGATGCTCTCTAGTACCATCCATTTTCCTGGAAATTACATAATTTTCTTCTTCCTTGTGGCTGAATCAAACTCTGTGCCACATATTTTCTGTCTTTCCATCTGTTGACAGACACTTAGGCTGGTTCCCTAGCATGGCTTGTGTGAATTAGGCTGTGATAAACATGGGATGTATGCATCTCTAAAAGTATGATAACTTCAATTCTTGCAGATAAATACAGAAGAGTAGAAGAGCTGGATCGCGTGGAAGTTCTGTTTTTAGTTTTGGAGGAACCTCCATGCTGATTCCTATAGCTGCTGCACCAATTTACGCTGTCACAGCAGTGTCTAGGAGTTCCTTTTTTTCCCTCACATCCTCACCACTTTTATGCTATTTTTTGGGGGTTTGTATTTCTTGTGGTGCTGGGGATTGAACCTAGGGCTGTGTGCATGCAAGGCAAGCACTCTACCAACTGAGCTATATCCCAGACCACTATTTCTGTTCTTGATGGTTGTCATTCTGACTGGGGTGAGAAAGAATCTCCAAGTGGTTTTGGTTTGCATTTTTCTGATGGCTAAAGATGTTGAACATTTTTCATTTACTTGTTGGCCGGTTGGACTTCTTGGAGAAGTGTCAGTTCAGTTCATCTGCCCATCTATTGAAGAGGTTATTTGTTTGTTTCTTTGGTGTTGAGTTCTTTAAATAATCTGGATATTAATCCTCTGTTGGAGGAGGAGCTGCAATAGATTTTTTTCCCTTTCTGCAGACTGTCCCCTCTGTGAATTGTTTCGTTAGCTTGCAGAAGCCTTTTAATTTGATGTCATCCCATTTATTGATTCTTGCTATTATTTCCTGAGCGGAAGAAGTCTTATTTAGGAAGCCATTGTCTATGCCTCTATGTTGAAGAGTCCTCCTGGGTTTTCTTCTGGAAGTTGCAAAACTTCTGCCCTCATATCTAGGTCTTTGACCCTTTTTGAGTTGACTTTTGCACAGTGCAAGGGAGAGGGAATCTAGTTTCATTCCTCTGCATGGATACCCGGTTTTCCCAGCACCATTTGTAATTGAGGTTCATTTATCCAATGTATGCTTTTATCACCTTTGTAAGAATCAGATGACTGTAGTCGGTGCGGGTTTGTCTTTGTGTCTTCCCTTCTATTCCATTGGTCTAGGGATATGTTCTATGCCAGTACCATGCTGTTTTTGTTACTATGGCTTGATAATATAACTTGAAATCAGGTATCGGGATGCCCCCAGCATTGCTCGTTTTTCTCAGAGTGACTGTGGCTATTCTGTGTCCTTTGCACTTCCATATGAACTTTAGGATTGTTTTTCTAAGAAGTATTAGCATTTCGAGATGGATAACTTTTTGTTTTGAAGGCTGTTCTGTGTGTTGTAGAATGTCTGACAACACTCTTGGCCTTTACTAACTGCATGCTTTACTAATTATACCCTCACAAGTTGTGAGGACCCCAAATACCTGCAAACATTGCCAACCTTTCTTCTGGGAGCTTCAGTCCTTCCCATTCCCCTATTGAGAACCATGGCTATAGGAGAAAACTAGAAGCAAATACCTCTCCATCTTTCTACAAACCTGTGTGGTGTCGTATTGAGGTGGTCAGGGTAGGCTCCCACGCTCTGTTCTGCTATGAGGAGGGAGTGGGCTGCCACGGGTCCTTACGTCTAACAAGTCACTCAGTTCTCAGCACCCTTCTGCATTTTGGTTTTCTTGTTTAGTATAAATGCAATCCAATTTAATCTGCATATAAACACATCCATTGCATATTAAAATCAACATATTAAAAAACACCAGGCTGACTGCTTTCGTAAAGAAGCAAGCTAAAAAAATTCATGCATATTAATATCACAGATAAGCCAATTATTATATGGAGTAGTAAATAAAAAAACAATATGATTAATCTAAAACTGGGAGCTTCATAAAGCAAAATATATGATATTAAGATTAGACTGCTTTTGAAACATTATTATGAATCCTTGCATTTTATATGTAATTTGTTTAAAATTAATTTCCCAGTGTGCTATCTTATTTTTGCTTCACCTAGACCTATACTAATAAGTTTTATGAAACATTGATATTACTTAAAATCACAACCCCGAGAAGAAACCATTCCTCTGGTCTTAATTGAGGCAAACCCTGCTGCTTAGTGTCAGGTTCCAGGACCTGAGGATGGCCAGGGGTGCTGGAATTCCTGATTATGTACTGGAAGGGGGCAGTGGGTGCTGCCCTGGTTTATTAAACTATCAACATTCAATACAACCTGATAGTAATAACCTGTATAATAAAACAAGTGCACTTTGGAGCACTTTCTGAGGGCTAATCCCTTACCATAGTGATTATTTAATCCAATCTTCACAGGATCTAAAGTTTGATGTCATCATCAACCCCATCGCACAGAAGGGGAAATAGGGAGGTTCGTTCACCCGAGGTCCCCTGCCATTAGTTAGTGGTGAAGCTGGGCTTTGAACTCCATCCTGTTAAACTTCAAAAACTCTCATTTCTAATCTAATACCACACACTGGAGAGGTAGCAGTAGCACATGGTGCCCTTGGAGTTGCCATTGTTCATGTTAAGTGGATTTCCTAGGTTGGCCACTGGCCAGTTTGCAGGATCTCTTTCATGATCTGAGAATCCATGAGACGGTGTGGATGCTGGTGGGAATGGTCAGCTGTGGACAGACCGAATCAATCCCATGTGGGAAGCTGGGGGAGGATGCGAGACTGTGGAAGGGAGTCCTCCTGTGGAGGAAGAGTCTCAACAAGGGAAGGCAGCATCCTGGACCACAGGGGTGGCAGGTGGCCAGAAGAGAAGAGAGGGGCTTCTGAGACTTTAAGATGGAGGATCCTTAGGGCTTGGTGCCTGGGGTCTTGGGGATGGGGAAGAGAAGGAGGGAAGGGTGGTGCTCACTTGTCTGGGCTGTGGTCCTAGGTGGGTGGCACCCTTCAATGAACTGGAGGAGGAGCTGTGGTGGAGGACGCTGGGTTCCATGTCCCCACACAGGGGCTGAGGACAGTGAGGGTGTCTATCAGGAGGCTGGGCAAGTGGGTCTCTCTGCTAGGCCCTGGAACTTACTTTTCTCCTGGAGCCGGAGATGGTTCTGCACACCTTTCCCTTGCCAGAGTGTAGACTCTTTGGGGGAACATCCATCTCTGTCCCCTAGAAGGCAGGACACACTGCTGGTACTCAGGGGATGGTGTTCAGGTTGAACTTCATCTTGCCCTGCCTCCTGGGAAGTGTTCTGCATTTCCCCGTTTACCCATCTTCCAGTTTTGCAGTTCTCATCATGGAGATGATGTGGTTCGAGGCCACATCTCTGTGTGTTTTACTCCTAATCCTGCAAGGTCCATTGCCACTTTTACTTTCTTGAAGAAAACTCCTGAGCTTCCTCTGGGCACTTGAACATCTCTCTGAAGCATTATTTTTGTCTTTGTTTTGTGATCCGCCTTGAGTTTCTTTCTATACTGATTTATATTTTAAGAGCCTGTTCTTGTGCCTGGAATATACTGGGTGGCAACATCTGCTAGCTGTTCTCATCATGTGCTGCGTTGTGATGCTTCATGTGCATTCCTGTGCCCACAGGTCCTGCTGCATGCTAAGCCACAGACCTTGAGCAGGTCACTTAACTCTCCGAGCCTCAGTTTCCTCATCTGTGAACTTGGACGGTAATAACACCTACCACCTAGGATGGTTGTACAGAGTAAATGGATTTGAATGTATATAAAGGACTTAGAAATGCCTGGCACATCAAAAGGACTATTTGTTAGTTTTATTATTTGTTGTTGTTAAGGGGATCTGCTAGTGAAATGAATTGAGTAAAGCTGAAATCAAGAACACATTTTTCTTGAAGCCTGTGACTCTCTTGGTCTTGTCTCTTGTTTTCCCAATTTTGATAAGTAAATGTGTATACATTATACAGGTTTCTTAAATCTCCTATAAGGAAAACAATAACATCAGCATGATGATAAGCAGTAACCAAGACTTAGCTTCTAAGTCAGAGGACATTAGGGAGTGGTGGCGACTGGGGAGAGGTGGAGAGTGCACTTGCTACTCAGGATAATGGTCATGTGAAAAGGCAGACCTGATGTCAGATTGTCGGGTTTTTAAAGATAAGCCAGAAACCTGAACTTTTATATTAAATATTAGTTTTTAATTGTTAGCAGCTAAATAAGAATAAAATTTAATACACTCTACAGTGCTCCAACATGGGGGTGGAATCAAACATGTCCTCAGCAAGCAGGGCCCCAGGCCTGGGCTTCATCTTGCAGTTTTGCCCGCAGTAGATGGGCAAAAATAGATGCTGAACCGAAATGAATTTTGGTGTAAAAACTAGAGTTGTTTGGGCATATGATTTAAAAAAAAATTATCCAAAGGATGCTTTCCGTTGTTGCTGTTTTTTTGTCTTCTTTTGATCATGTGCACATGGGTGTAACATGCCCTGAATGCAGAGAAGCCATAAACTAGGTCATTTCCTTGGACAGCAACATTCTCTGAAACAAAGGCAGCAAAAAATTGATCATTTCCCTGCTAAAGCAGCACATGCTGTTCCCTGGAAAACACACACACACACACACACACACACACGCAGTTCCGCACAATACAACCAGGCCTGATGGAAATGTAAAATTTCAAAGCAGAATTTTTAATGACATTAATCTAAACAGAGACGCTACCTCAGTTTTCCTTGTAAGAACACACTCGGCTGCTCAGTTTCCCTGAAGACAACCTTGACCTCCTCTGCAAGCAATGCAGTTACTTGTTTTTATATTTTCAGCCTCCCCTTCTGGATGTCTCCCCCTTCATTTTAGAGAATTTAATAATGGGTGAAGTAACAAATGAGAAGATGAAAATATTCCGAGCACCCTAGGCCATACACGGGTACGGAGGCAGAGAGCGCAGCCCTTCCCTTAAGTCACAGCATTTGTGGGACTATTTGACTTTCTAATTTGAACTCTCTGCTTACTCCTAAATTCAGCTTGTACCTGCTATTGTGTGTCGCTGGATTCCCACAAATGGTGAGCTCCGGGTATAAAATGCCCATTTATCTATTTCATCTGTGTTTCTGTCGATTTATGTATCTGTCCGTCCACGTATTGATCTATTTTAACTCCATCTATCAAGGAAGGCAGAGCAACGGCTCCATTTCTTCTTCCTTCTTGTTTACCGAGACCGGGGACCCCCACCCCCCCTATTTCAAATCGCCCTTTTTTCTCGCCTGCAAATGCTCGTGGTATAGATATTCCCTTTATTATTCCCTCTAAACTTTCTTTGTTCCCGTCCCTGTCTTTTATTATTTCCACTGTGTCATCAGAAACGGACGGCTGGAGCCTGCCAATTAGCCTTTGTCTGTCAGCGCCAGCCTCAGCCTCCCAAAGAGCGACTGTGCGAGGCGAGGGGACAGGCCCTATTTCGTATGCAGCGCTGCGTCCCCACATAGAGATTTGCCATTACTGACAAAAGAGTGGTAGATGGGCTCAGATTAGCTGCTGACAAACTTCCCGCGCGCGTGGAGGTGGCAGGGTGGGAACTGTGCTCGGAGCCCTCTGCCACCTCAGCTGCTGGCAAAGTCGCATCCAAATTCTGTACCCAAATACCGGTGACGCTCAAATGGTTCTCAGAATGGTGGTGTTCGCCTGGGCTGGTGGGTGCCTGTGGGCAGGTCACGGTGCCAGGGATAACGCAGTTCTCTGGCTCTCGGTCCCCTCTGCTCTGTTTTTCTCCAGGAAGGTCCACTGTCATACTTCTCAGTGTCCCCCAGGGGAGGATAAGTGGGGCTCTTGCCTCAGATGAAGGATTTATGGGGATCAAAACTCTCGGTAATCAAGCTGGACATCTTTTCAATATCAAAACAATCAAAACTAATGTGAAACATTCACGATGAAAAAAACATCAAAATTTTAAACAAAGCCAGAGTCAGCGCTCCCGAGGTTTCCTTAGGCGCTGGGCTCTACCACAGGAGGCCCAGCACCGTGACTGCTCCCGTCTTTATGTATAGGATCACGAATATCTGTGGATTGTGTTCAGTTCCTTATGGTTTTTTCTGTTATTCACTTTTATTTTTTTTAACAATATGGCATTAAAATACAATGTATCTTGATTATTGAGTTCTTTGGTGGCCCCTTAAATTCTGATGAGGGGGGGGGGGGCTCTGTTGGCCCCACCCTAATCCCAGCCCTGAGGCTGTCCACGTGGGTTCATGTGAGATTCTGCTTCTGTTGGTGCCCTCCCTCTGGCCAATACCGCTAACGCACAGTGGACTCAGAAGGCGCCACTGGACCTGCTAGGCAGACACCTCGGACAGCTCCCTCCCACTGGACCGTCCTTCCTTCAGAAGGGCACACGGAGAAACCGAGGTCTCAAAATGCATGCGGAGGTGGCCCCACTATAATACCTGCTGATAGAGGGGCCCAATCTGTTGGCGGGTCCCTGTGGGTCACAAAGTTCTGGAACCACAGCCTCTTCAGTTTTGACTTGTGTTTTCCCAGTTCTTCATCAGACTTGGGGGCAAGAGTCCAGTGGGGTCTCAGTCAGGGGACAAATCCAAGCCCCCAACCTGTGCTGTATTCAGTATCTCCCTTTCTTTCGGGCAATGAAGGTCATTCTCATTGTGTTTAGATACCTGCTCCCTGGCGACAAGTTACTTCCCAGAATTCCCGTCAGACCTCTAGGGAAACAGGCCCTCTATTGGCATGGCCACCCACCCGCCACATGCTGGTGTCATTGTCACCTTCATCAGGAGCTGGCCGTATTTATTGAGTGCGAGTTACGTCTTTTTTTCTATTAATCTTCGCAGTGACCCTGTCAGTGGCTCGTCACGGTTAGGATGATCTGCCCTTCGCCGAGGAGAGGTGAGAAGTCAAGGGGCCAGTTCCCTGGCATCTCTTGCCTGTCAGCCGTGAGGTCTGGATTCCAACCTGCATCTCCCTGGCGCTAGACAGATCTCTTAACCTCTGCCCAGTCCTGTTTTTGCGCCGGCTTTCCTAGACCATGACTTCCTTACTTTGCATGACAAAACACTCTTTTTCATTCCACAAAAACAAAGCTATGTTGTGGAAGTTGGAAATAGATCTGAAATTTTTGTTTCAAACTGGATTTCGTCTCTTTTCTCTTCCCCTTAACCTGCGTGGGTGTGAACATGACCCTCACCCCCCAACACAGTCTCAAAGCTCTAGCACTCTGCCCCTGGTTAATGTCCAGTCTGTGGTCATGGAGGTGATTCAGGCAGAGAAAGTGAACCAGGAAGGAGGATCTTGTCAGTGGGGGTGGTTGGTGACAGGCAGCAGAAGGGAACTCGGAGGAACTTAGGTCAGGTGTGGGCTTGTGAAAAGACACTGGCTTGCTCACGGAAGAGCAGAAGAGCAGAGACCCAGGCTCAGGTGCAATCCAACAACTGGTTCTGAAGCCCATTTGGCTATTTGGACTCTCTGACCTTGAACGAATGCTTTCAACCAGGGGGCTGCAGGAGGAAAGTCAGTAAGAGGTGATAAGTCTTAGTTTGGAGTTGCAACCCCTACCCCAATAATAGAGTCCAATGACTCAAGAGAAGCTGAACGATCTGCTCAAGGGCACAAAACCCTTTGAGAGAAACAATCCTGTAATGATTAGACGGATGAGAAAACTGAGACCCAGAGAGGTTAAGTAACTTGCTGGAGGTTTCAGAGCCGATAAGAGGATGATCGGGATTTGGATCCAGACCATCTACCTCCACAGACCAGATTTGTAACCATCTACAAACTAGAACATTTGAGATGGCAAGTTTAAAAATATACTTGTGTCAAAATGACACCTTCAGGTGTTTCCCAGTAGGCAAATAATTTTGTTCATGATGTTGATCTCTTCATTTAATTCAGTGTTGTTTCAAAACCACCGGGGTATGTACACATATATATTATCCATTAGTTTTCAAAAAAATATTCATAACTACTTCTGAATACACATCCTTTTGGGATGCGATTTCTAGAAGTTTGCCATCTGTTAAGGAAAATAAATGGGAAGTTTAAAAATGTTGTTTAGAGTGCAGCCGTTTGGGCTGTATCTGGGTGCTTAGGGCCATATCAGCCTTGATTTTCTCCACCACCCTGGAATCCCAGGTTCCCAGACCTTAGCACCCAGAGGTAGCGGTACGATGCTGGGCATTCCCTGTTTCAGTGGGCACTCCCAATATACACAGCCTCAAGGCCCAGCCCCTGCCAACAGTCCTCTCCCCTAAGCATTGAGGGTTCCCACGCAGAGCCTCCCAAGCACATTGGAACTACAGGTTCTCTGCCCACCCAGTCTCATTTTTGTACAAACTATTCCCATGAGAGAAGGAGAAGAGGATATGGGTGAGAAATACCTCCATTTTCACCTTCTTGGTATCTCCCACCTTCTCTCTAATCTACCAGGGACCTGGACAAAACCAGATCCTTACAAACTCCTTCCCCTTCAGCCGAGTCTTATTTAAGGTTCTCCCAAACACAGAACTTAAGGTAAAGATTTGTGTGCAACATTCTCTCTTGGGAGGTGGTACCAGAAAATATCTAGAAGGGGAGGGAGAGTGAGGCAGAAGGAAAAATGAGTCATCAAGGCAGCTGCCACCAGGGAGCAACCAGAACTTATCATCTCCCAGAAAACTCTGGAATCCAGTGTAGGAAATTGCCTTAGAGTTGTGCCCCCAAGGAGGCTGTTGGAAGCTGTTGGTTGCAGGCTGCTCCTAAGGAACCCTTGGTTATGGGTACTTCTCACCAGAGGCCAGAGATAGCCCCGGCTGCCCTCTCCATTGGCTCCTCAGAAAGGGCTTTGCATCTTTCCACCCAAGGCCTTCTCTTAAGAACCTCCCTTTCACCCATCTTTCTATTCCAATGTTAGGAAAACACTGGAAGAAAATGTTAATGCAAATCTGTGCATTTCCAGGAGTAGTTTTTCATTATTTTCTCTCAAACTCTCCTGGACCCAATATTTCCAATTAGTAAGAGAACTTTCTTTCCGTACCCCTGTTAGTCGCTGGCTTTCTCTGTTTCCATTTGGTGATAAGAAGATTCAGTCACACAGCTTTGGTTTTCTTTTTTCCCCACCAACTTTTCCCTCTTGCCTTCTGCTATTCTGTTTCTGTTTATTTTAATTGGAATTTAGTCTGTGGTTGAACCTATTTCCTTTCCTTGATATTTTTATGAGCTTGATATTTTTATCAGCTACGTACCGTCTTAATAAATTAGAAATGCCTCTCTCCTGATGCAGGTGCTGTGCGGGGTGGCCTGAAGGTGGTAGCCCAGTGTTCATTTAAAACCTTGGGTTCGTTTTTGCAAATGGGGCTCAGATCGATTCTTTGAAATCTTTCTACCACCTGAACATTGAACTTTTCTTTAGCACCATGACATTCACTGGGTCTCTTTTTCTTTCTAGAGGCTACCTGTTGATGCCACCAACACCAGCTACTTCCGAGTGCCAAACACCAAGCTGTTATTTGCTGTCTGCTCTTCTGGCTGTGTTTTTTGGACGAGTTGCTTGCTTCTCATTGATTCTTCATCTGCAGGGTGGGCCTATCGTAAAACCCAGCTCATAAGCCCTTATATTGAACAGACTTTACGTGTCATATAGGAAGCTTAGTCCAATGTCTATGGCAGACATTTGATCAAGGTAAGCTCTTACTACAACACAGTGACACACACATGCTTCTATGTAAATGGAAGCAATCCCGTTGACTTCTACGTCTATACGTGCCTCTGATCTTGAATTATCAAGTGACTGATTCACGGTTTGTGTGAGTATATATGGAAGGCAGGCTCAGTAAACAAATATATGTGCCTATAATCTCTTTGAGTCATGTTCCCATCCCTGTGCCCACAACCTTCCTTTTGAAATGTCATTTATATCACAGCTTCCCGGGTATAAGATGGCAGCGTGTCTGCGTGTCTTTTGGCCTTCTTGATCGATGTTGACCTGATTTCATCCTGAGCAGCTCTATTTCCTGGTCTTGGTGTGTGAAGCCTGCGAGTCTTAAGGAGATGAAATCGTAGTAACATTGAGAAAATGCAATGGGACGAGGGCTCTGAATCCAATTTCTTCCACCCTGCGCCTCCCTCCACATTGGCCCCCTGCTCACCTCCGTATAGATGGGAGAGTGTTCTCTCATCAGGCTCTCAAGCTATAGGAGGAAAGGCCATGATGGGAGTAGCTGGTGGTTTCTGAGAACTCCCCACTGCAGGTGGTGTTTGCAATTTCCTTTCCTGCCCACAGTACCGGCCCTATCACTACTGCCCTCTGCAGGTGACAGGTGGGAGACCTGGGCTCACACAAGCGAACACCCATTGACACAGAATACATACAAGGCAGGGCCAGGACTGCAGCCCTGAAGGTTAGCTCTAGAGTTTGCCATTTTTAAAAGTATATCCTCACATTTGGAATAATCTCACATTTGCAGAAAAGTTGCAGATGCTGAGAACCGACTGTCTTTACCATCACATTCTGCTGTCCCTTAAGATTCCTGGATTTTACCCAATCAAGTCAACATCATCACCAGCTCATCTCGCCTCTGATTGGACTTCAACGAGAGGCTCCAGTGATCTGCATTCAGGGTCTCATCAGGAATGGGATGCATGGGGCTGGGGATGTGGCTCAGTGGTAGAGTGCTTGCCTGGTATGTGCGAGGCCCAGGGTTCAATCCTTAGTACTGCAACAAAATAACAAAATGATTTATATATGATTGGGTGCTTTTTCTGTGTGTCTCATGGAGTTAGGTGCTGGGTTCTGGTGGTGAGCAATACAGTTCTGCTGTTCGTTCTCAGGAGAAACGGCTATCATACACACCCAACCACACACATGCACCATCAACTGAATATAACTTCCTAAGAAACTGACATTAAAGAACACCCAGGAGTGGAGGCTGAGGAGTCTAGGAGCACAGGGCAGAGCAGTCAGGACAGGTTTCTCCTAGGAGGAGCTGTTGGAGCTGATACAGTGAACCCAGGGGAAGGGTAGAGGGGTTGAGTGTTACAGACCCAGGGAGCATCTCTACACAGACTCTGGCCTTGGCCACCAGCTTGTTTTTAATGAGTTTCTGGCTCACAAAGTTAAAAAAAAAAAAGCCTCCCTGTCTTATAATGCCTGTGAGGGCTCCGTTTGGCTCTTCGACTCCCTCTCCTGGCTTCCCCTCCCTGTGGTTTTCTTCCCACTCTGTTTGCTAGACCTGAGCCCTGTACATACTTCTGTCACCCTGTCAAACACTTATTTTAAGTTGTTTCCTGGAAATATCTACCTCCTTTATCACTTTGGTTGATTCTTGAGGACTATATTTTATCTATGTTTCACATGTCCATATAATGAACAAATAGCGTTTACTGAGCACTTGCTATATAGCAGGTACTTTGCTACATCTTTCCATGTTATACTATTTGTTTCTCAAGCCTGTGAAATAATATTTTTCATTTGCTGTCATCAATTAGCAAACACTTATTGGACCCAAACCGTTGTGCCAGATCAGTAAATGAGGACCCACCTTCACCTGTTTATGTGAATAAAGTTTTATTAGAACACAGCAATGCTCATGTGTTCACATGCTTCATGCCGTGGTGGCAGGGCCGAGCAGTTACAACACAGAGTGCGTGGCCCACAGAGCCTAAAAATTTGCTAGTAGACTTCCTCAGAGTTTTTCAATCCCTGTTCTAGATGGTGGGGACCTAGTGTGAAAAAATTAGATGAAAATCTCTGCACCATATGCTGCAATGAACACCATCATCATGCATAGCTATACTGTGCTGATAAAAACATTAAAAAACCCTTTGCCCTAGGGCTGTGTACTTAGTGCTGTGTCAGAGACCAGTAACCGGACCACGGCTGCATTCCATTTCCCAGCCTCTCTTATAGGTATGGTCATGCAACAATTCTGGCCAATGGAGTTTGAGTGACAGTAATGGGGGCTTCTTTCAGGTCTGGCCCATAATAATCTCCTTTGTATAATCCTCACATTTCTTCCTCCTGCACAGAGAGGACCAGGGTAAGCCGGAAGCCTCCTGCTGAAGATGGAGGTATCCTGTCATCCTGTCCCTGAATGACAGCATGGAACCAAGATCGCTCCTCCCCACATCTTAGACACACCAATCTGGAGCTACCCAATATGCCGAGTCAGGGAGAAATGTGTGAGTTGTGTTTGAGCCATTTTATATGGTGGGTCAGTTTCTGTCATGAGCCATAGTTGCTCTAACGAGTGCAATTCAAGCACAGCGGGCAATTCCAGCCTAACATGCCAAGTCCAGGTCCATTCTGTCTCCCCCAAGGATGAGGATGATTGGCAGTCGGGGTGCAACACCATGTCAACCATGACCCAGATTTCCTCTTTGCTGTGGTTCTTCTGCCTTCTCCTGGGGTGTGGCTCTTGACACAGGCCTGGGTCATTACTACCTCCTTGGAGTCCAGCCTGCAGAAAGGGTACACAGCTTGTTTTTCAGTTCTACTTAAATCCTCTGGCCAATATGGAGTCACATGCCACACTCAGCTAGCAGGGGACGGGGAAAGGTATTCTCAAGCATGGTTGCCATGTGGCCACCAAAACCCATGGACTTCCATCACTTGGAGGGAGAAAGGCCAAATGGATATTGGGTCTTTCATGCACACAAGGATGACTCATATTTACAGTCCAGAGTAAATCAAGTCATGGAAGTCCAAATGAACAATTTACAAAAATACATTTTCCTTTTTTTTCTAAAATAAAAGACACTACCCAGATTTATACAGGGTAAATAGAAGTTCCTCCTCATCCCTCTGTCGACTCCCTGTTTGTTTATCCCCCCATTACCCACACCACAAGGACAGGCAACTATGGCCCGCCACCAAATCCAGCCACCCTCCACCTGCTGTTGTTGTAAATGGCTTTTCTCAGGACCTGTCAGGACCTCCACCGTGCGTCTGCTGCTGTTTCCATGTTCCAGGGGCAGTTGTGCTGGGGACCACCTGGCCCACAAAACTGAAGACATTCACCATAGGTCTTTTCATGACAAGTTTGTTAACCCTCATTTCAGAGCCAATCAACGTTCAGATTTTGTGTCTGTTATTTCAAACCCTCCCTGTGTTTTTACACGTGTCTGAGTATGAATGCATGTGATCACACCAACATGTCTATACATGCAAGCACATACCTATGAATGGAGGCATATGCATGTCTACACACATTTTAGCTGAATGAAATCTGCAATTAGCATGCATATTATATCTTGGAGATTTGTCCATGTGGGTGCCCAGAAAGCTACTTTGTTATTTTGAGGAAAGCACATATTCTCTCTTATACATTGCCCTACTCTGTTGATGAACATAAAGCTTGTTTCCAACTTCTGTCAGCCATCTTGAACGAGTCCTCAAAATGTCCTCGAAAACCCTGTCTTCGAAAACCCAATTGTATATGCCATTCATTTAGTTTGTAAAATTTGAAATCTTTGCATCAGGAAGGCAAACTTCATTCAATACTAGAAGTTTCTTACGCACAGCGAACAGGACAAAAATACACTCTGCATTTCAGATCTTAATTATGCACTATAACACTTAATTAAAATTCACATTGTCAGTAAAAGGTAAGGACTATATTAGATTGTGGTTGTTGGCATCGTGATTAATATACATTTAAGCTTAAAATCTGTTGTTACATTATGGTAGATTTTCCAGAAAGCAACACAAAGCTCGAAAATGCATTTGTAAAAAGACAGAAGGAGATATGAACTCAGTGGAAGAAATCCAGTGTATTCTAGAGCAGATGATAGCTGTATGTAATTAAAAATGGAGCCAATGTCACACCTTAATTTGCGTGTTGCTCAAGGCAGGCAGGCAGGTTCCTCTCTGAGAATCAGATTGTGAGAAGTCAGAGGGCGAAAGGGCACGGCATTAAACATTGGGATCAAACTTGAGTGCAATTTTCTGTTTTGCCAAACCAAATAGTTAAGTTTTTATCATTTTCAGGTTTAGTTTTATGTGGGAACGCTGTGATAAGTTTCTTCTCAAAGGTCACATTTTCTTATGCGGGAATCTTCTTTTTACTTTTTGACCCTAGAATTTTCCCCTGGTTTGGAGCTTACCTGGCTGGGGCTCCGTGTGGATTTTCCTGCTTTGTTCGGCGTATCTCTGTTTATGAGTTGTGTTTTTCTTTCACTGTTCCTGCTTCATGCTCAATTTATTTCCCTTCAAGATCAAGAAAATGACTGTGCAAAGTTGGTTTTGGGGTGGCCTCGATTCTCACACTTCTGCTCTTCCCTGAACCCTCTTTGCCCATACAAGTGTTGGCTTTTTGCTTTCTCCTTCTTATCTCAGTGTTTGGGCACAGAGACTTTTAAAACCTTCCCTTCTGAATTGTTAGTGTTAACGTTTTCATTTTATTTTATTTTTTCTTCACGTTGCTCTCCTTTGTCTTTAATATTTCTGGCCTATTACTTTGTTGTTTAATACCTGGATGGATTTGACCTGCTGCTTTTCTCTGACCTATTTGTTGAATGATTTTTGAGGTGCATGTTAAACATCTGAGATAGAAAGTGCTAGTTCTCTCCTTCTATCTCCCCATCTTTCTTAGTGTCTGACCCCTCCAAAGATCCTACAAACACATGTCACTGAGAATAGCAGGATGGATCCCAGCATTTTCTGTGACTAGGTACAACCACGTGACCAGTGTCTGTCTGTAAGCAGAAGTACTCTCTGCCGCTGTCGGGGAGCATCTTGGTGTAGCGGGGCCATGCGGCTGGTTGTTGGAAGGTGACTGGGTTGGCAGCAGAACAGTGCGCTTGGATCTGCATTGACCGTGGTAGACCTGATAACCACGGACACAATGGGTAACACAGGTGTTTTAGGACTTGCTGGGAGATAAAAGCCAACACCACCAAAGCCTAGAAAAAATCACTGGGCGCTGGCAGAGAGCAGAACACAGTGACAGACTGGGCTTCCTAAGGTGATTACATTCCAAAATGCCTTGGTCCTTGGAGGGTGCCAGGGAGAAGCAAGGCGGTATGGGTGTGGGAGTGTGGGCATGTGTGCTCCGTCTTTGGAATTAATCATGTGTTTAACTCAAAATGATGGCGTTTACCTAGAAGTGACTAAGTTTTCTGCTATTAGGTAGATGGGGGAAGATAAAAAGAGATTAAGTTGAAATTTCAGAAGAAGTGTATTTCCTTGCACACTCAAGTTTGTGCCCTGCCACCCTCACGTCCACCACAGGAGCCGGGGCTCAAGCTACTGAGGGGACATTGAAGCACAGTAGTGGCACGCTTAGATTTGTGTTTTCTCCTGAAGTCTTTTATTCTAGGGGCTGTGGCTGCGTGGTGGTCACGGCCGCCTTCATCCCCTCCTGGACACGGAGCTGTTCTATATCTGTCACTTGATTTTTGCAGAGTCAGATGTTCTGTCCGGAATTATTTTCTATTGTCGTCAGTTGTGATCTGCACAATAGGCCTGTCTTTATATATTTTCTTCAAAATGGGCTCCCAGTCAATTTTTAGACAGTACTTAAATTCTCTTGGTCAACTTTAAGAACTGCAACTGGCCCCGTCACTCTACTGCTGAAGGAAGAAAAGAGAAAGAAAAAGACAGAAAACAACAACATGCCTCTCATTTGAGAAATGAATTTTTAAAGTATATTGCCTTTTCATCGATCTCTCGTTTTTATTTGTTGCTTAGAGTGATGTGATAAAAATATGAAAAGACTTTAAAATAAAAAGGATCACTAAGAATGGTCAAGGATTTTTGGTTGAAAGGGATAAAAACGAATTGAAGTAAGCCAAAATGGGGGGAAAAAATGGATGGGCCAAGGTCACAGAAAATTCCAGAAGCAGGGCCAGTTTCAGAAAAGACCTGGGATACCCACAGTGTCCCTCTGCCACGCGGGTCCCGTGGACCTCTGCTGTTTGCTGGCCTCCTCCTGGAGCAGCACGCACACCTGCAGGGGCAGAAGGGCCACCGAGCCTCCAGGGCTGGGCATGACTTTGGTGACCTTGGCAGCAGGACCTAGTGATTTTCAGTGGACTGCTTGGGCCTGTGTTTCTCTGAGCAAACCAGCCTGGGCAAGGCCAGGGGTGGCCAAGGTCAGGGCTGGGCTTGGCCACGGGCCTGACTTTGGGTTTGGGGGTGGGTTGATCCCTGGAGCCTCCCAGGCTAAAGATGGTGAAAAGGGAGTTCTCTCCTCCCCATGCTCACCAGCCAGCTGTCCTTCCCAGGACAACTCAATAGGCGAAAACGGAGCCACCCGACCAACTCCAGTCCCCAAACAGCGTCAGGACATCCATTTACTATGTTTTCTTTTGTTTGTGTTCAGAAACAGTACATCTTTATTTAATTGTAATTATAATATAGTGAGATCAGGGGTCAGCAAGCTGCAGCCCAGGGGACAAATCTGGCCTGTCACCTGTTGCTTTACTGGAATGCAGCCATGCCCTCCCTTTCACCCACATGCCGACCTCGGAAACCTTCCTGCTACAGTAGCTCAGTCCACTGCTTGCCACGGGGGCCACGTGGTTGGTGAAACCAACTTTACAGATGATCTTGGCCACCCAGGGTAGAGGTTAGGATCACTTAATAGTTTCTTGAAAGATTTTGCATGTTTTCAGAGACTTTATAATTGTTATGATGGTTTTTTGGCTGCAGAATGCTCCCACAGGGTTGAAAGACTATCTTTACTAGTGGGCCCTCAGGTGGGCTCCTGTCAGAACCCTCTCTCTCCCCTGGAAGTGGGATGTAGAGGCTCCCTTAGACGCTCACCCTGGGTCCCCTTTACTCTGGCGAAGCCCTATCACACTGTAAGTGTGTTTTCCTTATGTAAAACATCTCCTCAATTCACCAGGATCAGATGGCTAAAGCCTACGCAGCCGGGGCACTCTGTTAAGGGTGTTGTTTACTGTCTGTGGAGTCACAACTTCTGTTGCTGGTGACACAAAGGAAACCATTGACTGCCCTAGCTAGAACCTTCTGTGGTTCTTCTATTGCTGTTGGGACAAAATTGAAAATCCTCCAGGTCCTGCGTGATCTGGCCTCCACTTTGCTCTGCCGCCTTCCAATCTAGCTTTCTGTGCTCCAGTACCTCCAATGCCCCGTGTTCCTTCCTGCCTCAGGGCCTTGGCATATGTTATCTTCTCTGTCTCTCACTCAAACTTCCTCCCATGGAAACTGTAATGAGATAGCGTCGGGGAGCAACACCCACCACAGCCAGTGTGTAACCCACCCTAATGTATATGCACCACGCTATTCCGCTTTATTATTTTGTCCAAAAGCCTTTATACAAAGCATTTCACTCATTGAATGTGTATTGCCATGTGTCAGGAGCCGTTTTAGCATTTGGGAGTAATCCAATAGCACACGAGACATGCGTGGCCCTGACCACATGGAGCTTGTAATTTTGCAGAGGTATCGAGTATGTATCCACCAATTATGACAGAGACTGACAGGGACAGGTGGAGAGAAAGAGAAGGCAGTGTGGGAGCATAGCTGCCCAGGTTTTGGAGCTCAAGGAAGATTCTCAAGGCTGCGATGTTGAAGGTGGCTCTAGAAGAAAGCAGACTCAGCCAGTCGAGAGCGGGAGGGAGGGGGGCTCGGGTGGAGGCGGCTGGCCAGGCCCACCCTGGGTGAGATCAGGGAAGCTGAGAGGGTTTCTGAGTTTGCTGGGGAGCCTAGGGATGGAGGCCACCTGGGGCCCCTGCTGACCTCCTCTGCCAGGGGCAGGAGAATGGTGTGGAGGCAGGCCAGCCCACAGGCCAGCCCAGGGTGTCCATGTCCTGGGGAAACTCAGCCGCAGCCATACCTCCTGACTTCCCTTCCCATGGGCCTGACAGTCCCGTTGTGTTTCCTTCTCTTTCGAGTTTTTATTGCAATCCTCTTGCTTGGTTATAGGCCGGATCAGGGTTTGACTCGACATCTTTTGCTCATTTCCTTCCAGGCCTTGGCTAACCTTTCTGTAAGGAGCCAGTGACTGAAGGTGGTAAGCGGCTTCGCAGTCCATATCCAATTCTGCCACACAAAAGAAAGCAGCCATGGCGATATGTAAATGAGTGGGTGTGCCTGTGTTCCAATAAAACTTTATTTAGGCTGGATTTGACTTGGGGGGGGGCATAGCTTGCCCACCTAAATGATCAGCAATGTCTTCCTATATGTCTTGATGTGCCTTTGTGGGGAAAAAACAAAACAAAACAAAACAGTGCTTTTTGAATTGTGCTCTGTGGTCCCCTGGGGTTTTGATGGCTTTGCACTGAGTTTCCTTTGGAGGTGTTGGAAGGGTGAGGGTCAGGGAGAGGAAGGCCTGTCCCAGGGTATTGGGCTCATGTAGGAACCTGGCATCAGAGAGACTCTGCTTTGGGAACAGACTTTTGTCACATGCAGATGCATATAAATGCTCAAGGGTCGTGCTAAACAAACAGGATGTTTTCCACAAGGAAATTGGGGTTTTGGGAATAATCATTTTTATTTTTATAAGGATAAAGTCCCAAATACGTTGTCTTCCAGTCCCAAGAAGCGGGAAAGTCAGAATTTACTTGGGCCTTGACTTCATATTTATTTCTAGAGGAAGCCATGGTCCTGAAATGATTCAGTTTATTTTTTTTAAGTAAACCCCCTAATGATAAGGTTTGGGTAGGCTCGGATCCTTATTTTCTTTCTCTCTGAAAGATGCTATTTGATAGAGCTTCTTACGGAGCCTTTGCGACTTCCTGTCGGGTGGTACCTGTTCTGGATTAGCGGTGCCGTTTCTCTTTTTCCTCCTGGCTGTCTCCCCCTCATCCTTCCACTTTCCGACTTTTGAACTCTTTTCTGACTCCACTCTCCAAATTCGTGTCCACTATTCAATGTGTTTGCACTTTGTTTTTAGATAAAACTGCCATGTTACTTCTGGGGTGTGAGTGTGACTACTGTTCCACGCCCATCCCCCATTACAGAGTAAGCCCCACATACATGAGGACCACGTTGATTTGCTCTGCATGGGCCTCGATGCATAGCCAATGTGTCATAAGAACTTGCTGAATGCATTAGCATTGGCGTCATTTCACTGGCTTGGGGACTCGGGGTATAGCTCAGTGGCAGAGCACTTGCCTCTAAAGCATGAGACTGGGTTCCACGCCCCAGTGTCACAAAAGGCAAAAAAACCAAAAGACAAAACCACATTGTTGGTGTGTAATCTGAGAGAAATTTGGGAGTCATGCAAATGACTTAGAGGCTCCAGAGTGTGGCAAGTTAAGCATTTCTGCTGCAGATAAGACTGTTGGCAGATAGGGACTCTAGAGAAGCTGTCGAGGTCACGCCTGACCTCCGCACCTCGCCCTCCTCAGTCCTCAGGACAGTGTTCCCCTGCAGGTCGCGAGCT
The DNA here is from genome assembly GCF_001458135.2 of Marmota marmota marmota. Taxonomy (NCBI): domain Eukaryota; kingdom Metazoa; phylum Chordata; class Mammalia; order Rodentia; family Sciuridae; genus Marmota; species Marmota marmota. The sequence goes on from NW_026000026.1 coordinate 8,783,498, forward strand.
TATTACTGAAAGCACTTGGGGTTCTCTGCCTTGGAGTTTTCTCTGGTTGGAGCAGGTGATGAGAGCAGGCCTCAATAATAACAGGTGGCCCTTGTGGGGACAATGCTGAGTAAGTCCCCAGAAGCGGAGCCTTGTTGCCCGCAGATGTTGTCTGCTCCGAAAACCCTGCTGGTTCCTTCCCTTCCCTGTCTCACCTCCCACTTCCCTGCTGGTGCTCCAGGGGATCACATCTTGCATAAGTGATCTGCACCCTAATGCATATTCCAGGCTCAGCTTCCAGGGGACCCCAATGTCCAATACCTACCTCATAAGAAGCCAGGAAGTGGCCCACACTACAGCCACGTAAGTCAAGAGCTCAGCAAGGCCATCAAGCGCCCAGACTGGCCTGGTCTTCCATTCCTCCCTCCCAGTAGCCGGCTTTTCATCTGCGGTCCTGTTCCTTTATGAATGCAAGATGGTCCTGGGGGTTCAGTCAACCCATCTGCACCTGAGCGTGCAAAGCTGGAAGTGCCCGCTGGGGGCGGCTGGAGGAGCAGCGGTAGGAAAGCCCCCGTTCTCTTGCCTATCTCTCCATGAAACCCACTTCTGCTCTCATTGGCCAGACCCAAACCCTGTGGCCAGGACTCCTGCAAAGGAGACTGGGAAAGCCGTTTCTGGACTTTCAGGCTCTGGGAGATGGGTCAGGGCTTTGGAAAGGTCTGCATGGCAGAATTCACTAGCAGCATTCATTAGCAGAATATTCCTCCTTTTAAATAGTTTTGCAGCCATGGGGGTGGGGGGTGAGACTGCTGATCTGTTTGTCAGTCCAAAGAGGCAGTCTGAAACCCAATGTGCCTCCAGAAAGGAATTTTAATCTGTTTGTGGCTGAAAAGTTTAAATTTTACAGCAAAAGTTTGAAATCTCTGTAAAGGACAGAGATGAAAAGGTCGCCATTTAAATCTGTTTTCTTAGCAGATGGCTTGCAGAGCAGGCTGAGCTCTCAACTCCCTCGGTGGGCTCAGCCACTCTCCACAGAGCTGGCCCTGCAGTTTATGACATCAGCAGAGTCCCCCGGTGAGTGACGGCCCTCCTCACAGTGGCTCTGGTGGGTCTGTCAAGCTACTGGGCGCAATGCTGATTAGAAACGTGTCTTTGATATGGTGGAGGAAAAAGCGCTCCTGTTAGACGCTGAGTGACAGGAAAGGTTAATGACAAAGGTGCACAGAGAGGGGCTGGACAGTAGCAGCCTCTTACATTTCTGCGTGTGTTCACGAGAAGGAAGGAGAAGAATAAATACAGAATGTGTGTGTTTGTAATGACACAAAGACATTCCTGTCCCTCTCCTGCCTCAAATAATTCCTAACTGGGATCTCTACCTCTCCTGAATGAAGTCCTACCACTTTTCGAATGCCGGGTGTTATCCACATGTTTAATCAATAATTTTCAAATCTTGAGAAAAAAAGAACTGTCACCCTTGTCCTCTCAAAGTCAAGAAATGTTGAAGTTCATCATAACAAAGCCGAGCAATAGTCAAAGTGTGTCTTCTTCTTTGTAATTTATCTGGATTAGATATTGCTTGAAATAACCCATTGGCGGTGATTGAACTTTTTTTGAGTAATGACATTCTTCTAGGAAAAGAAAAAGTTTTATGTTAATATTGATTGTCTTGGCTGGGCATGGTGGTGCATGCTTGTAATCCCAGCAGCTCAGAAGGCTGAGGCAGGAGGATCTTAAGTTCAAAGCCAGCCTCAGCAATGGCGAGGCACTAAGTAACTCAGTGAGACCCTGTCTCTAAGTAAAATACCAAATAGGGCTGGGGATGTGGCTCAGTGGTAGAGTACCTCTGAGTTCAATCCCCAGTACCCACCCCCCAAATATTGATTGACTTGGAAGAATTAAAGATATTTAAATAATTGATGCAAGGATAAACTTCTTCCATCAGGTATACACAGTGTGTCTCAAACTTTTAGGTTTCCTAAATTTCCTGGATCTTTTGAAAATTTTCTGTGTGAGTCTGGGGGCATGGGGTCAGGGGGACTCATATTTTCAAACTCCTCAGGAAGTTTTGATGTGCGCCAAAGTGCCATATTACCAGCATGGAGCTTCTTTAGAAAAGCTCTCATGATATCCTAGGGGCTCCCACCAGTTGCTCCGCTAGGCCTTCAGGGTCAGACCTGTTCAATTTGGCAGGCACTGGCCACATGAGACTGTTTCAATTTTTAATTTACATCCACTAAAATGAAATAAAACAAAAAATTGAGTTCCTCATTGGTGCTAGTTGCGTTTTAAGTGTTTGATGGACAGAAGTGATGGGTGGCTATAATACTGGACTGCAAAGATACAGAGCATTTCCACTACCCCAGAAAACCCCCCTGGACAGCCTTGCATCCCATAATACACAGGACAGCTTCCTGCTCTAATGGAAGAACCCAATCGGCCCTCCCTGCTCCATGCACAGAGTGCTCTGACAAATCAACAATGACAAATCCTGGTGTATGGAGGAGACAGAGGGCTGTGATCAGGGATGACCATATGGCTTTTGTGGCCCAGTGAAAAGAGAAAATGCAGGGTCCTTGTTGAAAAAATTTAGAATCAGAGCATTGAGCCAAGTACGGGCCCCTTGGAGCCCTGTGCTTGGCTGCGCCATCAATCTGGTGGTAACAGACTAAAGCCCGGGGGGATGGAGGAGACCTTTGACAGTTGAGAATCACAAATGTGTCTACTAGAAAGTGGAAAAGATGAGAAAGAGTGCAAAGTGTGCAGGAGGTTTGGGGAAAGAGAACAAAATGCACAAAGGGCCTGGGGTGGGGTGGGGACAGAGGATGGCATCGTCAGAGCCCAGCTGAGGGAGCAAAGAACAGCAGGCGTCAAGGCTGAAGACCTGGCTGGGGGCCAAGGCCTGGGTTGTGTCCCTGAGGCTGAGGGTTGTGGAGTCCACCCTCCACCCCCGTGGGGCTGGCTGGCATGGTCCAGCAGTCTCCACCCTTGGGTTTCATTTGTGGGGTCGTGGGCATCCCTGCGTGAGGAATCCTTCTGCGACAGGAGGGAGTTCTAGGCTGTCCTTTTTTAAGACGTGGAGGGTGAGGTCCATCTGCTTGGATTCACAGTCTGGGGCGCGAGGTCGGGGAGCGCAGTCCCAGGGCCTGGGCAGGGAGGTGGGTCTGGAGCCTCCGGGAGGCAGGGCTGGGAGGGGAGGTGTGTGACTCTCCCTGTGATGGGGTGTAGCGTCCCCTTGAACGTGCTACTTCCTGAAAAGGTGTTTCATCAACAGAAATGCTGATTCTCTGGCTTCCCGGTGCTATATTTAGAAATGACATTTATATTTCCATAGATCAACAGTTCCGGCTTAGACACAGTTCCAGGAGCTTGGCCGTGACAGTGAGTCTGCTGGCTCTTATTCCTCCTGGTCCCCCTTCCCTCGCTGTGGGGAATTCAAGAAATTAGGGGTGTCTGTAATTTGATAGATGAAAATAGTTGAATATGATAAATCTCTCTTTTTTTTTTAAGGAAGTCAAAATGAACCAGTGTTGACTTTCAGAAAGGCTCAGGGGAAAATTTATCCTACACTGCAATTTTTTTGGGGTCTCATTTATTTTAAAAAATACCTTTGTGGGCTCTACCTAAAGCATCCCACAGAACCCTAAATCAGTCAATCCATCCATCCATCCATCTATCCATCCGTCCACCCACCTACCCTCCCTTCTTTCCTTCCTTTTTGGCTAATGTTAGATCTGAAAGCATTTCTGATACTTTAGGTGGCTTTTTTTTATTAGTTCAAACTCAGAAGCTTCTTTTATTCTGCAGTAAAACACTATTTCATTGAGGCTTTATGCCTGTGGTATATGTGTGCATGCTATTTTGTATCTGCTGGATTTCAGAGGTTTTAAGTAGTACTCTGACATATTTCCAGCTTCCCAAACTAGATCTCACCGTTCCTGATAACAAAGGAAAGGATCAAATATCTTATTTCCTTGTGAAGAGGGTGGGGAGGAAATGGAAACATTGGATAACCGTGGACTTGTATCCATCCATCGCAGTACTGATCCACCCTGGGTAGCAACAGCCCCACCACCTCCTGGAACCCAGTCACCGGGTTCCATAAAATTGTGAACACGTGTCACCATTAGAGGGCAGTGTGCACTCTCTCCAAGAGCTCATAAAAATTACATGTTTCCCTGCCTAGCTAAAAGGATTTGTCTGGCAAAGGGCAAAGACATTAGGCATAAACATTCAGCATTTTTTTCTGCTGCCTGTCATAATGGAAACAATGATCTGAAAGTTCTGATTAGACCTGCAAGGTTTGCTCTTCACTATGTCTTCAAGCACATACTTTTCACAGTTATTCCTTTTGATTTCCACCCGTGCCAGACACATGGGTATCACCTAGGATAACTTTTTCAGGACTTTGGTAGAGAAAAGCACCCTTTAATCTCAGCTCCCTTTAATCTTAAACTCTCACTCGACTACAGATGGTCATTAAAGAGCAGAAAATTATCAAACGACAATATCCAAAGTTGAAAAACAACGTCCAAAATGTGCTGGGACGTTCTCACCCGGCAAGAGCTCATGCAAACATAAAGGATCAGTGAATGACTCTTTCAGACCTGTGTTTTCTGAGGTGCATGAGAAAGATTTCTTTGCCTATATGACCCTTGGTAGTCCAGGAAACAAAGGCCGGAGAAGACTTTTGAAGAAACTCGAGTATTTGCATGTGAAATACGGCCTGCTGTTACTTGGTAGAATATGGGAATTTGATTCATCTGTGGGCATAAAATCACCGAGTCGGCGAGTGGACCTGGAATTGGCAAAATTACGATGGCGTCAAGGCACGAGCCCACATCTCTCCTTGTTCAGGTGTGAGATTGCAAAGGAGGGGTCTGATAGACTCGTCTTTCAAAAAATTCAGCAAATAAATTGTTTGCTTTACAACTGCCAGGCGCCTCGCCTCTGGCAGCCTTATTTTTTCCGCTGACTGCGACAGATTGCGCTCTTCTGCGGAGAGTCTCTAGAGGGCAGTAAGGACTCGGCTCTTTCCCTAGTCTTCTGATTTGAGGGATCATCATCCTGCAGCTGCAAAGGTTAGGCAGGGCGGCCCAGGCTCCCAGGCCGGAGGGCGGCCCAACACTCCAGGAAGGAGCGGCTGCTGCTGCTTCCTGATAGTTCTCTGTGCGGTATTTTGTAAAAACCCACAGCAGTTCTCCTTTTCCAAAAGCCGAAACCAAGAAAAAAAAAAGTCTTTTTTTTCACATACAGCATCTTCGTATTGGTGGTTGACTAAGATTTAACAGTCACCTGGGACCTCTGGTGTCATGTTGGAGGCTGAGTAAGGTCAAGTGTGGTGAATCCAAAGTATGGCCAGAAAGAGAAACTCATATACCCTGACAGTCCTCCCCTGGGGACAGTCCTGATCCTAGGGGACATGTGGATTGCTGCGGCTGGGTGGGCAGGGCTGTGGCATCTAGTGGGCAGAGACCTGTGATGCTGCTGAATGGCCTGGGATGCACAGAGCAGCCTCCACAAGGCTCCATTGAGCCCCAGATAGCAACGGTGTCCGGCTGAGAAGCCCAGATGCCAACCCTCCAGGGAGCCAGGAGGGCCCGGAGCAAACAGAGCTTAGAAAACCAAAGAGAATGTAGTTTCTGGCCTCCTATGCCAAAGCTTTGATTCTGGGACCCAAATGAACATTTGGCAAGAGAAGATGTTCAGGGCAAACTGCAGAGAGCCCCTGGGAGGCTCCAGCAGGCAAAGGCTGTGTCTTGGAGCAGCTGTGAACTTGGGGCGGCTCCACTGGCAGCCTGCTGTTTCCCAGGGGCAGGGCCTCTGGACACCAACGCTCTGTGACCTGCAGGACCAGCACAGAGACGCTGACATGCCCGTGTGTGCGAGGCAGGCTCCCTGAAACAGAGGTCCTCAGGGCGGTATCTTCTGTGTCTGGCGGACTCTTGTTGGTTGTTTCGAAGCTCTGTGGTTGTGGTTCTCTACCAGGGGCCATTTTGTCCCCAGGGGGACATTAGCAATGCTGGCAGACACTTTTGGTTATCAGGACTGGGTCGGGGGCACTGCTGATAGCCAGTGGGTGGGGGTCAGGGTGGTGCTGTAGGTCCTGCAGGGCATGCGCTGCCCTTCCCCCTACCTGGCCTGGGTGGCAGTAGTGCCCAGGCTGAGAGCTTGCTCCAAGGCCTCCGGCCCCTGCCTACCCCGGGACCAAAAGTGTCCACAGGTGTGGGAACGTCCTGCCCTCCAGCACTGCCGAGGCAGAGGGGGCTGCTGCGTGGAGGTGCAGCTGGCTCATGTCCACTCACATTGAGAGGGACAGCTCCGTGCCTAGCGGCAGACATTCAGCCCGAGAGCAGGTTGGGGACACGTACTGGCTGTGCACTTGCTGCTTTAGATGTGCTTTCTTTTCTTCCCCCCAGTGAACGAAGGTGAACAGGTGCAGCATGACCTTGGGAGCTCAGGAGTCCCCAGCAGCCTTTGCAGGGACCAGAAGGGGAACAGGACTGCACAGAAACACCCAGGAAAGGGGGGAGGTGAGAACCCTCCAGAGACAGACTGGAAAGATAAAGGCGACGAGGTGAGGCGCAGAGCCTGCAGCCTGGGCTGGTCTGCAGGGGCTTGAGTCTCGCGCTGCCCCCGCCCACCTGTGGGAGTGCGGGTGAGGCCACCCACTTCTCTCAAGTCTAACTTCTGACTCTGTAAAACGGGAATGCCACACTTAACCTGGACTTAACCTAGGTTAAAAGTGAAATAAGGTCTGGAGTAACTCTCCAGCGCGCCCGGTGTGTGGAGTGTGCTTAGTGCTTAATAAATGCTAGCTGCTCATCGTCCCCATGCCCCTCAGTTCCAGAATCTTTCTTTGTGCAGAACCAAGATTTCGCATGTTCAAGGGCATTGTGCACCCCTCCTCCCCCCCCCCCTTAATAAAATCCAGGAAGCTGGAATTTTAATCGTGTGATTTTTGGGGTGCCTCTTTCATATAGCTTTTCTCTTATTCTGGAGTTTAGTCTGCATAAAGGAAACATTTTAAAACATTAAGCAAAATATAATTGTTTTGGTTATTTACTTGCACAAATAAAAAGAGATATAACATTTCTTTGTTTCTGTTTGGGTTAAAACCATCAGGAATTAAATAAATAATGTAAGAAGAAGAAAACGTTTTCCTGACAGGTGGCACTAGAAGTTCTCAAAGACACGGAAATTGTCTTTGTTTGGGAAAATAATTTGAGCGATACGAGGGGAAAAATGTTGAGAGGCTGAAGAAATCATGGAGAAATCAGATTTAAAGGAAAGGACAAACACTCTCTGCACAGGACATAAAGAAGAATTTGCTTACTTGGCTTGTGAAGGGAGGGCAGAGAAGCCAGGGAGAGAAGGCAGTTGCTCCGTTGGGGATAGATGTGTGACATGCCTGACCAATTAGATGAGAGCATCTTCTCAGTTCAGAGAATGGCTGGTTGGCAGAGTTAATCGATGTGAATCCTGGGGCATTTATGGGAGCCAAGAGGAGCACCATGTTCTCCCTTTTCCTAGATATGAGCTGTAAGGATGTGTGTCTGGGTTGGATGGCAGCCATTTTGTCACCATGAGGTATGAGCCTGAATTAGCATGTAGTTAACTCAGGAGGAAGCAGAATCCAGAGTGGGGGTAAGAGTAAGTCCTGCTGCCATTGGTGGAAACCCTAAACCAGCTATGCCAGATCAGATCTACTTCATATATATATATATATATATATATTTTCATGGGTCAGCAGCTATCTTCTGTCTTTAACCCAGTTCGAATTGTTTTTCTGTCACATGAAAACGAGGAATAACTGGTGAATAAAGAGAGGACCCCAGCTAGTACACGATACAGGTAAGAATAGCTTGGGTCTGACTCTGAGGTCTAGGTCTGTCTTACTGCAAGGCCATTTCTCTATTACATTAGGAAGGAAGAGAATCTAAATGCATTTTTCTCATCTGTGAAATGAGAAGGTTGGAGTAAGCAGTGGTTACCAGCCGAGGAATTCAGACTCTCGAGCTACTTGAAGTTAAAAACAAGTCCCCTTAAGACTCCTGAATCAAAGTCTTAGATTTTTGTAGTGCAGATACACATAAGTTCATGGAATATTACATTCTTTTTTTACTTTTCTCTTGGGACCTAGAATTCACTGAAGAAATACCAGCCAGCTAATGCCAATCAGAAGTTCCATAAGTGGGGGTGCTACTTAATTTATAAAAAAATGGGAATATAAATACTTATTTTAGAAATGCATCTCAATACAGGCAAACTTCTGAGAACCCTGGGGTCATTAAAAGTGGGTCATGGGATGAAAAACTTGAGAGTCTGGGTCCTTTGGGTCTAGATATCAATGAACGTTTTTTCAATAATCCAATCTCCCCATTAGGATTGAAAATCCTCATGTTCCTCTACTTGGCTATCCCAGATCATAGTAGGATGGCGTGCTTCCCTTTAATTCCATACAGGAAAGATTCCCTGAAATACTCTTCCCACGTTTACAGTGTTTTGATATTGATCACTTCTTGTTTCAACAAACCACGATGTGATTTCCTTCATTCAACCCATATTTATGACGTGGCAGTGTGAATCAGGCACTGTTCTAGATGCTAGGGATGTAAAACAAATGGACAAATAAACAGAAAACCTCCAAAGAAATATCCCCCTGGGCAGGCAGTAAAAATCAGCAGGTCAAGACTGGGGGAGGTGGGAAAACTGAGGGAGGGAAGGGAGCACTCAGCGCTCACTCGGGTCACTCGGTGGGGTGCCGCTCCAAGCCCCCAGGCCCAGTGGGACTTCTAAAAAGAGGCCCAGAGGAGGTGAAGGAGGGGCACAGCGACCTGGGGAGGGTCTTCCAGGTAGAGGGCGAGGGGCAGCACCTGCCTGCAGGGCTCCAGGAACACCTGGAAGGCCACTGTGGCCAGAGCGGGAGGGAGCAGGTCGGAGCCCCTGGCCCGACAGTGGGGACAGGAGGGGAGGCCCCTGTGGCCCCTCGGGAGGGACTGCCAACCTGGCCCTGCTGACACGTGCAGGAGCCAGAGGCCCCTTTCCTCCTAGCCCGGGTGACCTCGGCCACAGCTGTCTCCACACAGTGCCACGTGTCCCCTGGGGAGCTCGGTTGTCCTCACAGGGGAGCCCTTTGGTGTCCAGGCTGAGTGAGCAGCAGCAGCCGCAGGGAGTCCTGCCACGGGCTGGAGGCCTCCTGGGGCTGCTTGGGGTTGGCCAAGGACCTGAGAGGGAAGCTAGGGGACCAGAGAGAGGGCACTGGGCTGTCCTGCAGGAGTGGACACGGAAGTCCTTGGTTTCTAAGGAGCATGGGAAAGGAAAGGCTGGCTCAGGTGGTAAGGGCCCACCGCCACCCAACTGTGTGCAGTCAGGAAGGGGGTGTGCGGGTGAAGGACAGGGCAGGGCACCCCTCGCCCAGCTGCAGGAGCACTGGCTGTCGGGTCACCTGGTGGTGGTCAGCCTGCCTGTGGTTTTTGCCATAGGCCAGGCCTGATGTGGCATAGGTGGCCCTGCAGGGGGCCCAACAGACAGTGCTAACGTGACTGGTGACTGCGGGTGAGAGGAGATGCCTAGGCCACTCCACGTGGCTGGTGTGCAGCATGAACCCTACAGGCTGCTAAAGAGCCCTGTGACCCCGCAGAGTGACCTTCCCACAGAAACACAGGCAGAGTGTTTCCGACACAGGACAGCCCACCCGGTGCCTCGGCTCATGATGTCTGTGGATGAAGGCAGGGGCTCGCCTCCTTCATCCCTTCTGTCACCGAGGGCTTCTCTTGAGGAAGGCAGGCCTGCCAGGCTTGGAGGTAATGAGAGCGGAACTCCATGCTCAACAAGACTATGCCTGGGGCCGTCCCACAAACATCCAGGCACCAAGCAAATGTGACCCCCTTTAGCTCCATGGTCTGCTCTTGCTTCTGCACAAAACCCTCCTCTCCTCAGAGTGGATGGCCAAGTCCATTGAAGACTCTCCCGAGCCCCACCCAGAGGTGGGCGAGCTGCCTCTGTAAAGGCCAGAGAGACTTTTCTGTTTCAGAGGCTCCCGTCTCTGTTGCACCGACTCCACCCCCCCCCCCTTGTGATCTGAAAGCCGCCAGGGGCAGTGCGTTCGTAGACTCCGCATGCACATAGGCTGGATTCCAGTTAAACTTTATGTAGATGGTAACATTTGAATCTCGTATAATTTTCATGTAATGAAATGTAACTTGAGAGAAATCTCAACTATTTAAAAATGTGAACATCTAGCAGGCAAGATTGACCCTGTCCACCCCTTATATAGCTCATGACAAAGAGAAACACTCTCTAAACGACCCCTGGGAACTCCCATCTCTCTGTCTTAAGATGGAGGACGCCCTCCCTGGGATTTGGGACTTGGTTTGGTGGACACTATAGGAATCCATCTGCCAACCCCTGAGCTCCTTGACCAGACGGTCTCTGTCGCTCCTACCCGGGCATGTCCAGTACAGAAATGAATGGAGGTGACTATTTCAATAAAACTTTACTTATAAAGCCAGACTGGTTTGGCCCACTGGTCCCAGTTGGCTGACCATTGCCCTGCGGAGTCGACCTATGCTCTGCTCCCTTCCCGTGTCATCTCATTCCTTCTGTCAGTTTGCTCTGTCCCTGTAGGACTTCTGTGGCCCCGAGGCTGCCAGCCATGCTTCCCCCTGGGGGATTTGACACTTGAAATGCTCTTCCCAGGTCTGCCTGGGGCTGGTCCTTTCTTCTCCAAGGTCTCAGGTGATCTGTGGTCCTCTGAGATGTCTCCCTGTAAGACAGCAATGCCCTTCACCCCGTGCCTCTTTTCCTTACCCAGGTTTGCTATTTCACAGAGTTTTGTGTCATAGTATTTTTGTCCATTAGGATGTGAATTCTGTGAAGGAAGACGTTTAGTTTTTTCCACTTTTGTATAATTCCCTGGTGCTTAGGAAAGTACATAATGCATACTAGGTGCTCAATAAATATTTTAATGATGAATTAGAAACACTATTATTTTGATGTTTATAATCAGAATTTAATCTCATATCTGAACACACTAAGGAAATCTAAACTTTCTTTAGTTTAAAATCATTACCTGCTTGGTCTTCTTGCTCATGGGTATTCTTCAGTAACACTGACAATAGAAATAATGAAACTCAATAAATCACAGTTAAAAATTTCTAGCAGCTGCATTGAAAATATGAAAGTAATTTAATAATAAATTTTGTTTAACCAAATATATCCAAAACACAGTCTAAACATATTGTCAATATATAATTATTGAGATATCATAGATTTTGGGGATGGTAAGCCTTCACAATTGGTCGTGTGTGCTATAGTGGCAGTGTTGGCTTTCTGGACTGGTCACATATCAGGTCTTCACTGGCCCAACTGGCTAGTGGCTACCATATTGGATGGCTCAGGACCACAGGTTCTGAGTTTCTGACAGAATAGTGCCCTGGTGACTCATAAGCAGCTCTTTAGTAGTGGCGAACTGTTTGTCTTCGGCCAAGCTTTTTTGTGTTTTTGTCTGCCAAAGTTTTGGGCTAAAACATCACTGTCAAAATTTATTGGTACTCAGAGGGAAATCAGGCTTTTGGTGGCATACTGCAGCATCATAAATTAAAACAAATGCTTTAGAAAGATTATGATGTTACATCATGCTTTGATGTAATGCCATGTGACAGGTGAAAGTTACAATTTTGTCAGATTTCCTCAGCGTCATGCAGGAAATGGATTAATAGGGCCGGGACTACCAGGGACCTCAGAATCGGGACCCCATTTTCTGTCAGCCACAGTGACGATGCTCAACATGTAGTGGCAGCCGTTGCGGGCTGGGTTCGCAGTCCTGTTTGATGTGGCCCTTCCTTGTCTGGACAATTTGGATTCTGGTTCATTCTCAGACTCTCCCAGGGGTCAAGAAGGAAGTGGAGACAGGTTTTTATAATCAAAATTTACCCTAAATTGTTATATGATTTTGGGACTGAAGTTCCCATTGGTTCATATGGCAAGAGTGGCGAATGACTTTCATCTCAAATGCGAACTAAGATTGAGTTTTAATGGTGGTCTGGGTCCTGTGTTCAGGAAACTTCTGAGGGGCACCTCTGGGTTCATATGGAAGAGTGAGTATATTATTCAAGCAGGGCAGAGATAGTGGCAATTTATACCATATACATGTGATGATCCTGCCCTAAGGTGCCTATTTCCTGCTCCTCAATGGGCACATGATAGGCGTACCTTTCAGGGGTTGGAACAGTGCTATAGCGAGGTGGTGGTCCTACAAGTGGGTTGAACTGGGAGGCTGACTAACCAGAGGCACCTTGGTGGTCTGGAACCATGGTCAAGGCTGCACTAAGCTCCATGCAAGAGAAACAGTGCCTGATGCCAAGCTGAAAAGTGGAGGGCAGGGTTAGCGTGAGTCCAGAATGAGAGAAGCGTGGGATGGGATATGTGAAAGGATGGGGGAAGGAACTTCGACTGCAGGGGAACTAGTGAGAAATGGGTCTCTTCTCCTGGAGATCCAGACTGCTCCTCAGTGTCTCCCTAGAGCTCTTGTTTCTGCGGTTGTGCCAGTCCCTAGGGAGCAAGAGGGCTCTGATTGATTGGCAACGTCCACCATGGTTGTGAAAGTCGTGCATGTATGCCACCCACTTGCAATTCCTGGCAGCCCACGCCTCGATGCTGGGGTTCAGAGAGAGAGGTGTGATTAGTAATGTCTGCCACCGGTTATAGGAATGAGCGGAGGTGGCACACCTCTTACGTTCGGGCGGTTTCTGATTTAGAAGCATGGCGTGGCAATGGTATACATAAGTTGCTTAGTTGTCTTTGACAGGTGCATGTTTTGCTTTTTCTCCTTGAATTTATTTCTTCATTAACAAATGGCTACTGGTTTTCTAGATCTGCACTGGGCCAAAGCCGTATTCATTCAATAATAATAAAACGAGTCTCCAAAAATCACAAGGTACTCAATGGCAAGTGCCCCTGCTTTGGTGGAGGAGCGAGGAGCTAGGGTGCCTTCAGGGAGACGCAGAATGTGGAGGGAGTACTGAAGCTGGCATGTGTTGACCACTTGGGGCCAAAACTCTGGTGGAACAGATAGTGAAGGAGAAAAAGGCAGGAGCGTCTGTGGGGGAGGCGGGAAGCTGCATTCCCAGGAGTGAATGGTGACCAGAAGGCACAGCGGGCGAAGCACTGAGGTTGAGCAGGGCGGCTTCTGATGGGCTTCAAATGCCCAAATAAAGAATTCAAATTCACAAACTGGTCATCTTGACTTAGGTGGAACATTCTAGAACTTGTGTAGGGCAGCTTGAAGCAGCACCCGGTAGGTGCCTCAGCCATCAGCCCTCCACCATCACCATCAAGTCCTCACAGCCTGAAATATGTGTGATTTTCCAAGGCGGTTCATGGGTGGCAGGTTAAAAATCATGCCCCGTATGGAATGTCCCTTGCCCTTTCTGCACCCTTGCCTGCTAGAGGAGGCTCTGGCTCGGCCGCTTTCTCTTCCCCTTATTTGCTGCTCCACCATGGTCTGTACCACTTGGAGAGAGGTAAGGAGAAGGCAGTTGAGGGGTGGTGAGGGGTGGAGCTAGAGGTGGTGGGTGGAGCTAGGGGCTGGAAGTGCAGAACTGGGCAGCATGAGCCCTGGGGAGCCAGGGAACACAGGTCAAGGCTTATTTTTTTGCAGTCAAGAAATACGAGTCAAGGACTGTCATATGCTGGAGATGCATTTGCTGAGTGCACTGTGTCCCCTTAGCTGTGATATGGGTCAGGGACTGCACAGGATTGGTCCTGTGTCCCAGTGTCCTAAGTGTTACCCCGGAGGTCACATTCCAGTTTGTTACCCTGCAGAGGACCTGGGTTCCAAAGTTGTCACAGAGGGCAACCTTCTCGTGGAGTCAACACTAGCCCTGAAAATCCCCAAGCTGGAACCCAAACATGGCATCGCTCTGCAAGCCCAAGAGAGCCAGGCTCGCCCGCACTGTTAGCATGAATCACGGCTTTTTTGGGGGAATTTCAGATGAAGGAGTCAGCGTGCATGTGCAGGATATGCCGGGCGAGATATTTGCATCTTTTAACACCAAATCTATGCTCGGCACAGTGAGACGCCCACCCTGTGGGAGGAGTGTGGGGCGCAGAACTGTGTGGGGGGGAGCCCAGATCTGCTCTTCACGCTCACAGCTGCTCACTGAAGGGGACAGGGAGCAAAGTCCCCAGCAGGGGAGTGTTCTTCTTTTCTGCCTGGCTCTCTTGACCCAGCACCTGTGGCTGTCTAAGCAGGAGTTTAATTCATCAAGACTGTGACTCTGAGGCAGGGCGATAGCATGAACACCTTGGGATGGCTTCATGGGACTGTGACATGGGGTCAGGAATTCTCCTCTGCAGACTGCTTTTGGTAGCTGGGGAGAAAAGCTAAGTGGAGTTTACATGCATTCTTTACTTCTGGAACTGGTTCCTAGATTCTCAATAAATACAGCCCTGGGACGCAGACGATGACAGATGCCGTAGCATTATGTATGTGCCTACTCTCTGGAAACCGGCTGGTGATTTCTCATTAGCAAGAACAGGTAAAAAGATGCCATTTTACCCAAAGTCTACGGAATATGATAGAGGCAGACTCCTCCCATCTCCCAGGTGAACTGAGTTGGAGACCTGCCCCGCTGCAGCGACGGGACCTCCTGGAAGCTGCAGGCACTCTGCATGATCACAGAGGAAGAGGGACCTATCTGGTCCTCAGCACCTCAGAAGCGAAGGGGTGAAGAGCACTCTCCTGGGCTCACACCACGGAGATAACAGCCCTGTTGTTTTCCTGCCAAGTTTGACGTGATGGGTTGGGAGGCAGCTGGCAAGTCTCCCTGCATCCCACCTGTTTCCGTCCTCTCACTTCACTCCAGCCTGTTCCTCCCACCTTTAGAGCTCCCCTCTCTCTCTCTCTCTCTCTCTCTCTCTCTCTCGCTTCTTCCTCCCGAGCTGCCTTTGTGTGGCTGCCACAGGAAGACGTGCGTTTTGCGTGGAGGAGAGGGCGCCGGCTCTGAGCTCTTCCCCAGGTCCCCGACACGGAGGCTATTTCAGGCATGTGACAAGTACCTCGGCCCCCACCATCACGGCTCCTCATCAGGCCAGCATGAACCTGTGGAGGCCCACAGGATGAGCAGCGGGTGTCCTTGTGAGCTGGCTTTTTTTTTCTTTTTGAGGAGGGCAAATAGCTGGAAAAAGCAATCCCATCATCTGCACCTTGATAGCCGGACAGGGCAGAAGATTCTTTTCTTAGAGAAACTTTTTTTCAATTTCAAAAATTTGTATCCTGGTTGGAACACATTTGAACTCTTCCTGCAGACTCTATCCATGGCCTCTTTTTTCATATCCTTGGATTTCAGGGATTGTACCCAGTGGGGATATTGAAATCATTCAACTGTAAGAGAAGAGAGACCAAACCCATCAGTACAGGGCTGGCAACGTGCAGTTGGCTCCCTCTTGCTAAAATGTGCTGGATCACTGTGGCCTTAGACCCAATCCAGGTTGCTAATGCATTTTACGTCTTTTAGTCACATAGCTGTCTTAGATGGGGACTTGGGAGTTTGTCCTCTGTGCTTTGGGTGTGTATCCATTAAGATTGTAGAAAAACAAAGGAGAACAAGAGGAAAACAGTCTAAGTAAAGCCGGTGGATTCACTCACCAATCCATTTAGCACTCTGCTCCAGGTGAAGGTGGGATAGGAAATGAGTTTACCTTTCTTTCAGCTGGTCTTAGTTCCTGCATTTCACTCACCCATTTGTTGCGGGTCCAGCATTGGGAGGGGCACATTCATCTTATAACTTTTATCTTTAAATATAAGTGAGCCGTAGGGTAACCAGGAAAGCAACCATTTGCTTAAGTTCTGCAGGAAAACTGGTCTCTGATGGGTTTCCTGGGGATGGCATTTGGGTGGTTGACGTGACATCCTTTTAAGGGCTATTTTTAAGAATATTTTTGACCATCTGTAAACTGTACTTTGAGTGCACCTTCAGAACCCAACTCCTGTTTAAGTCTCCACCTCACCAAGTTTGCATATTATACCTGGCCAGCCAGCACGCCCTCAGTTTAGATAGCACCAGAGCTGCCTTCCGGGAAATGAAAGCCGACCCACAGTCATACTGAAGAACCCTCTTCTTAAACCACCATTTCTTTCTTGGTGTTTCTAGGCCAAATAATCCCCATATTTCATCATTCTGTCTCTTCTCACTGCTGTAGATCAAGATAACTCCAAATTTCTGATGGTTTCTAGCGTTGTGTCAAGAGTAGAAACAATATGGATGTGTGTTCAACATCTGGATCATGCACTGCACATCTCCCACATGGATCGCTTAGTCCCTTAACATCTGGGTTTCCCACTTGCAAACAGGCCCTAAATTAGAGAGGAGTTTAAATTAGACTTTCATCGAGATAAATTGTTACACAAATTTGGAAGGGGAAGACTGATTTTGTTGAATCTATTTGCAGAAGAAGGTCTATTAGAGGTACATTTCCATCTTTTATTCACTTATTTATTTGGCTCAAACATTTTAGGCAAGTTTGATTTTAAACTGAGTGCCCCATCTAAGTCTTAGATCTTAAGTTCAGAACAGACTATGTTAAAAAAACCAAGAAACGTGTTCACTGTTTGTTGACTAATTCTGTGCCTTTGAGAATTAGAAAATTTACCTACTCTACCTCATAAGAATTTGTATAAGAATCATTTTATTTATGTCTCCCCAGGGAATTCATAGCTAAAAAAATTAGTAAATTCTAGAAGACAGCAATAAAATTTAGTTTTTATTAAGTGCTGTATTAGTAAGCAGTATTCAATAAGTCTTGTTGATTTGATTTAAATTGAAAAGAGAAATGAAGAATAGGCATTTCTTATATTGATGTCATCTAAGGAAACTAAAATAAAATTTCTTATAAAGTAGCATAATGGTTAAACTTTAAAAGACAATTTTACATATCTTGAAGCAATGAGACCAGTACCATTCAAATATGATACAGGGATACACATCCATAATACAGAAGTTGTCACCTAATCCTCTAGCAATAGCCACACTCCTCTTAGAAAGCAGAAACAATCATGACTAATGCTAGTTTTTTAAAATTATGATCATTTTTATTAGGAAATAATTTACAAATCCAAAAATAACTTTGGAACCCACATATGCATATGCTGATTTTCATTAAAAATAAATTATAATTAAACACCTTCTTTTAAAAATACAACAAACTATCCCACTTCTTGATGAACGGGAACCAGTAGATCAGCTGTTCCCACTTGTGGCAAATCATGGCAGAGTGCTGCACAGGTTGATTTAGAGCAGTTTTAGCATTTGATAATGTTTGTTCCAAAGAGGACAGCAGCAGCCTTGATTCTTCTCTGAAAGTCTTCCCTTCCTTCTTCTTTCCCTTCCTTCTCTGGTAAAAGAAAGCCTGGGTAGGATTTGTAGCATAGGTGGACGCTAGCAACCCGCCCCCCACCCCCTGCCACCCACCCCTAGAGGTTTCTGCACACTTTGTCTCCTGCAGCCCTGGCCACAGAGTGCTCACAGCCTCTGACATCTCCCTGCCTTTGCTCATGCCAGTCCCCTCCATAGACTGTATTTCTGCATCCTCTCTCCCTTTCTGGCTAATTTCTAAACTTTCATTTCCTGGAAGGCAGCTCTGTTGCTATCTAAACTGAGGGCGTGCTGGCTGGCCAGGTACAATGCAAACTTGGTGAAGTGGAGACTTCACCAGACTTCACCAACAGGAGTTGGGTTCTGAAGATACACACAAAGGACAGTTTACAGATGGTCAAAAATATTCTTAAAAAATAACCGTTAAAAGGATGTCACGTCAACTACCCACACGCCATCCCCAGAAAACCCATGCAACTTAAGCAACAAGAAATCGGGTGCCCTGGCTCATCTGGGTGACCTGCCTTGCTGTTCTCATTGCCCTCTGGAAGTCTTTTTGGTGTTATACATTGGCTATTATTATTCTACCAGCTCATCTCCTCATCTAATCTTTGTTCTTTTCAAGGGTGGGGAATTTGTCTTCCCTCGTGTCTTCCCTGGCACCCCTCAGGGGCTAGAACATGGTGTGTTTCCACAAGATAACACCAGCCAGAGTCATCATGAGTAATCTTTGAAAGCTTTCATTTCTCAGTGGGGAAAGATATTTAAGGGTAGACATGCCAGTAGGGGAGACCGAGCTGTGCACATTTTGCCAACAATATAGTGCATCGATCATCGATTTGGCTAATATTGTGAAATGATATTTAATTTCTTTAAGAAGATCAAATAATATTTTGGATCAAATAACATACCTATTTTTTCCTTAAAAAAGCATGAAGTCCCATATTTTTTGTTGTTAAAGATGGAGCCCATATTTTAAATGTAAGAAAATATGTGAAAGTATAGCTCTCCCCCAGTATTTGTGGAGGACTGGTTCCAGAACCTTCCTGTGGATACCAAAGTCCATGGATGCTCAAGTCTCTTATTGGCAATATATGCATATGAACATTCTCCTATATACTTTGAATTATCCCTATACTATTTATAATACAAAATTAAATGTAAGTGCCATGTGAATAATTGTTATACTGAATTACTTGGGGGAAGTGACAAGGAAGAAAGATGGCCATGTTCAGTATAAATGCAAACTTTTTGGAACATGTTGACTCCATGGCTTCAGATCCGTGGATATGCAAGGGCCAACTGTATTCCTTTAATCTTAATACTAGCAAACATTTGTTGAGCACTTACTGTGACCTAGACCATCTTGTCAGAATAGGTTCCTGCTATGAAGGGCCAAATATCCACTATTCCAATCCAGCCTGGGTTCATGTGACTGGTTGAAGATGAGTCACACATCTGCACCAGGGTAGCTTGGAATGTGGATAACTGTATTCTGGCCTTTATAGCTTTAAATGGTCACTACTTCCCATCAAGTCTTATAAGCAGGAAGATATCCAAGCTTATGAAGAGGGTTCATGTTTTGGGGCATGTCCCAAAGCATGGCAATGGCACACAAGTCTCATAGGTGTTCTCAGTGTCTCAACCCTGTCTCCTTGCCTCACCATTTCCTTGCACATTAGTCCAAATCCCAACCTGCAGGGCTTGCATTTCCTTGCCAGAAGACATTTTCTTGATGCTGCTTTCCCACCACCAAAGCAAGCCAGAATGAGGGTGAATTAATATTCCTGGGAATGAGCTTTTCCTCAATGACCAATTCAGGGTCACTAGTGTATAATTAAGCCCCCTCTTCATCCCTCATGTGGAAAAGCTCTGAGGCCTGTTTCACACTGGATGCCAGGGATCCTAAGAAGGAGTGATCCCCATGTAACCCCCCAAAATGACTGCACTGATAATTCACCCTGATTGACGGTCTCCTCTTCTGGGTCTCACTTCCTCATTCCTTATTTCCTGGGATCATCTACAAAATAAGCTACTTGTTCTCTAATCCTTGTCTCAGGATCTATTTCAGGGGAATCTAAACTAAGACCTAACAGGAAGGCGTTATTAAGCTTTACGTTTTGCACTTTTGTGTTGCTTGCCAACTCAAACCAAACCTCACCTTTTTGATTTTCAAATATAAAATAAAGTTATACTGAATATGCTATTTCAAATCACTTCCTCTATGATTCAAACTTATCATCCTAAGGAATTTTCCTCTTTAGTGTCACTGGAATTCCACACTGTGATGCCTGGTGCTCAAGAGATGCTTCTTGGTTTATTTCTATTAGGAAATAACTTACAAATCCAAAAAATAACTTTGGATCCACATATGCATATTTTGATTTTCATTAAAAATGAATTATAATTAAAAACCTTCTTTTAAAAATACAACAAATTATCCCATTTCTTGATGAACAGGAACCAGTAGTTCAGCTGAGTTCCCACTGTGGTAAGTCATGGCAGAGGGATGCACAGGTTGATTTAGAGCAGTTTTTAGCATCAGATAATGTTTGTTCCAAAGAGGACAGCTGCAGCCTTGATTCTTCTCTGAGAGTCCTCTCTTCCTTCTTCTTTCCCTTCCTTCTCTGGAAAAAGAAAGCCTGGGTGGGGGTTTGTCTACCACAGATGGATGCTAGCAACATGCCAGTGTAGCAAGACCATTACCCTGATCTGTGCATGAGGTGGAACTTAGGAGGGAGATCTTGTCTGGAACTATTGATTTAGTCTGCAAATACTAACATAGAAGCCATCATGCTTCTAAGAGGAACCAGTTAGGGAATTAGATGGAAGAAAGATACAGAAGTCCCCTGGGTTGCATGGGATCCTTGAAATCAGAGGAGGAAAAAAAATTTGAGGAAGTTATGAATCATAGCATAAATGGCAATGGTTGTATTAATTTTAGCTTAGAGCGTGTTAGACCTAAAACAGAGGTGAAGGAATTGGAAGTAAGAAGGTCAGTGGTTATGAGAGAGCAGTTGCAGTAGAGTGATAGGGAGGGAAGTCAGATTGCAAGGGGCAGAGGAGTGAGTACAGATACAATAGAGCAAATGTAGCCTGTAATCCCACACTAACAAAACCCCCAAACTCTCAATAGTGAAGGGCTATTTATATGTTTCAATTCACCCCTCTTTGGAGAAAATATTTGCATGTTTTTCTTGAGTATTATTGTGACTGATTTTAGGGTGCTGTCTCAGACACGATGGGGTGTTACATATATGCAGTAGATGCCCAGTATAAGTTAGGACAGGATAGTTTATGCTGCAGTAAAAAAACAATCCCCAATTAGCAGTGGCTTACACAATGTTATATGTCCACTGTGGGACAGCTGGGACTCTGCTTCAAGTCGTCTTCATGAGGGACCTAGAGAAGGGACCTGCCAATCTCATGCCAGGGGAAAATGAGAATGTGGTGGAGCCACATGATGGCTCTCTCCTGGTTTCTTGGAAGTGGCACATATCATGACTGCTCACCTTTCATGGGACAAGACAAATAATGTGACCATCTGAATTCAACAGAGTGGAGATGAATATTCCTATTGCAGAGAGGGGCAGCTCAGGGGAGAGCAGAGAATATTTTAGGTAATGAATGCATCTACCATAACTTCAGACCTGAATTCTGAAACTCTCTGGCTCTGAGAGTTTCAGAGAAGGGCATATGGACTTGTATATTCTACTCTTTCAAAAAATCTGGCTGTGTAAAGAAAGAGTAGCTTGAGCAGAAGCTGGGATGAAGAAAGGAGTTCTCGTAAGGAAGATTTGAATATTCAATGAGTTAAAAATCGTTTGGTTGCAAGTGACATAAACCCAACTTAAACTACTTTAAGTAAAAATAGGATTTTAGAATTTTTGCTTTTTGTATTGGTTTCCTGTGGCTGCTGTAACAAAATACCATATTGTAATTTAAAACAGTAAAAATTTATTTGCTCATAGTTATAGAGGCCAGAAGTCTATATTGCTGGGCCATAGTCAAGGTATTGGCAGGGTTTTCCTCCCTCAGGAGGCTGGAGGGGAAACTCTGCCATACCTCTTCTAGATTCTGGTGGATGCAGGCCTTCCTTGGCTTATGGCCACATCACTTTAATCTCTGCCTCCATGATCATATTGACTTTTCTTTCTTTGTATGTATTAAATTTCTCTGTTTCTTCATCACAAGATACTTAACCTAGTCATATTTACAAAACTCCTCTTTTTTATCATATAAGGTAAAATTGACAGGTTTCAGTGATTAGGATGTGTATATCATTTGGAGAGCAATTATGCAGCCTTCCACATTCATATATCCCGAATGGGAATAGCTCTAACTTCAGGCAAAGCTAGATATAGCTGCTCAAACACTGCCATCAGAAATCCATCCCCCCACTGTTTATTCTTCCTTCTTCTATTTTGGGCTTAATTTTCAGATAGGTTCTTTGCATGAATTAGTAAGATGGCCACCAAGAACTCTAGACAAGGGTTCAGCAAACAATGATTTTCAGGCCAAATGCTTGCTGCTTATTTTTATAATTAAAATTTTATTGGAGCACAACTGTGCCCATTTATTTACATATTGTCTTTGACAAAACTGAGTTCATTGAAACACACCTAGTGACCTGTAAAGCCTTATATACTTGCTTTTGCGCTTTATAGAAAAATTTTGTTGACTTCTGCTCTAGACAGATATTAGCTTACCAACTCCAATGGAAAATTCTAGAACTGACATATATTGACCCAACCTGGATCACAAGCTCACCTTGAACAATAGTATGGCTAGGGAAATGGAAAGTTCTGATTGAACCAGTCAGGTCTTGTGCCCACTTCTGTAATCTAGATCTGGACTAAACCCCACTGAAAACACATAAGCATAGAAGAGGGATCTTCTTTGTTTTCCAAAGAACATCAAGTCAAATTACCAAAGTATGGGAGAATGAGTGCTGAGCAAAACTAGAGAAGAATTGTCCACTAAAAATAAGTTGGACAGCAGAGTAGACGGAAAACCCACTGAGAGAAGGAGAGGACAGGGAATCAGGGATAGCTTTGGTATAGATGCAAATCTCCAAAAGTTTTTCAATCTAGACTCTTCTAGCAAAAATGAGGGAGAAGATTCTAGAAAACATGAGGGAAAAGAAATGACCAGAATGTTAAGCAGAAAACATGTGGATGTTTGAGCCACGGAGGCTAGAAAAGGGCCCAAGAGAGAAACCATCAACAGAGACAAGTGCTATGGGAAGGATTAGGGGAGAGTTAACAGAAATGAGGGGTAGGCAACAGGGCAGGACACTGGCTGCAGGACTCCATGGGATACAGTTAGGTTTTCTCAATTCAGCTCTTAAATGTTTGTCCTGCTGTGAGGAGTCTGGATCTAAGTGTAAGTTCTTGCCAGTCAGTAGTCTCTGAGACAGGAATTGCTAAAAACAATAAAACATTCACATTGAGAGCTGTGAACTTACAGAAAATCATTGAAATGTGTTTAAGTCTTGATCTTCATAATCAAGAAATTTTAAAATGCTGGTACCACTTTATCAGAATTTTACTCCTTCTCAACAAAATATTTTGAGATAATTTTGCATGGATGATGGCATATTAATAAACTGATTTGAAATGGCAAAAGATTTAAAAAATATAAGAGATTGACAAAGTGGGTCACCTCATTACATGTTTGGCATGATGCCCAGAGAAAGAAAGGAAAAGAGAGAGAGAGAGAGAGAGAGAGAGAGAGAGAGAGAGAAAAAAGAGAGAGAGACAAAAGTTTGTTTAGAGCAGGGGTTATTTTAACTGAGAAAGGCAACCACTCTAATTTTCAATGAGAATAGTGACCTTTCAACTTTCAAAGATTCACCTTTGTCCTCATGCCCAAAATTTATTCTAGTGGAAAATATTTCAACAACCTTAAGGTTTCTGTGAGCTAAAAATAGTGTGTGCTTGTGCCTATGTGTGCATGTGTGGGACCTGATGTAGAAATAAGAAGCACATTATGAGTATATGATTGTCTCCACTTAATATTCCAGGAAAGATGGGAAAGGTGGTAAAAATAAAAACCTTTGCCCTTAGGCAGTTAGTACTGGTCTAGGAAGGGCTGCTGGTTGTCAATATATTGATGTTTCCCTCTGCACACCTGGCCAACTCTTTGGTCACCAGTGAATATGCATCTTCCCAGCACAAACTCCTTTTTTTTTAAAAAAAAATATTGACTTAAAAATACAATATTAATTTGGGCTCAGTGCAGAAATATCTGGGCAACATAAAGAAGCACAATGCACAAATCACTGCTGATCTATGAGAATCTAGACCAGGGTTACAGAAGTACATTTTACATCAGAATCGCCTGAGGTATTTGCTAAAAATACAGAACCTTTGATCTCACCTTAGAAAGAATGTGTCAGGATCTTGGAATCTGTTTATTTTTTTTCTTCAGAATTTTAGGTTCACTTACACATTTATATTTAAATTTTATTTATTTTTGAATAGATAATATATGTTCATGAGTGTAAACTCAAGATATTTAAAAAAATATATAGGGAAATGTAAGCCTTGATCCCACATCTAGTTTTTGAGATATTTTTTTCTTCTTCCAAGATGGGAACCCTGTTACCAGGCTCTTCTAGCGATATGTATTGCTTGTGCAAACATATATCTCTTTTGTTTTTACATATATCTTCATGTGTATGATAACACATAGGCCCATATATACACATATATACATATGTACATATATATGACCATACACACATATTTAGGGGTGTGAAAGGCTAGCAAATGATATAAATGAGTCTGCCTTAAAAAAAAACCTTGGAGTAATTCCATATATACACACTCAGAGCTATTTTGTTGGTTTCTAGCTACTGATTTGAGACTTTATCACTGATCAGACTCTTCCTGGGGGATATTTTGCTTGTCTCCAACATTGGCTGTGACAAAGCCATAACAGTTGTTATTTTTATACAGAAGGAGGCCATAATAGGATGTTAGTTGGCCCTTTAAACTTTGGCTTATTTAAACAAACATTTAAAATTATAAGAATTTATTAGAGGACTAGAGAAACTCTGAAAAGAGCCCAAATCCATCTTGCAGGAGGAACTGGTATTGTGAGCACCCTGCTGCTGCAGCCCGGAACAGGGAAACACACACCTGGCTGGAAACCGGAACTTCCGCAGGAATCACTGGCTGGAAACCGGATGTTGTGTGTGTGAGAGAGAGAGAGTGTGTGTGTGTGTGTGTGTGTGTGTGTGAAGGGTAGGCAGAATGGCTCGCCATTGTGGGTGTCTGCAGCTCCAGCCGCTTTGGGGGCCCAGACTTGACCCACAAATGGTGGGAAAGCTGGAATATGTGTCCTCCTGCCTTCATTCTTCATTGATTGAGGCTGTTCTGTTACCGTCTAGGGGTGCTGGGTTCTGGTCTCCGTTCAGCAAAGAATTGAAGAACAGGACACAGAGGTGGCAGATAAGCAGCAGGTTTATTGCAAAAGCAGTGGAAATTACTTCTTCCAGGAGAAGGGGCCCTGAAGATGGGATGGTAGGGGAGTTTCTTTTTATGGTTTCTGGAATTGCCTCCTTTCCTTATCTCCTCTCTTGTCCATTCTATCCTCACTATCGTTGATTGGCGCCCTCTATGTCCATGCCTGTTTTAGTTTCCTATTGGATCTCCCATTTAGGGGTGTGAGTTCAGAAATGTCTTTCTGATTGCATCCTGCACTGTGTCCCCAAGCACTTTCATCAAGCAGGAGGTTGACCTCATTAGAAGACCCTCTCCATGCTCCTTTTTTTCTGGCCCTGCCCATGACCTCTGAACTCACCTTCCTGCCCTGAATACTTAAGCCCTTTTATATCTTCTCATATGCACAGGGGCCTTCAGTCCCTGGCTAAGCCAGCTCTTGGACCAGCAGAGTCCCCGGGTAGAGAGGAATCATGAGTGCTTTGGGTGGGAAGCATCAGGAGTGCACTGGAAATGATATCCTGGCAAACCTGCCAGTTTACCAGGAGTAGGTGACCATGGCATCAGCTTTATAGGGTAACCTGAAATGAGAAGATCTAAAAAAGAAGAAAGAAAATAAATAAACTCGTAAATAAGAGTAAATAAAAACATGGTTACTCATTGATTGCTGAACAGCCTTTTGATAGATCGGATCTCTACTGAGGAATACATAAAGATAGTGATAGTGGAAGGGTCAATATAGTTAGAACTTCTAATTTGTTTACTATTGATATATATTGGCTGATATGTGAACTCCAGACACAGTGTTTGCTTTATCATTGTCAGCTGGTGGGAATATATTTCTATATGCCAATTTTTTTTTTCTTTCTGAGAAGTACTGATGAGTACACATGAAATCCTGACTGCACCATTAGGTTTGATGAATCCATATAATTGCTGCACAAATATTTTGAATTTAATTGCATGTAATGTAGTTAACACTCAGTTATCAGTGCCAATAAGGAGAGCAGTGGCATAGATAATTCAAAACAGTGAAAAATTCAAAATCATTTATGTGAGACTATGGAGGCCCATATTTGACTCAGGGCTACAGATTCACCTTTCTAATTATATTTTGTTTAGACTATTAGGAAAATTTATTTTCATTTGGTAAAACATGGACTGATAGAGAAAAGTTGTTGAGATGTATTCTGGGTGTTGGTGGGAGCTGGCATTAGAAGTTTTCAGCAGATAGCCACATTTTAGTAATTGAAAATTCATTGGCTCAAATCTCATTAAGGTCGGTTGGATCATTCCTCCTCATTGTTCTTGTGTAATAAGAATAATACAGATCCTGGTGGCACTGTATTAAGTCCTTCACAAAGGTGATCTCATTCCTTCCCAATAGCCATCATAATTAGGGGCTATGTTGTGGTACAGAAGAATGAAATTTCTAGAATCAAACTGCAGCTGATTTGTATCTTAGTTTCTGCTCAGTTATTAGGTATATAAAACCCGTCAAGTTACTAAATCAGATGAATTTTCTCATCTTCCAGTGGTAATACTGGTAATCCACAGGTGGTTGGCAGTCTAGAATGAGTAAATGAGATGATGTATATAAAGCCCAGCAGTGGGTTTGTGCATTAGACTGAGTTAGTTTCAAAATCAGCATGTAGAGTTTGCTCTGTTTGCCCCAGCCTGAGGCCTCATGAACTCTCTTGAAGTGACTAATTATATAACCTTGGGCCACAACTTCTCTGAACTTCAGTTTTCTCATCTGTAAAATAGGCATGAAAATATAGCCCCCAGAGTAGGGTCAATTTAAGATTCAGATGAGATACTGAATACAAAGTCTTAGTCCATTGGCTGGTACCAAGGCAGTGCACAGTGAAACTCCACAAGTTTGAGAGCAGTATGAGGGTGGACATTGTTCATGTTTTGTCATTTTGCCAACAGATCTAATGCACACATGGTGGGCACTCTTTCCTTTCCCCCAAACTCACTTTTCCACCCTTCGGATTCTTTCCCTGTAGAACATGCCTCCTTCCCTCCCCTTCCTGAATAATTCTGGAGCAGTCAGCTTTTCTTATTTGTATCAGAGAACTATCATTGTGGCATATCATGCAATACTATTAATTTGTATCCATGGACCTTCAAAGTCCTGATTTATTTTCTGCATCATCCCTGATAACAACAGTAAGTACCACTTAAAGATTTATAGTTCGCAGAATGCCCATGCACACATTACTTCACTTATTCCTTAGGGAACACTATAGATTAATATATTTATTTTAACTTTATTTTATAGGATAGCATCTGACAGGTGAAATGCCTCTTCTAAGTGGACTCAGTAAACAGCAGAGCAGGACTTTAACTGAGGCCTTCTAATTAAGTCTTTTGCTGTTATATTGTTTATATTTGTAGCAAATATCGTGCTAACTGGAAATCTTAACTGCTGATTATGTGCCGCAGTCTGGCTGGGCACAAAATCACGAGCCACTCAAGCAGGAACAAACTTTATTTCCAAAACTCCCACAAACGCCAGGCACGCGGCCTTCTCCCGGGACACACCACACCAACCGGAAATTCCTCCTCCGGAAATCCCTCCTACCGCACTTCCCCAACCAATGGGAACTCTCCGGGAATCCCTGGAGAGCTCCAAAGTAGCAGGCCCAAGGTGGACAGCAGGGGTCTAATATCCAATTGAATACACATCTTAACATAATCATTATCATCTCAATGGCTTGCTGGCGTCACCTTTCAACCAAAAATGCCATGCGTCATTCCTACTCGGCTATGGCTCTCAGCAATTATGTTAGATGATGATGTTTTAAGTAAAAAAATTATTTTACTTTTTCTGAAACAGGGTCTTGCTATATTGCTCAAGTTGGCTTTGAATTCCTGGGCTCAAGCAATCCTCCTGTCTCAACCTCCTGAGTAACTGGAACTACAGACTCGACCCCTGTGCCCAGCTTAAGTAAAAATTTTTAAGTCAAAAAAGAAAAACAGTTTTTCTTAATTCAAACTACATAGAAGAATAGAAGATGCAAAGACAACCGGAACAAGTATAAATGGTTTCTTCTGCATTCTTCTAGGCTTTTTCTAAATATATTTAAGCAGATTGAGGTATAGTCTTTTTTATTTTATACAGTTCAGATCTTATTATACATAATGTTCTTCAACTTCCTTTTTTTCTTGAATTCAATGAAATATCTCAGACAGCTTGTCAATATCATAAATAACTTTGTTTAATTCTGACTGGCATCCATTATTATGTGCTTAGATCTTAATCTAAATGGTCAGTCTTCCATTGATGTACATGGCCTTAAGCACGGGTTTCCTAGAAGCATTGTGGGAGCTGGGCATGCTTGCAGATGTGACTTATTAAGGGAGTGGCTGAGGCCAGAGAGGAAGGGGTAAGCACCCAGGTAGCCCTTGTCCTCTAGGGAAGACCCTGGGGCTTGACTGTTAGCCAGCCTTCACTGCTCTGGAGGGGAGGGATACTGGTCCATTAAAGGGATCTGGATGGGACACGAACAGCATCAGCTAAATATACTTCTGTGGTAGCCAGTTTTCTTTTCCTATGTTAACCATATTGTGATAAAAATGTTTTTATATTCAGGTCTTTGTGAAAAATTCTTTGATGTGAGAATTCCAGACTGAAGGCTGCGGTAGAAAAGCTAGGTGTGCCAACATTTCTACTTAAAAAATGTATACTTCTCAACCTTCCTTGAAAATACAGTTTTGACCAAAATGATATAAGTGAAATCCTTGGATATAACTCTTAGGAGAGGTCCTTTAGGGTAGGAGGCAGGGGCAGTCACACTTACCTGGGACATGTCTTTTGCCCTCTTGACTCTCACCTTTTTTCTGCCCAAACAATGGCTGGAGGTGGCACAGCCATTTTGTGATTGTGAGGCACTAGGTCCTCAGCTGTCTGAGCACAAGATATTAGGAAAGGGTATGTGGGATATTTAGTGGCCCTGGTCTTCCTAACACTGGCTTGTGATTATGTGAGGGGAAAAAAATACCTTATTTGTTTAAGCTTCTAATGGATACAGAGTGTGTGCATTTAAATGTTAGTACACACAATGGAATTTAATTTCGTGGGACACTGTGTTCTCTCAATTATTAATGATTGCCCCTGGATAGTGTGTGTTGGGGATTGTCCTGTGCATTGTAGGATGGTGACAGCATCTCTGGTCCTTACCTAGTAAGGTAATTATTGTGAAAATTAAAACAAGCAATTGTGACAAACAAAACATTGCTTGACCTGACTGAATATCTCTTAGTTGAGAACTAAAGTCAGACTGCAAGGCAAAAATAGCAGTTAGTGCACTGGAATATCCACCAAATCAATGATAAGATATAGTATTTCTTCCTTACTTATTAAATATTTACTGAAGAACTATTATGTGCCGTGTCCTAGATGTAGGTAGGACGTGTTCTAGAGCTAGAGTTGGAGCAGTAGAAGATCCCTCTACCCTGTGCCTACATTTTACCAAGAGAAGACAATTAAAAACATATAGTATACTTTGTATTCCTGGGCACTTAAAATCTTGATGTATTTTCTTTATGATTATCAAAATAACAGTCATCGATGGTTTAGAATAAGGTTCTGTACAGCAATGTGGTGGATAAACCCACCACATTGCTTGTTTTTATAAGTTCAGTTTTTAATGTTTAAATCATTTGTCATTAGGGAAATGAAAATTAGAATCACACTGAATTACCACTACACAGTTACTAGAATCACAAAGATTAAAAACACTGACCATTCTAAGTGCTGGCTAAGAGCTAGAGGATCTGAAAATCTCATATAATATAAACAGTACAACTACTTTGGAAAAGTTTAGCAGTCTTTCTTTAGAAACATATACCTGATGTACAATCCAGGTATGTCCATAAAGTATTTACCTAGAAGATAAATATGTTCATACAAAGACTTGTACACAATTGTTCGTGGCTTCACATTTAATAGCAGAGGAAGCAACCTAAGTGTCCATCAGTAGGCGAATGGGTAAACAATCTGGTATATCCCACACAGGAGTGTTTCACATAAAAAAATTGAAATATTAATACATGCATCAATATGGTTGGCTCTCAAAATAATCATGCTGAAAGAAAAAAAAGTAAATATGTTATTATTCCATTTATATTAAATTCCCAAACAAATCTATTGGATGTTGGGGAATGGGAAAGCAGGGTGTCTGGAGAACAAATTACAAAGGGACATGAGGAAGCTTTTGGTGGTGAAAGACATGTTCCTTTTTTAATTATGCTGTTTCATAGATGTATACTTATTGAAAAATTAATGGTATGAATTATATGTTTTTTTGTGGCAATTTTATCTCAATCCTTTTTAAATTTTATTTTTTATTCTTTTTTAGATATACGTGACAGTAGAGTGTATTTTGAAATATTATACATCCCTGGAATATAACTTATTCTAATTAGGATCACATTCTTGAGATTGTATATGATGTAGAGTTTCACTGGTCATGTATTCATATATAACATAGGAAACTTATGACCAATTTACTCTGCTGTCTTTCCTATCCCCACCTGATCCCCTTCCCTTCATTCCCCTCCTATAAGCAAAGTTTTATTGGAACATAGTCACACCCATTCATGAAACATGACTGTGGCTGCTTTCGTGCTACAAGGGCAGAGTCGAGCAGTTGCAACGGAGACCCTATGCCCCATAAAAGTCTAAAATGTTTTCTATGTAGCCCTTTACTGCAAATGTTTGCTGACCATGATTTAGAGATTGATAGTTCACAGAGTCTACATACTATTGGCCCCCCCCAAATCTGAGCATTTTGCAACCGTGGATTCAACCATCAAAAGCACTGGGGAAAAAGTTAAGTTTGTGTTGAACATTTATAGATATTTTTCTTGCCATTATTCCCTAAACTGTATAGTATGACAACTTTACATGGTATTTGCATTGTAGCTGGTGTCATATGTAATCTAGAAATGAATTGAGTTATATGAGAGGATGTGCATAGGTTGTATACAAACATGGTATCATTTTATTTGAGGCTTTTGAGCTTCCTGGACTTTGTCATCCCCTGGGTCCTGAAACCACCCTCCATGGACACAGGGATGAATGTATGTGTGTTCTGTGTGTGTTTCTTTATAAGCTGCTTCCCCTCTCATTTTATAGGTGTTATGATTTGGATCTGGAATGTTCCCCAAAGGGTCATGTTGAAGGCTTGGTCCTACTGCAGCAGAGTTCGTGGTGGGGGGGCCTTGGGAAGGTGATTGGATCACGAGTTCTGACCTCACCAGTGGATTAATCCATTCATGGATTCACAATCTGATGCTATTATGGAGGTGGTGGAACTATAGGAGGTGGGGTTTAGTTGGGGGAAGTAGGCCACTGGAGGCATGTTCTGGAAGGGCATATCTTGTTCTGACCTCTCCCCCTTTCTGCTTCCTGGGTGTCATGTGCTGAGCAGCTTTCCCCCACCGTACCCTTCTGCCATGATGTTCTGTGTCTCCCTGGACTGAAACCTTCGAAACCATTAGCCAACAGTAAATCTCTCTTCCTTTAGGTTGTTCAGGTATTTTGGTCACAGAGATGAAAATCCGACCCATACAGGGTTAGAGACTGAGAGGAGGAATGACCTGTTCATGTTTGCTCATCAATCCATAGTGATTGGCGTGTTGGGGAGACTGTGATTATAAATAAATTATAAATAGGGTCATCTCCCAGAAGATGAGAGAGACATGAAGACGGTGATGGTGGGAGTGATGTGAATATCTGAGGGTGGAAGGAAGGTGCCTTGTATGTTGAGCACCAATAAGGGGTCAGCATGAGTGGGGGGAGTGACAGCCAGGGTGCAGTCAGAGAGAGAGGTGCAGGCTTTGCTCTCATGAGTGTCCCCTCAGGCCTGTGGAAGATTTGGAGGAGAGGAGAGAGGTGAACTGCCATACAGGTTAGCAGAAAACTCTGGCCTCCTGTCAGAAGAGAGCAAGAGGCCAAGAGTGGACGCAGAGCCCAGCAGGAGGTGGAGGAGCAGTGGCTCTGTGGGGGGGAGGGGAATTCTGAATCTGCCACCAGTGAGACCTGGTTGCAGATGGGTGGGATGGCAGGGTGAGTGGGTTGAGGGCGTAAGAAGAGTCCAGGAAGACATTGGGGATGTTGGCTTGAGAACTGGGATCAGGATGTGACTGATGGAGATAGGAGCTCAGTATTGGAAAGGACTGGGAGTCAGGAGTTCGATTTTGGAGATGTTCCAATCGAGATTACTGTTACGTTCATCATATTTTTGGAAGTGTCATGGCCTAAAATATTTGGGCCTTCACACCAAACCGTCCTAGTTAAAGAGAAGTGTAGTTTTCCCAATGGCGAAGAGAGGGGTGGATGGGGGAATTCTCAAGCACCCTGGCTTGCCTGAGAGGTTCCAAGGTTTATCCAACCCTCTGTGAAAGGGCTAGGTTGTAAGCGTTTTAGGTCTTGTCAGCTGTTCTGGTCAGCTTGGCCACCAGAACATTGTGGACTGAGGGGCTTCAACAGCAGCGACTTTTTTTCTCACAGTTCTGGAGGCTGGAAGTTCAAGATCAGGGAGTCAGCATGGTCAGGGTTCTGTGAGGGCTCTCTGCCTGGCTGCAGACAGCAGCCATCTCACAGGACAGGGCCAGGGCCAGGTGTGTGAGAGAGCGCTTTTAAACACGACCACAGTCCTAGCAGTTAAGACCCTTCCCTGATGGCCTATTTAATCTCAATTACCTCCTGTTATGTTTTGGATCCAAATATATCCCCCAAAGCATCCCTGCATTAGGCAATGTTCAGAGGAGAAAGAACAGGATTATGAGAGCTATACTCTGACCAGTGGATTAATCCATTTGATGGGTTAATAATTTGAATGGACTTCTTGGGGGGGGGGGTAACTATAGGCACTGGAGAGGGAATAGGTCACTGAGAGCATGACCTGGACTAAATCTGTGCATGGCCTTCCTCTCTGTGTCTTCCTCCTTCTCTCCTTAGCGGCCATGAGCTAAGTGGTTTTCCTCTGCTAGGCCCTCCACCAGTGATGCTCTGCCTCTCCTTGGGCAATGGAGGCAGCTGATCATGGACTGAAACCTCTGAAACCATGAGCCCAGCATAAACTTTCCTCCTATAAGTTGTCCTTGTCAAGTTTTTTGGTCGTAGTGACAAAAAGCTAATTAATACACCTTCTAAAGACCCTATCTCCAGATGCAGCACATTGGGAGTTAGGGCTTCAACACAAGAATTTTGGGGTCGGGGACATAATTCAGATCAGTAGCATGGACCCCACCATCTCTGCCTCTGCTGTTCAACCCTGCAGTTGCGTTGTGAGACAGCCTTAGATGGTTTGTGAGCCTGTGGGCACGGCTGTATTCCACATAATTAATTTATGAAACAGGCAAACCAGCAGGGTGGAATTTGGCTCTTGGGCCATAGTTTGCCAACCTCTGGTTCATGTCACTTTGCTTAAGTCTGAAGCTTCTTTAGATGTACCACAGGCTAACAGGTTTGCTTGCGCTGAGAATCGAGGGGATAAAGAACATGTGAATGAAACACGTAGAAAGCCCGGACCAGAGGAGGTCCTCAGTGTGTCATGTTTGATGCTCACATTGTTATATACTTTGTGTTTTTAAAAAAGGAAGCCGACGCCTTTTTTCCTAATTGGCCCTTCCTCTTCTATTCCTATAAGATTCATGCCCTTGACCTTGCTCCCTTGACTTCTGACCTGGCAATGGGATTGTATCTTTATGTGTGTTAGGGTCCATAGTCAGTGTTCAATGAGTACTTGATGCAAAACCATGTGCCACTGAATCATTTAGTGCCCAGTTGTATTGTCATCAGAGTATAGACTATGGGGAAAGCAGGCACCAGAAGTTTGGCCATTTACTCATGTTTATATCCCTGCTTTCAAGTCAGGACAGCAGAGAAGTAGATCTAGTCACCACTGAAACATGGGGGAAAAGCTAAGGACTTCTCCGTGATGCTGAAACTTTCTCTGGAACGATAGATGAGTTTTGTACAGGGTGACAGAACCAGGAGGTTTTCTACAGGTTGATAAGATAGTGATTTATTTTTATGTGACTGTTAGGGCTGCAGAGGGCTGCTCCTACTATGAGTCTTGTTAATACAAAAATATCAAGCCTACTCCCGCTCCCTGCGTGCCTCCGATGGGAAAGATGCAGGACCGAGGAAACACCAGATTCCTTCTAGAAATATTGCTTTGTGTGCTTCTCCTTCACAGCTTTATGATGCTGGGAGAAATCAGGAGAAAACAAACAAGGCAGTGAGTGGTGGGGATTGGGGGAAAAGATGGCATATTTGGGATCTGAAAATGGGTATTGAAAATGCAAACTAGACTGCTGATTTGTAGCTGCATTAGGGCAGGTGCCCAAGCTGGTGGTGTTAGTAATGAAATTTTGAACTTCTCAAATGATATGATCCTGTGTTCTTGTGAATGAAGCATGTGGTCATCTGAATTGTATCACTCAAAGTCCCCACCCTTAGAAAACTCCTGTTATTATTTTCATCACTCACCCTGTGTTCAAGGGCTTGAAATGTACTATGAAGTGTCTTTCCTTGGTGAAAAGTTGTTTTCTGGAGAAGCAGAAAAGGCTTGGACTTCGACTTCTGCTCTCTGAAGTCCCATTTGAACACTGTACTCTAGTAGCTATCTACTGCTGTGGAACAAGTGAGTCCAAACTTCAGTGGCTTAACACAATAACTGGCATTTATTACCTTACAGTTCCTGTGGGTCTGGAATTCAGAAATGGCTCACCTGGGTGGTTGTGGTTTGGGGTTTCCCACAAGATCACCATCCAGGTGGAACCCGGAGGGTCCTGTACCAAGAAGGCTCTCTCACATGTCTGTTGGCAGGAGGGCTCAGTTCCTCTCCACACGGACCTTTCTTGAGGTCTGCTCCAGCGTCTCATGAACGATGAATGCCTTCCCCAGAATGAGCCAGAGACCCAGGCACAAGCTACAATGATCTTTATGAATCAGGCTCACAAATCCTGCTGTCACCTCCACAGTATTCTGCATAGTTGAGCTCTGTCATGTGAGTGGGGTGCACCCAACGGTGAGTGCCAGGAGCTTAGAATCACCGAGTCTTGGAGGCCAACTACCACAAGAACTCACTATGCCTCTGCCACTGGGTCATGTGCTGTATCTCAGCAGAAGCATGACAGCGTCAAGCAGGATCCACTACCACGAAAGACAGAAGCTCAGCGTTTCACAAATTTGTCCAATTCACACAACTATTGAATGGTGAGCTGGGATTGTAATTTACATACCTGTATCCAGAAGACTGATGCTTTCTATCCTCCTCAGAGAGACCTGAGTTCAGATTCCAGCTCTGCCGGACGCTTGCCCTTGATCTTGGTGTAGCAATCTGACTGTGCTGGTGCAGATCAAGCACCATCAGTTTGGGAGGCACAAGTGTGGGACTCGGCATGTCAAGGCATTCAGCTGATCTTTTTTTGCATCTTTCCTCTTCCCTTGAACTTTCTAAATCAGGGATATGAATATCACAGGTAGTATGAGAGAGAAATTCTACCGGTAGTGCAAAAACCCTGCCTCAAAAAAATTTTTAACGTGTGTTTGGAAAAACTTAATGAATTCTGAGTGACAAGTCACTTAATTGAAACTCAGTTTTGACATCTGCAAAATGAGCATAAAAATGTTTCTCAGAGTTGTATATGGATTGAAAAAGATAATGTATGGCAAGGACCTTGCAATTTAAAGTTCATAACAAGCACTCAGTAATATTTGCTACTGTTGACCTGTGATGAATGGAAGGGGTTCTGGGAAGCGTGGGAGTGATATTCAAGCCAGATAGGCGGCCACGGTCAGGAGCACCTGTTTCTGAGCTTGCTGTGTTTTAAGGGAGGATCTCTCAGGGATTCGAGTCCTATTTAAGATTATGTCCCAGGGTAAAGGAAGCTAAGTAGGAAATGAGATTTTCTTCTTAGTTATGCTAATAGCATCAGTGAGAATTAACTTTAACAGCCACAATCTTGATGAGGGAAGATATTTAAAAAGCAGATATTTTTATATTTAAGAAAACTGATTGGCTTCAGTGGGATTAGAAATGTGCTTTTGAAAATCATTTGCTTCCTGTTCCAACGTGGCCCAGTTGCCACGGATGCAGATGTTGTGGCTTCTCGTTCCTTTGGATGTGGGTCCACACCACTGTGGTTTCCTTAACCAGAGGGACTTACTCTTCTACAATTTAATTTCCAGGCTCTAATGCAAAGCAGGCTTGTTTGCTCTGACAGGCAACTACAGGATCAACAACAGAAAGGGGCACATTTATGTAGTCAGCTAGCACCCGGCCATTATGAGTGAGATGGCTTAACAGGAAATGAAGGAAAAAGAAAAAGTCCCAGACATGATAAGATTTCCCCTCAAGAACTTATTTCCAGTGAACCCTAGAAAATAAAATCAGGCAAGTCTCTCAGAAGAACAGGGGGGGAAAAAACTGATTGATTTAGTGTCGCATCTTCTTCATATATTTGATGTTATTTAGAAAAAAGAAACATCATTGGATCCTTTTCCTTTCCTTTTCTCCTCCTCCCCCTGCCCCTCCTCTTCCCCAACCCTCCCCCCACCATCTTCTGTTCACAGGATATTATTGCCAGAGGCATTCAAATAACTTTGGAATAGATGGCCAAATTTCAGGATGTTAAGCCAGTGGTTTGTCTTTTTTCTGAACTTGAAATCTTTTGGCTTACAATATTGTTTTAGTGATGAAAATACTTGGTGCTGAAAGAAGATAATGTGATTTAAAATGTAATGTCTTTTTCTTTTATATAAGAAGTGATGTGATGCATGTTTTTTGCAAAAACTGAACAATTAAAAACTGAAAGTAAGGTGTAAAAGAGGTCGTTCCGAATCCTATTACCATTATTAATAGCGACAAGTAATAGCTATCGTTTTAAGTGCACGGTAGGACCTGTCTGTGTCATTTGGATGGCTGACCTCAGTGTCTCACGCCAGGGATGGGCACATAACTCAGGTCTGGCTAATTGGCCAGTTTCACCCTCTTGGCCCAGAGATGGCTTCAGGGTGGACACATGACCCATGTCAGGACTGTAGGACTCGACTCTTTTACTTTTGTGTGAGTGATTAGGCCAAAGGCAATCTCCCTGATTCTGCTGGATTTGAAACATAGTTTTGCAAATGTAGCTGCTGATGTCAGAGCTAGCTTCCACAGGGGCCAAAGAGCCTTTCAGTGGCTGGAAGGTAGAGCCCTTGAACTTCTCCAGCAGAAGTTCAAGGGCCTGTCTTTCTTCCTCCCTCCCTCCCTCCCTCCCTCCCTCCATTCTTTCTTCCTTCCTTTTTTTCTGNTTCCTCCCTCCCTCCCTCCCTCCCTCCCTCCATTCTTTCTTCCTTCCTTTTTTTCTGTTAAGATATTTTAAATTATGTTTCTTTCATTTTCAACTAAAAGAGTCTGACCATTAAAGACTCCTACAGAATCAGCTCTGTTCACTGGTCCCCACCCCATAGCCCTCGGTGACCCCCGGGTGGGGTTTTTCATGTGCTCATGCACAGACGTGGTCGACTCACAGGGACCGGGACATCTTAATCTTCACCTGTCCTGGTGTCCCATTGCCACTTCTCTTGAGGATCACTTCTCACTGGGCCCCGCCTCCACGTGCTGCCATGCTTAGACTTTGGAGATTTGTTAATCACTGCAAGTTGGGAGAGTGAACTACCTCCCCTCTCCTTATGACAATGAGTATGTATTGCTTATCTTCAGATCTTAAAGAATTCTTAGCTACACAGCTCTTTAGACTTGGTCTTACATCTTTCTCTTACTTCTGGATTCAGAAATGAGTACGTAGGGGTTTGGGTGTATAGAAAATTGGAATGTGTTTGGAATTCCCTCAGCACCTACTGACTAAGCTGAATTTTTCTCCTTAGGATCTTAATCTCTGTCCAAGGATATTCCAGACTTGGCTAGGCTTCTTCTGGCCACGCCTGCATGGTGGACATCTTAGCCAGCCAGTGGTGAGTACAGCTGGGGCTCAGCCTGGATCTGATATCCAAGAGGGTCCTAAACTGTCCCAGCGTTTGGGATTTGACTTCCTCCTTCATTGTTAGACCATGTAGGTCTACTTTTTCTTTCATACAGTTTGCTAAGATCAATAGAGCGATCTGATCTTTTAAGAGAAAATTGCTTTTAGTAAGGTAGTCTTTTGTTAAAGCAGAGCTAGAGTGCACATTGGTTACCCAACATCGGGATGACAGACATCACTGGTTGCTGACTGCAGATCCATTGCCCTGGCTTCTTCCTTGCTCCGTGAGGCCAAAGCTCCTTTTCCACAATCAGAGTGCACATCCAGGACATTCTCTCTCTAGCCTCCCTCCTAAGTAGGGCACCAACATGTGACTTATTTCAGCTAGAGGAACCAGAGGGGACATCTGCTTGGGAGCAGCTGCCGATGCTTCTGCTGCTGCCATTTGCTGCGTCTCCTCCCCTTTCCCCATCTCCCTCCCCGCTCTGCTTCTTTTAAACATCTTTATTGAGGTATAATTAACATACTATAAATTGTGCATATTTAATTGTACAATTTGATAAGTTTTGACATATGTATACACGTGGGAAACAATCACCGCAATCAAGGTAACGAACAGATCCATCACCCCCAAGTTTCCCTCCACACCTTGGTGATGCCTCCCTCTGTCTTCCTCCGCCCTTCCTCCCAGGCCCAGGAACATGCTGAGCTGCTTTCTGTTTGTAGATATTAATTTAGTTTTTTTCCCCTTAGATTTTTTAACACATGAATTCAGATGGCACATACTCTTTTTGTCTGATTTCTTTCTCTAGGCATAATCTTGAGATTTTTCCATACTCTTAACATTTTTTATTAGTGTGCTATAGTCATGCATAATATTGGGGTTCATTTAGACATAGTCATACAGGCATGGAATATCACTTACTCCAATGCAGCCCCTAGTACTTCCTTCCCTCTTCTCCCATCCTCCCACCCCTTTCCTCTATTCTTCCAATCTTTCTTCTATTATTTATAGGTGTTTGAAAATTATTGCTTTATAGATATACATAAAGGGGAAATTCGCTCATATTCACCCGTGTACCTAGGATACGTTGGTCCGTTTCATTCCGCTGTTTCTCCCTCTTCCCATCCCCCCTTCCTCTGCTCCTCTGATCTCTCTCCTGTTCTCATGTAGTTCTCCCCACATTTTCCTCCCCCTGTTTTGGTCTAGTTTCCACACGTGAGAGAAAATGCTGGACCCTTGGTTTTCTGGGTCTGCTCCTGCTCCAGCCCCTGTGCAGTTCCCAGGGATTCCTGACAATGGGTCTCTGGCGTGTCCAGTCCCATCTTTGTTTCTGCTTCTCAGGGGTCTGAACTGCTGCAGCATCCTGTACTTTTCTGCACAGTGCAAATCGTGGGGTATGATACACATGTATGTGTTTGGTCACTGAGTTGTGGTCTGTCTCCCCACAAGGCTGTGAATTCTGTGAGAGGAAGACCTACCTCTCCTTTGCTCTTCTCTTGTCTGTCCCTGACACTTAGCACAGTGCTTGACGTGATACTGATTGCTCCAAAACCCACCGGTGGCTGAGCCAAGCCAGGTCCAGGTGGCTCCAAAGCTTGCAGTTAGTCAGGAGTCCACTGTGTGTCTCAGTCTCGCGGACTCCAGATGGTGAAGTCCTTAGCAAAATTCAAAAGGTTTCATGAGCTGAATTCAAGTTCACTCATGATAGAGATGAAAATTAAACCTGTACAAGCATATTAGTTGTTCCAGACTCACTTTTTAAATTCTTTTTTTCTTATTTTATCCCAATATTTTGTTATGAAAAATTCAGAATGCATAGCAAAGTTGAAGAAGTTTTCAATGAAAAACTGCAAACCCACCTTTAGATTCCACCATATCCTATTTGTTTTTTATTACGTAATTACACTTTCATCCATTGCTCCATCTTATATTTTTGAATCATCGTGACTTTACAATTAAGTTTTTGCTCTACATGCATACCTTTTCAACTACCCGCCTATCCATCATCCCTCAATTCATACTTTTCAGTTCTCCTTCTTGTATTGGGATGTGTTTCAAAGTGAGCTTAAGACCTCAGTCAACATTGCTCCTAAATAGTTCAGCATATGTGTTATTAATTAGAATTCTTAGAATTTTTTTTAGAAATGTAGTTTTTTGTCTTCTGATAACATTACTTTCTGTTGCCTTTTTATTTTAGAATCCTAACCCTTTTTACGGGAAAGATTTACTAATATTGTAATGTGTTAATTTCCACTAATAATTATGTTGTTTTTCCATTTTTCGTCACTAAGATCCTTTGGTGGCAATGCTTTACCTTCAAGATATGAGCCAGGTTCTGAGATCTCTCATTGGTAGCCCTGGGATCAGGTGGTGTGCTCTGCCTGTTCCATACATCCCATCCCCGAATATCCTCACTTACAGGAAATTTTCCAAAAATGAAGGTAAAAGGGTAGATTTGTCAGGCACATCAGGCTTCACTGTGTTACAGTAAAAACAACCCCAAGATCTTATTGGCTTAAAACAATACAATTTATTTCCCGCTCCTGTAGAGCCTGCCTTAGCTCGCAGGCAGCATTCCTGGCTGCAGAACACCTCCCTATCAATAGGTGCTTCCTCGCTTGTCCCTGCAGAAGAGGAAGTGGGAGAAAATCTGTCAACTTCTCAGTATATTTGCTCACATTATAGTGGTCAAGGCAGTCACAAGAGATGTCCTGGTGGCAAGAAAGTATGATTCCCATCAGATGATTAAAAGGAGGGGAATTAAGAATAATGTCAAACAGAAACCAGGGGCCACTGTTCTGAGTCTTTTGCGATTGGATAGGTTAGAACGAGATGCGAGTATCAGTGTTGTAGGTCCTTTGGAGTTTCAGTAGCTGAACTCTACATGGAATAGGAAGTGGGGTTGATTCAGGATATGACTTTTTTAAAGATCTGTTTTCCTTTATTATTATTTTTAAAGCAGCTCCCTACAAAGTAAGTGTGTAAGTAGGGCATCTACTTAAGCTCTCAGCAGAAAAGATTTATTCTCCTCCAAGTAATTTCAGTGTTAGTCAGCACTCTACTGCCAGAATTATGTTGGAGCAATTTGGGGGATTTTTTGATTTTTGAGAGAATGAATTATGGAGGAGAAGCTCTTGGGTAAGCCCAGGGTGGAGCTGCTTATCTTTTGAGAAATGTTGATCACCATGCAGTAAAAAGTTGGACCCCTGTGCTCATAAAACAAAAAGTAAAGCACAAGAAAAAAAAAAGTGCTTTTGTTTTTTGGTTTAAGAGTCTTTCTTAATAAGAAATAATGAACATTGACACCCAGTTATTCAGTAAACCAATTAAATTAGCACAGACAGGAAACAAAAGAGCAATCCTTCCACTCTTCCGTTATACCAACTATAGAGTCAGCAGTCACAGAACAAGACAGAGCAGTAACAATACAGTCAGTAGAGACAATTAATATTAATTTCTCACTTTTTTTTAATCCAACTAAAATACTTAAAGTGCCCCCCGCCCCGCACCCCTGCCAAGACAGCCTCTCCTGTATCATTTCTCTTTTTAATCACAATGAAATCAGCTTTTCATGCCGTTCCCATTGCTGGTTAATGTTCCAGGATGTATCTTGAAGATAGCTTTAGCCAGTCTCCTCTTGGGACTTTCCCCCGCTCAGCCTGGTTAGGCTGTGACCAGGATGGCCGTCCCAGCATAGTAGAAGAGGCTGGCTTTCGAGGGTGGTCTCAGGTCAAGAATTCTCATTGCTGGAGGCCTCCAGATCTAGTTATGGGTCTCTGCAGACCCTGTGGGCTTGTATGGTAATGCTTTTCTTCACTATTATTGTTACAAGGCATTAAATCAGTCAGATTCATGAGCAACAAGAGGTCAATGTCTGATTGAAATTCATAAGGTCAAAAAGGAAACTAAAAATCAATTTATAAGATATGAAGATTTAGGTTCAAACTATATCCATGAGCAATAAAATTTCACATCCATAAATGTAAGAAAATCAGTTATTAAACTTGAGGGGGGAGAGAAGACTTATTAAGTTTTACACACACATAAGGCAGCTAACACATAATTTTATCAGACATTACTGAAATCCTGTGTGTAATATAAGCGATGATGGGCTAAAATGCTAAATGGTTTAGCACTAAATTATTAAGTGATGTGTCCCTGAGGTATGAAACAGATCGCAAATGCAGAGCAGGTGTCTCTCCCAGCAAGACTCGATCACCAATGTAAGTGCATATTGATAACAAATGCACTTCAGACGGAAAATAGTATCAGTAATATTTTTGCTGTGTGAAAGCCTGGTGTCAGGATGACTAAAAGCTTCTCTCTGACAAACAAGCCTTCATTTCTAAATGCTTTTTTTTTTTTTCCCAAGGAAAAAATAATCAACCAGGTTAAATGTTGGTCCCTGTGGAGCAAAAGGGGAACCTTGGAGGGATTTGAGCTTCTTGTATCTCTATCCCTGTGTCATCTCTGCATGCAAAATAATTGCAATGAATGGAAGGAAGACCTGTCCATGTTATGCAGTAAAAGACAACCTAGAACCAAAGGAGAGTTCACACACTCTTTGTTTTCCTTGATCTCCATTTCGTCCTACTAATAAGAGGACAAGTGGACCTCTCTGATGGTCTCCTTGTAAGCAGAGGCTCTGGGTGAAAAATCACAGGTGAGCCAGAGACCAGTTTTCTTGGTTGCTTTAGACCCACATGAGTGTAAAGGTAACTTTGTTTCCAGTAGGTTTGTGGAGAGGTGGTATTAACTGAGTTTCTCTCCTCGGCTCCATTCACTGAGGAGGTCTAGGGCCCTTTCCCCAAGCGTCACAGATTCCCACAAGGCTAGTGTGTGTGTGTGTGTGTGTGTGTGTGTGTGTGTATCTATCGTCCTTAGATCTGAGTGCTGTTTGCATCATAGACAGTCTCCAGGTGAATAATGGCTTGATCTGATGTTTTTTCTGAATACACAATGGTGTGGAGCGGTCTTTAATACAAGCCATATTTTGGATTTTGAGTCTTGCTCTTCCCTGGCCTGGCAGCCATGGTGGAACACCCTTGTGGTACTAGGCATCGGGCCCATCACAAGCCGAGGAGCATCTCTGCTTTGCAGATGTCATTACTATCCTTCTCTCTTTTGATCTATGTTAGTTTATGTGTTGAACTGGACGCTTTCTTGAATTACACACATTCTCGCACACACATGCACAGTCACACTGAGTGATTGTGTAGGAATGGGAACCCCATCCATGTGTGAAAGTCTGTGTGATCTTCTCTTTACAGTATGGCACAGAGGCTCTGAGAGTTTCAGTAGCTTACTCAAGTCTCTGTAGCCCTGTGCCAGGAGCTGGGACTCAGTGTAGATGGATGGATTCCAAGTCATGGTCTTTTCTACTCTCCTTGTTCTAGATTGGAAGGCTCTTGTTGATTTAGACAGAGGCTGGTGAACTGTACCCCACAGGCCAAATGCAGCTCCAACCTGTTTTTATAAATAAAGTTTTATTGGAACACAGCAATGTCCTCTCATTTCTACCTGTTCTATGGCTGCTTTTCCATTTTGGTGGCCAGGCTGAGTAGTTGTGGCAGAGTTGCATGATCTGAACAACCTAAACTGTTTATTCTTCTGCCCTTTACAAAAATAGTTTGCTGACCCTGATTTTAGACAATAAATTAGTATATATTTTATAGACAATTGATTTCATGGATAGTAACTGGTATGATATGATTTTTAAAAATGTTTGGTGATCAAGCAAGTTGAGGAAATGTGGATTAAAACCAAGTTTAATGGGCTCTGCCCCAGAGCCTTTCATGTAGTGATGGGTGCAATTTTCTCTGCAAGAAGGTGAGAAGGCCTATGGTCTAATTTGAACTCAGAGCTCCATGCATACACACATGTGACTACAACTTTGTAGGTGTTTTAGTCAGCTTTTTCTCTGCTGTGACTAAAGGACCTGACCAGCACAATTATAGAGGAGGAAAAGTTTATTCAGGGGCTCATGGTTTTGGAGGTCTTAGTCCATAAAAGGCAGGCTCCATTTTTTAGGGCTCAAGGTGAGGCTGAACATCATGGCGGAAGAGTGTGGCAGAGAGAAGCAGCTCACATCATGGTGATCAGGAAACAGAGAGAGACACCACTCACCAGATACAAATGTATACCCCAAAGTCACACCCTAATTCGCACCTCCTCCAGCCACATCCTTCAGTTACCACTCAGTTAATCCCTATCAGGGGATTAAATCAGTGATTGGGTTAAGGCTCTCACAACTCAATCATTTCTTCTCCGAACCTTCTTCATTGTCTGCCACGTGAGCTTTTGGGGGGACACCACATCTAAACCATAACAGTAGGACACAGTAGGTGGTGATCTGGGGAATAGAATTCCAAAGTCTCACTAGAATGCTCTGCTACTCTTTGGGGAAGTGGTTTGAGGAGAGCAGGATTTATCATTTGTGATTTAGACTGATTAATTTAATATAATCTGCAGTATTACTTTCAAAAAGGTTCTTAGGCTATAGTCCAAAGAATCATTGGAATTTTTCATGAGTTGGCAGGAAACTAATTTTTTTTGACTTTGTGGAAAAAATAATCTACAAGACAGAATTTTGTTCACTTATTTTCCTTCCCATTAATCT
Source organism: Marmota marmota marmota (assembly GCF_001458135.2). Taxonomy (NCBI): domain Eukaryota; kingdom Metazoa; phylum Chordata; class Mammalia; order Rodentia; family Sciuridae; genus Marmota; species Marmota marmota. The sequence continues at coordinate 8,827,916 of NW_026000026.1, forward strand.
TTCTTGAGCCTGTTCATAGGACTACTAGGGCACCCAGTGAATAAACAAGAATCAAATAATTATGGATGACAAATTGGACATGGCAGAATCCTATTTAGTTTGATAACTTTTTTTTTTTAAAGAAAGTATAGTCATAGTTGCTACATGATAATCGTATCATGTGGTTATTTTCTGTCAAATGCATTACTCTCTTGGTGTGTGGTAGAATTATGGACAATGCACATCATGGTATTCTGCATCACAGAGCACACAGGGCTTCCAGGGGGCTCCTGGTGGCTTTAGAAGGTTGGGTCAACAGTGCTCAGAGCCGGAAGATTGGATAAATCACTATTTATTTGGTTGTGGATAAGAAGAACTTAATTCAGATTTGATAGGCAATTGAAATTGTATAACCAAGAGCAGGAGGGGATGTGGCTTCAGGAATGACTGTTTCCAGGAGCTCAAATGACATCACCGGGACTTTGTTTCTCCTCGTTGTCCCCCACTCCATCAGTTTATTTTTATGGGGTATATCAGGTTGTTGGCATTGCTAGGTCACACTGTGTCTATAGGTCAAGATTTCAGATGTTCTTTCCTTATATGGTTCTTGAGACTGCTTTGAGGGTCTGCCTGGGTCATCTGCCCAGGTGTGGACTGATCGCTGTGTCAGTCCATTTGCTTGGCCATACTGGATCTCTGGATCACACGTGACCAGGAAAGGGCCATCCCATGTTGGATGGTTCTCCAGGAGATACAGGGGGAAGTTCCCCAAAGGGAAGGGAAGAGCCTGTTGCCTGAGGACCAGGGAAGAGATGTGCAGTGTCTACTCTTAGGTGTGGCTGGAGCCTGAAAGGATGTTGATTGGAAACTAGGGAACCACAATGGAATAGGAGCTTCGTGAGAGCAGAGTCTTTGTTTATTTTACTCATTACTTCTAAAATAGGACTCGACATGAGGTAAACACTCAAACTGAATGCATAGAGTGTCCATGTGGACCATGGCACTCAAGAATTTTAATAGCAAATATCACCAATATCCTAAGGGGAATGTGGTAGATTCTACAATCTCCTCAAATGTTTGTTCTTCTCATGGACAGAGACCTGTTCTCCATCCCACGCATCTGTGTTGAGAACATGGCCTGCTTTGGACAATGGGACATTAGCAAATACGACAGGAGCTTTCTGGAAAGCACCCATGCAGTGGGCTGGCCTCTTGCATCTCTGGGAACTCTGCCACCTTACGAACAAGGCTGAGCTTGCTGGCTGGAGGTCTAGAGGGCTGAGGACCCTGAGCCTATGACCAGGAGGCCTCCCAGCTAACCAGAAACCAGTCAGGCACTTGTCTGTGAGTCCAATCAAGGGCAGGCAGGCCTGGCCCAGGGCAGAACCACTCAACCCCACTTGCCAATTCACGAACTCGTAAGCTGTATAAAAATTCATATTTTAAACGAGTGAGTTTTGAGGCAGGTTTGTTACTTGAGTCATGCTAGCTGATACAGGTGCTAGGTTCTTGCCTGAGGAGCAGCACTCTCAAGAGTCCAATTCCCCAGTGCCAAGTGTTTCCTTGGTATTTGTCTCACTTTCAAACCCGAAGGTTTAAAGTCTTCAAGTTCATGCCTGGGTTTTCTCTCCCCTGGTGTGCAAATATATGCCTAACATTTGCATTTTGAGCAGTCTTTCTATATTTCCCTGCCAGATTTTCAATGGAGGAGGAAAGAGTGCTTTATAATTATTAGCATTATTTTATTGTCACATATATATCTCAGTTAATGCCGACACGGTTGTTCTTGCTGATGTAACCTGAATTAGGGATTTTCACAGCCGGGTATTGATCATTCGTGTAGCTGTGTGATGAAGGAAATACAGTTCTCTCCCTGCCTTCGAGTGATGCAAGCAGTGAGGAGAAAGGAACGAGGTAAACACAACATCAAAACATATGTGCTATTTTAAGAGACATCGTCTTTATCTTTTTTCCCTTAAAAAGAGAAGCTATTATTGTTTAGGGAGTTTCTATTATAATAAATATCAATAAAATGGTTTATTTGGGAGTTTGAACCACTACAAGCTTCTTTGAAATGATTTCCAGGTAAAGTTTTATAAAATCACTCTTGCTCTATTTTAGTGTATATGTTTTTGTTATATTAAAATATAAATTATATTTCATCGCGTTATAAATTGTTATTAAAATGATCTGCAGTGTAACTAGTAGGGAGCTTAAATATAACTGTAAAAACTGAAATAAAAATCTATTAATGCCATAAACCTACTTAATAAAAGTTACTTTCATATTCAAAAACAAAATATTAAGGCGAGCTTCAGATCTGAAAGTCAAAAATGAGGGAATAAATTAGCGAAGGTTAAGAACCCTGTAGCAGCTCACTAACAAAGCTCCAGGGGATTATAAAATTTCATGCTCTTGTAATAAAAAGGATAAAGGATTGGCTAGAAGACCACTAAAAGTTAAAATAAATGAACATAAAGGAGATGAAAAAGTCTGACATGACTGAGACCACTAATGTGTAAAGACTAAAGAGATGGCATTAAAGTGTTAGAGACTGGAATTAAATGCAAAATGAATTCTGGTAGTAGATTAATAGAAAATTATAAAGGTAAATGAGTTCGGTTTCATGGTTTCAGAAAACTTTATATATCTCATTATTTTCCTTAGCACTTAAGAAGAAGCAGAGAAAGACAAATTAAAATCTGGCATGAACCATATTGGAGTGGGTGGAAGCACCAATTATCCCCCAGTGCTATTTTCCCCTCATTCCCTGTAATTGACCTTCAGTTGTTAAGTGCCACATGGCAGTCCCAAAGAAAGCACAATTTCCCATGTTCCCTTGCTCCTAAGTGGGACCACAGATCTAGGTTCTTGTTCAATTAGTTGTAAGAGGAAGTGACAGCATTTGGGAAATGTATTTAAAAGGATGTAACCTGAATTAGGAATTTTCACAACCGGGTGATGGGTGCTTTTTTTGCTCCCCTCATTTCCTTCCTGATGGCTGGAATGTGGATATGACAGCTGGTGCTCTGCAACAATTTTGGGCCATGAAGTGAGCATGAAATAGGAAATTATGTGGGGGAGTGACAAGTCAAAAGGAGCCTGCTTTGTCGCTGTAGCAACAGTGTTGACCCTCAGCTACCTAGCACTAGACTTAGGAAAATATCTACTGCTATTTTGGGTTTCCTATCCTTGCAGTCAAAAACTGATCTGAGCCAAGACACACTGGCCACTACTATCTCTGCATCTGCAGTGACACTGGTTTCCTTGTTAGAGTTAGGGCAGGGGGGTGGGGCTCTGAGGACAGGAATCTGTGTAAATTGGTGCTGATTCCAGAAACAAACATTGGAGTCTAAGCCAAGGTCTGCCCCAGCATTCAGTACAGGAGGTTCTTAGAAAAATTTGATGGTGATGGTGAGATTCTCTTTAAATCTGAATTTGCTGTTGGAACATGTCCTGATGCTTATCTGTTAGTTGTTTTTTCTTTGTCTCTTATGTTATTAGGGTCTAATAACCTAATAAAAATTCCAAATTTGCGTAAAATGAGTAAAAAAATTACAGATCCAAATAATCAGCAGTTTGAAAGGTTGTTTTTCCTCAAATTTTCTTAAGATTGGAGGTATCAGTGACTGAAAGTGAGACATCTTACCCTGCTTGTTTGTAAGGAAGGAGGGTGGAAACTTCTCACAGAGGCGCCCATGAACCTCGGCTGGAGGAAGCAGCCCGTCGACACTGACTCTCAAGGCCACGACAGTGAAGCAGAACAGCAACTCACACGTTGCCTCTTAGAGTTACTTGAAGTGCTGCCGCTAACTTTTGTTTACATCTCCTTGGCTGGAGCAAACCACGAGGTCATGCTTGGCCCCAGTCAGCACCCTACCACCCACCTGCAGAGCAGAGCCGGCTCCCTGTTCAGCAGCCTTCATACTTGACCCAGAGGATGCAGTTCCCTAGCTGCTTGGGCAGCTCTTAAAAGCAGAGACTCCACTGTGCACTTCTGTCGTCACCATGGCCAGCCACAAGCTTGGCACACGGTTGTTTTTTAGTAGATGTTGGTTGTGCTGAATTGATCTTCATTCCACGTACTTCCCGAAACCTCTCATGATTTATTGGTAAAAATTTCACCCTTAATTAGTGAAAAAAAAGAAAATTCTTCCTATGAGTTTATAAATTATTTACCTTACAAAGCCCTTCTGAGCTCTTTGAGCACACTGTAAATAATTTACGTTCATACTTGTGTGATTTCAAATTTGTTTATTAATGTTATCTCAGAGATAGAAAACAAACCAAGCGAAACCACACTAACTTATTTTGCAAATCATTTGGAATAAGAAAAAGAAAAAGTTGCTTTTCTTCTCCTGTGAAGATGTTATTGACCCTCAGTAGGGCTTGGGGGGCCGAGTCCTTCCTCAATGTGGGCACATGATTCTGCTGACCTCAGCCTTTGCCTTCATGCATTTATCATTTATTGAGGTCCTACTATATTCAGGTACTGAATAATATGCAGAGTCCACACTGCTCAGTAAATCCAGCCTAGAGCCCATCCTGAATGCTGGCCTTATGTCTCCATCCGCCCTCTCCCTATCTCCACAGGGGTCTATCTTACCAATGCCTCAAACTTAACATGTCCAAAACAAAACCCCTGATTTCCCAACCTTCCTGTCTAGAGATCAGCCCTCTTTCTCTCCCACGCCGCAGCGTGCCTGTCTCCTGTCCTCTGCTGCTCCTCCTCCACAGTGCCCCTTGCCCTTGGTTCCACTCTGTATTTACTATTTATATTTTACGTCATTTATCCTTTCTAGAAATTAAAAACTATGAGGTCCAAGCTTATTCCCAGCCATCCAATAGGAATAGTATGTAGTAGATGTTCAGCAAAAATTGGTTAAAAAATAAATTATAGGTTATTTATTGTCTATGAATTCTTTCTAAATACTCATTTTTCCAACTAAACACAGTTCCTTGAGGGCCTACCCAGATTTTTAGAACTGACCGAGTGCCCCTTACCTTCACATCACATCTGGAGAGGGGACCTCTGTAGACCTCGGACACAGCTGCCTGTGATGTTTCTTTAGGTTTCTGTTCCCTCCCTCCCCTAAGGCCCTGAAAAGTCCTGGAGAGCAAGTCCAGGGTCTCCTCCTCTCTGTGTGCCCAGAACTAACCCCTTCCAAAATCATTGTAGGCAATTATCTGCATTGACCTTTAAAACTAAAGCTGAAGACAGAACCCCAGCTGCCCATCAGACCCGCCACCAGGAACCCCCCGTACAGGCAATGGGAGTAAAAACAGGGAAAACAAGAGCTGATTTTTTTAAAAAAAGTAGTTGGTGTAAAGAGCTCAGAGAACATCAAAAGCCATTTTTTTCCCCAACAACGTGAGACTCAAGGCAGAAAAATTTAATTTAAGAAGGAATAAAGCAGGGACGGACTGAAACCTGTCTGAATGATTTGAACATGGAATGTTTTGGCTGCAGGGACATAATAAACAGAGGCCAGAGAGGCCAAGGGCAGAGCACCCTGCACGTCCGGGAGTGCTGCAGACACAGGCTTTTACGCCGTCTGCAGATGCATATTCTTGGTTTTAGTAATATGTGTGCATTTTCATAAGTTTCAGAAAAATATCTGGTCTTCCAACTTAAGCTTGTACTATCATAAGTCTCCCAATTCAATACTTTTTTCTTAATATATATATATATATATATATTTAGTTGTAGTTGGACACAGTACCTTTATTTTATTTTTATGTGGTACTGAGGATTGAACACCCCCACCCCCCGCCCCTGCACGTGCTAGGTGAGCGCTGTACTGCTGAACCCACAACCCCAGCCCCCCCTACCACATTCAATACTTTTGATTAAAAAAAGAGAGTCAGGCAAAGGAGTGGTGGTCTAGGTGGGGTGGGGCCCCAGATTGGCAAGGACTGATTTTTAGGAGCTGGACTGGCCAGTGAGCAGTTCTTTCTTTTTCTTTTTAAAAATTTCTTTTTTTTTTTTTTTTT
>NW_026000026.1:8833978-8845819 GCF_001458135.2 Marmota marmota marmota
TTTTTTTTTTTTTTTTTTTTAAAAATTAGTTTTATTGATTTTATTTTTTAAATACACGACAGCAGAATGCATTATAATTCTTATTACTCATATAGAGTACAGTTTTTCCTATCTTTGTATATAGAGTATGTTGACGCCAATTCATGCCTTTATACATGTACTTTGTGAGGTAGGGAGGGCGAGTATGGGAGGACTAGATGAATTCTAGATAGGAAAGAGGGGTGGGAGGGAAAGGGAGGGGGCAGGGGATTAGCAAGGACTGTGGAATGTGATGGACATCATTATCCAAAGTACATGTATGAAGACTTGAATTGGGTGTCAACATACTTTATATACAGAGATATGAAAAATTATGGTATATATGTATAATAAGAATTGTAATGCAAAAAAATTTTTAGACATACATAACAGTAGAGTGTATTTTGACATATTAATACACACATGGAGTATAACATTCTAATTAGAATTCTATTCTTGTGGTTGTACATGATGTGGAGTTTCACTGGTTATGTATTCATATATGAACAGAGGAAAGTGATGTCCAGTTCATCCTACTGTCTTCCTTATTGCCATCCCCCGCCCTTCCCTTCCGTCTCCTTTGTCTAATCCAATGAACTTCTCTTCTTCCCTCCCCCACCCTTATTCTTTTTTTGAGAGATTCCTTTTCTTAAAATCTTTTAAATTTTAATTTGCTATATATGACAACAGAAAGCATTACAATTCATATTTCACTTATAGAGCACAATTTTTCATATCTCTGGTTGGACACAAAGTAGAGTCACATCCTTCGTGTCTTCATCATGTACTTAGGGTAATGATGACCATCTCATTCCACCATCTTTCCTACCCCTATGCTCCCTCCCTTCCTCTCCCTTTTCCCCTTTGCCCTATCTAGAGTTCATTTAATCCTCCCATGCCCCCCACCACCTACAGCGTATTATGAATCATTATCCTTAAATTAGAGAAATCATTTGGCATTTTTTTTTGGGGGGATTAGCTAATTTCACTTAGTATTATATTCTCCAGTTCCATCTATTTACCTGCAAATGCCATGATTTTATTCTCTTTTAATGCCGAATAATCTATTGTAGATATCTATATAGATATATATATATCTATATATATATCTCATATTTTCTTTATCCATTCATCTACCGAAGGGCATCTAGGTTGGTTCCACAGTTCAGTCATTGTGAATTGTGCTGCTATAAACATTGGTGTGGCTATGTCACCATAGTATGCTGATTTTTCAGTCCTTTGGGTATAAACCAAGGAGTGGGATAGCTGGGTCAAATGGCGGTTCCATTCCAAGTGTTCTGAGGAATCTCTATTCTGCTTTCCAGAGTGATTGTACCTTTGCAGTCTCACCAACAATGTGAGAGTGAACCTTTTTCTCCCAAATCCTCGCCAACATTTATTGTTACCTGTATTCTTGATCATTGTCATTCTGATTGGAGTGGGATGGCATCTCAGTGTAGTTTTAACTTACATTCCTGTAAGTGGTTCTCTAGCTTTTGCACAAACACCTGGTGCTGTTGGACTTGTTTAGTGACTGCCCAGTGCACAGAGGCTGTCATTCAGGCTGAGCTACACGGTGCCCCTCAGTCTTCAATACTGACCAAACCTAAGCTGGGCCAACCAGATTCTTCTTTGCAAGGGCTTAGAATTGGGATCCAGGGAGACTCCATGAGGTTGTGAGCATGGTTTGGACCTTGAACTTGGTTGTTTTGGGGTTACCATATTTTTTTCTGTGTGGACTGAGAGCTGAGAGAGCTGTGAGGTATGTAAGGGAGAAAGTGAAACAGAAAAATAAAATCAATGCCCGCAGAACAATATAAAAGAGAGGTAGAAGAAGGCTTGTCTTCCAGGTTCCAGTCCCTTCCAGGTCTGGCTGTGTTTGCACCCTTGGGTTTCCTGTCATCCTGATAACCCATCTGTGCCTGCCAACTCCTGTGCTCCAGTGCTTTTCTCTTAGGTGTACTGTTCCTGCTGTTCCTTACAGCCCAAAGCCTCTACCCATGAATGCTGAGCTGCCACTAGCTTCAACGGGCCTCAGTCACTGCATTTGGAAAGTGACAGATGATGGCCAGTGTTTCCCCAAGGGGGAGACAAGACCAAGGTAGAGAGGGAGGCTCCAACCTGCTGTGATACTGAGCTAAGTGGTTTTTCCTCTCATAATTCTTTAACAGTCCTTCCATCTGCACATCTGGGAGAGAAGTTTGGTGTGATTCTTGTTTTTTTTAGTGCTTTTTTTTTTTTTTAAATGCACATTAACCTCTCTTTTTAACAAAGAGAAATGAGATACTAGATTGGGAGCTTCAAAGGCTATAACATCTAGAAAGAAATGACTGTATATATTTTTTCATTGGCTTTATTTTTTACTACTACAGTTTATCATTAAAATACTTGCTTTAGTCCTAGTTTTTCATTTATGGTAGTGAGTCAAGACTTCCCTTAAAAATAACTTAAAAATAGGAAGAAATGCCCAGCTATTCCTTACCTTGGAATTCCAAGTGTACATGTAGACAGGTAGGAAATAGAAACCCTGCACATAGCGAACATCTCAGGATTAATAATTACAGGTGAGAATCATCATTGGTGCTAAAATCAGTGGGCAAATTAGGGTGAGAAACAGGATATTTGCATAGTCTCATAGTCCCCCAAAAATCTTCCCAGGAGACATTCACGAGGTACAAAGAAAGAAACAGAAGATTGATAGTGGAGAAACTCCAACCACACTGCTGTCAGCAAGGGACCAGAGTTCCTCGTTCTGCAGCTGGGTGAGGTGCTCTGGAGGGCCCTGGCGCAGTGGCCCTCTTGTGAGCCCACACACCTTCAATGGAGTCCTCAGAAAACATCAGACAAACTCAAGCAGGGGTTCTACATAACAGCTAACTGGATGGTGCTCTTCAAACAGCCAAGGTCAGGGAAGTCCAGGAAGGACTAGGGAGCTCTCCCAGGGTGGAGGGAACGAGGCCGGCCGGCAAACTGCACACAGTCCTGCGTGGCATCTTGGTTTGGATCTTGGGGACCAGGAAAAGGACGCTGTAGGCAGGTGGTGATGTTGGAGTAAGATCTGTCAATTACTGAATTATTACTATTTGGGTGTTAATTTCCTACTTTAAAAAATTAGACTATGGTTTTATGAAGTGGAAACTTTGGGGAATCTGGGTGAAGGGTATGTAGTTACACTATTTTTTGCCACTTTCTTCCTCTAAGTCTGAAGTTATTTTAGCATGAAAGGCTAAAAAAATAAAACAAATAAAACCCCCTAAAACGACATCCCCCACCCCCAGCTCAGTGGTTCTCAAGTGACAACCGCCCTCTGGGGGACATACAGCAATGTCTCAAGACATTTTCTGTTGCCACATCTAGGGGAGGGTGCCGTTGGCATCTAGTGGGTGGAGGCCAGGGACCTGCGAAATGTCCCACAGTGCACAGGAGGGCCCCCAGTAACTAAGAATCATCTGGGCCAAATGTCATTAATGTTGAGATGGAGAAACTGTTCTAGAACAGCTCAGTTTTAAATCAGGCAATGTTAAGAGAAATCGCAGCAGAGGAGTCCTATGAACTGACCGTGCACCTGGTGTGCAGGCGCCTGAGCCTCATTAGAGTCTGATTTTTGCATTTCTCTCTGGGCTAGCATTTGGGATTCTGTGAGTGCAGGGGCAGTTCCACTCAAGGTTAGAGGTGCCAGGTGGGAAGCTCTGTGACCGCACACCGCGAGTGGCCATCATGAGTGAACGATTTCATTTCTTTCCCTTGGTCCAAAACAAGCACATCCATCTGAGCATTTCTAATGAGATTTCGGCTAAGACCGCTTGGCCGAGCCTCCTGTCAGCCGCTGCTGCCGGGTGGGCTCAGGGAAGGCCAGGATCCTTCATTAATTAACCTTCATTTCCTATGTAGATTCACTCATTGAGATGCAGGTAATTAAAACAAGGTCATTTCAAGGACCGACAGGAAAAAAACAGCACTTGGAAAGTGGTGAGACTTTTTGGGGGAGAGGACCTGGAATTCTATTTTTATCTTTGTGTGAAATTGCAGAATCATCTTTTCTTGACTTTTAAATAATCTAACCTTTTTTTTTTTTAAGTGGGAGAGTCTTAAGTCCACCTCAAAACCATGTCTCAGGAATTTTTAAAGATTTAGGTTATAGATATCTCCTGCCGGTTTCAGAAAGAAATGTTAAGGCAAAAATTTTAATTTAGGGAAGGTTAACTGTGTAAAGGAAAGAACACAGAATTGTGTGGGGAGAGTGAGACACACTTCTGTTTTTGGGAGATAGTTGCTATTATCTCTCACTTTGAGCTATATATCTTTTGACTTTTGTTGCTTATGCTAGTTGGCCTGTGTGACATACTAATTAAGAACACAGAGTTAAAGGGGTAAATGTACACTTAGACCTTGGGACATTGATTACATTTATCGCATTTGGCCTTGGTTTCCTCATCTGTAAAAAGGTCAAATGCTAGTTTCTGTTCCCGATATTGCTGACAAAATTTACTGAAGTATGATCCACAAACAGTGAGCAAAGGACCCGTTCTTGGAGTGCTCTGAGGTGTAGCTACGTCTTAAGCAGTGTTTGCTATGGAGCAGCACCTTTGTTTTTCTCATTTTTAAAAATTAGAGCATTACAGTTTTACCCAGAAGTTGGATTCACTTTGACAAAAGCATACATGCCTGGAATTGGATCTGCTCCCTTCAGTCCCTGGTCCTCTCTCCTCCGCCCCTGTCCTCCTCCCTCTACTCTGCTGGTCTTCCTTTTGCCATTTATTTGCTTATCTCTGATTGGTGCTCTCCACCTACACAGAAGGGGGCCTTCACTGTGGTATATTTATACCTGCACATAGTGAGATTTTGTTGAATTCATTCCACCTTTCCTCCTTTTCCTGTCGCTCCTCCCTCCCTTTCCATCTCCTCCTCCTTCTCCCCTGATTTTCCCTGTATCTTTATGGTCTCTGAGCTCCTCTCTAGTGCCTTCACCTTATTCTGCTCTAGCTTCCACATAACAGAGAAAACATTTGACCTTGAGTTTTCCGAGTCTGGCTTGGTTCACTCAGCATGATGTTCTTCATTTTCATCCTTTCACCAGCAACTGCCATGATTTCATTCGTCTTTATGGCTGAGTAAAATTCCATTGTGTACATATGCCACATTTTCTTTATCCATTCCTTTATTGATGAACATCTGGGATGATTTCATAATTTCACTATTGTGAATTTTGCTACTATAAACTGTATCACTGTAGTATGGTGATTTTAGTTCTTTTGAATAAATACCAAAGAATGGGATAGTTGGGTCACGTAGTGGTTCCATTCCTAGTTTTTTGAGGACTCTCTACATTGCCTCTCAGAGTGGCTGTACCAATTTGCAGTCCCACCAATAGCATCTCAGCATGCCTTTCTCCCATATTCTTTCCAGCATTTATTGTTATTCATATTCTTCATGATTGCCGTTCTGACTAGAGTGAGATGAAATCTTAATGTAGTTTTGATTTATGTTTCCCTGATTGCTCGAGATGCTGAACATATTTTTCATGTACTTGTAGAACATTTGTGTTTCTTATTTTGAGAAACCTCTATTTCATTCTTTTGTCCATTCATTGATTTTTTTTTGTTGGTATTAAGCTTTTTAAGTTTTTTATGTATTCTAGTATTAATCCTTTGTTCAGACAATTGGCTGGCAAAGATTTTTCTCTAATTCTGTGGGCTCTCTCTTCTCGCTCTTTATTATTTCCATTGCTATGGAGAGCTTTTTAACTTGATGGTATCATACTTGTTGATTCTCGGTTTTATTTCTTGAACTTTAGGGATTTTGTTGAAGATGTCGGTGCCTGGTAGGCAAGGTTTTAAGGGGTTTTCTGGCCTCCCATGAGCCTTATGAGCTAGGTACTGTTATTAGTACTATTGTTATATCTGTTTTATAAATGAGGGAACTATAGCACAGAGAGAACAAGCAATCTGCCCAAGGTAACACAGCTATTAAGTATCAGAGTTGGAACTGAACCCAATATTTTGTTGTGTTTCAGTCAATTATTGACCCTTATGAATTCATCTATGTGATGCTTTAAAAATACATGGCAAAAGTGAACTCAGTCCAGAATACTTTACCGTGGGAAAAGAGGAGGTTCCTGGGTGGCAGAACTGATGACACTTTGAGGCCAACAACAGTCACATGAGAAAGGTCAGGAAAAGCTCCTTTTACTTTTGTTGACAGCATGTACTGGCTGCTGAGAAGCATCGCCACCTTGTGGGAGGCTGAGGCATGACAAGGCAGCCGTGGCCGCCCTTCTGGCTTCGCTGTGGATTCTTCCCTGTATCTTTATGGTATCTGACCTCCTAAAATTTGCTTTAAAACCAGCGTTTGCTAAGTGGACATTGCAGACTCTGAAAGGAGTGTATTTGGAATTGAGGTGTTGCTTTACAATATTACAATAGAAGCCAGTGACGTTTGGCTTGTTTGTATCCCTTAAAGGAGACCATATGAATCTCTCAGCTTGCCTTGCTAAGTACTTTACTTTAGTCATAAAGGCGAAATGCTTAATTTGTTAAACATACACAGAATCGGAAGTAGAGCCGTTCAGTGTATTTAATATTGCTTGCAGTTATTAAAGTCAGTTTAAATCTGTTTAAACAGGTCATAAAAAAGTAAAATCTGAAATAAAGGACTAACTCCCTCCCTCCTGAAATATTTAACACATGTTCCAAATTCTGATTAAGAATCAGCACAAATGGGGGGGGCATGGAGGGAGGGAGGGAGGGAAGGAGGGAGAGAGAGAGGAGAGAGAGAGAGAGAGAGAGAGAGAGAGAGAGAGAGAGAGAGAGAGAGACTTAAAAGGAAGAATAAAATCCCAGTCTGACCACTGTTTGCATTCTGGACAAGAGTGATCAACCTCTTGGTTATGTTGAACTTTTTATTTACTCACACATTTAATCCAGATCAAATCAGAATGACTTTCCACTCCCAGATGCACATCTAGCTTTCTCCTAGAACTCATTTCAGGAAAAAAAAAATGCACTCATTTCTGTCTCCCAGCCACTCCTAGCCACTTGTAAGCTGAGGGCATGCGTCTTATTTATGACTCTTTGGTTTCTCTTTCTCTGTTCTTCCCATTTTCTCTGATTCTTCCATTGTGTGATATCACCAGGGTAAACAGTCCAGCATGTTAGAAGCCAACCAACTCCTCATAATGCTTTTGGTTTTTATAACATAAATGTCATTTTCTTACTTTACGAGAGAAACACTAGAGTATTCTTTCTAAAATTATTTACCTAAAAATTATTAAGCGTTCTATTGCATGATTTTGAAATAAGCCAAGGAGAGTTGTCATGCAGGCAAGTCTAGTGCCCTGACTCCCAGCCTGCTAAGAACTCTATGCACATGGTCTGTGCTCAAAGATATGCAAGCGGATATATGCACCTTGATCTCCTGGTGCCCCTGCAGCAAACTCTGGAAAGTGGGTGCAATGGATGGAAAAGACAGCCTATTACTTTTTAAAACTTGAAGGATTCTGACTTCAAAACAAATCCAGCTCTGAGAGGTTCAGATACAAACCTGATGCAGGAATAACGGATCCGTAGGGAGTCTCTGCCTTGGAGGGTTTTCACCATAATTCAATGAGATGATATCTGCAGAGCGCTTTAGTCATGCCTGGCACCTGGAAGAAGTCATCAACAAATATTCATTACTTATAATCTTACCGATATTTTTCCTATTATTTGTTAAGTGAGCTCATATCACTACTTTGTAAAAGCGATACGATTGATATTTGAACACTTTATTGTGCGACTTGCTTTTTCCCTTCCATTTAGCAATATTTTACAGTCTTCCACATCGATAGATAGATTTAAGTCACTTTTAAAATTAACCAAATTCCCTACTGATCAATATTTATGTAGTTTTTAGTTATTTCCTTCTTTGGTTGGTCACTACAGACAATGCAGCAAAAAGCATCTTGAGAATACTTTGGGCTCAACTGAGTATAAAGCCTTTTTTTTTTTTTTTCAAGTCAGGTTTATAGAGCCATAATGCACACACAATCAGCCGCCATTCTTTTGATGCAGTGCTTGGTGTATTGACAAACGCATACCATCAGCAGCCGTGCACCAATTCCATCATCCCCAAACAAATTCAATTTTGCTTAATATCTTTTGTTTAAAAAGGTAGCAACTCAGAAACAATATCACTACAACACTTAGGTCATAACCATGTAAATTATCTCCCCCCACCCACCTCACTGCAACATTAAAAGAAAACTCAGCCAAACCGGAATGGCTCTTCAATTAAGCTCAAGTTTTTAAACCTTTGCCAAAAGTGTTTGAGCTTAATTAAGTTAAAATATTTCAAAGGGAGCCCCGTTGTAATAATTTGTTTATAACACAAGCTTCTCTTTGATCATGAATGTTCACTTTTATAGAAACCCTGTTATCGTTCTTGGGATAAGGGATAAAGTAAATTAACTTTGTGTTGGGAAAAATACAGGAAATTAAACAAGTACCTTAGGTGAACTGCCTTATTAATAACAGAAAGATGTAACTTTACTGAGCCAGTGGGCGAGTGGGGTAGAAAACATAGAAAGTCTTTGGGGGAATAATGTGAATTGCTTAGATATTATGGGTAAAGTTTATTAAAAAGATAGCTTTAAAAAATGTGCTTAATATCTCTCTTTCTGGTCTCAGCATGAACCCTCCTGGTTCTTGCAGAAGACAAACATTGCCTCGAGAGAGTGGACAATGGTGCGGCGCCCTTTCTTAATTTGACTGGAAAAATCTGGAGATGGATTTTATGTCTGTTTTGTGGGCATCCTAAGCTGGAAGACATCGAGTGCCACTTTTCCAATTTTTCCACTCAAAAAGATTCTTATTTGCTTTGAAGAGTAGGTATACATTCAATCTAATTGTAGTGTTTCAAAATCTGGGTTTCAGACTCCCCTTGTCCTGCCGATTATTTCTCCTCTTTTCTGGGCTTAATTTTTTTTTCTTTTCACAAATCATCAGCATTTAAAAGGTAGCCATATTAAAATTAATTAAAGAATAGCCGGAACGTTCTGAGCATTCCGGGCTGGAGGGAGCCAGGATTTCATTAAGATACAGGCAATATGTGATGGAGAAGGGAGAAGGAGAAGACCTCTTTTTTTTCCCCCCCCAGAGTCCTAAGTTCCCATGCGAGCACCCTTTGTGACTTAGTTTTTGCATGTATAAAGGCTCATCTTTCTTTGCAGGATTATTGGAATTTTCAAGAAAATGAAGGTGCATGAAAGGACATTGGAAACTGCAAGGTGCGGTATCAGTGACAGAAGGAGCAGAGGTGGACAGGAAGCGACAGTACTCTAGTTATCTTCTGGGTCTGCCCCTTGCTGCTACTTAGCTTCTCTAAGCCTGGTGTCCTTTACAGGTGAAATGGAGCACTAGTCCCCATCAGGCTGCTAAGACTTTAGCAGAGATGGCGTGGGGTTAAGTACTCTGCCAACTCTATTGTAGGGGTTAAAAACCTTTATCAGAAAAGGGTCAGAGAACATGTTCGAGGCTTGGTGGTTCCTATGGCCTCTGCTGGAGCCCTCCAGTTCTGCCCTTGTAGCAACAAAGCAGCCACGGGAAATATGTGAAAGACGGGGAGTGGCTGTGTTCCAATAATACTTTATTTATAAAAACAGGGGGGCAAGCCAGAGCTGGCCCACTGGCCACAGTTTGCTGGTTCCTGTTCACAAGTGCACCATGCAGTTTCCTTGAATTCTAGCAATGGTTGAAAGATGTCTATGACTACTGCTAATTGTTCAACCCCTCAAATTGCTATAGGAAAAATGGGGGTGGTGACTATGGGTTAGTGACATGTGACCTCAAAAGAAGGTGTGCTGGGGAACATGAATTGCTCAGTAAGTGTCATGTGGCTTTGAAGGAAAAGTTTATTTGGATCCATACTTCAAATTTGAACACTAAGAGAATTACAAGTGAATGAATGACTGAATTACAGCTGTAATCATAATTAAAATGATCATAATTAATAAGTTACAATTAAATTACAATATTTAATTCTAAATGTTGAAAAAAAGAAAACATAAAAGCACTAGAAGAAACCATGAGGTAATTGCTTTGTAACTTTGATCAGAAACAGATGTTTTAAATGTGACTCAAAATCCAGACCTATAAATGAAAAAGATTGATAAATTTAAATGTATTATTTAATATTTGCATGATCAAAAACACCAGAGGCAAAGTGACATGTCAACTGATAGATTGGAGAACATTGCAACTTATGTCACAGATAACAGTTAATCTTTTAAAATACAGGGACTCTTAGAAATTAATAGGAAAATAACTAAAGACTTAAGAAAAGAGTGTTTACAAGATATGAACAGATGATTTACAGGGAAAGAAGTCCCATGGGGGAAAACCAAGAAAATAGAAGCTACCAAAAGCTCTGGGTTTGTTAAGCCACTGAATCATCTCACTAAGGAAGTTATGTATTCTCCAAACATTATTGTGAGCTAAAATTGCATATTATTTATATTACTTAGGAAGTTATGTATTCTCTGAACATTATTGTGAGCTAAAAATGCATATTATTTATAATACGGTTCGGTGGTGCACGCCTGTAATCCCAGCATCTCAGGAGGCTGAGACAGGAGGATCACAGTTCAAAGCCAGCCTCAGCAAAAGCGAGGTGATAAGCAACTCAGTGAGACCCTGTCTCTAAATAAAACACAAAGTAGGGCTGGGGATGTGGCTCGGTGGTTGAGTGCCTCTGAGTTCAATCCTGGTACCCACCCCCCCCCCAAAATGCATATTATCTGATCCTATTATCCTAATATCCATAGTCCAGTTCACCCTAATGGACATAGACATTTCATATTTCTCCAATTGAAGAAGAAATGAAGTCCCCTGGAACTTAGATCCCATTCTACCTCTAGAGAGAATGAAGAAGGGGAGAATCCTGAAGTAACCGAGTTTGAATCTTGATACAATAGGTTCATCATTAATTTAAATGAATCTTCTTGGAAGGAATGTGTGGGTTGGTTATTTATTGTTATACAATGAATTACTCCAAAAGTTAGCAGTCTAAAACAGAAAATATTTATTATCCTTTGCAGCTTCCGAGGGTCAGGAATTAGGGAATATCATGAAGTTGCTGCTAAGGTCCTGGTGGGGGGAACAGTCATCTGACCAATGTGACTGGGGCTGGAGGAGCTGCTTTGAGGCTGACTCCCTCAAGGGACTGTGGCAGGAGGTCTCAGTTTCTTCAAGTGGACTCTTCCTCACCGTGCTTCCGCAGGCTACTTGAATGTCCTCACAACATGGCGTCTGGCTTCCCACAGAGCAAGTTGTACATAAGGGACAATGTGCAGACAGCCGTGGGTCGTAGGACCTAGTTTCAGAAGTCGCATGCCTCCATTTCTACAACACCCTGCAGGATACACAGTCCGCCCTGTTGGTGGGAGGAGATCATGAATGAAGACCTGGATTCAGGCATCGCTGGAGGCCACCTTGGCAACTGATGGCCACAAGTGACTCCTTTCAGGTTGTCTCTCCCTACTCTGGGTTAATTCAGTGACGGGAAAATAAAGATCACATCTAGATCTGTGACTGTCAGCTTTATGTGGTGAGTTCAATAGACTTGAGATAGGAGTGGGTCACAGATGATTAGAAGGTGAATCTGTCTTCTAATGAGATCCGATGCAAAGGTTTTTGTTGCTTAGATTCACAGGTTTTGTTAGGTATTCAGGGACGTGTTTTGCATCATATTCAAACATTTCCATGAGTCATTCTGTCAGGCTACCTCACTTATAAACATGGGCCATAGAATCTATGAATACAGCCAGAAACCCCCTGCCCCCCCCCCCCC
>NW_026000026.1:8847339-8962168 GCF_001458135.2 Marmota marmota marmota
CCCCCCCCCCCCCTTATTTCTGACACTATCTATACAAAGAGATGACTCAAGTTCCCACAGCAGAAAGTGAGGCTCCGCCAATTTTAATCTTGAGAAATTTCCAGCACAGGTGTTACTGTCACCCAGGAACAGCAGTTGGAAGAAATCTCAGTGATGCTCTTGTGACCCATCCAGACTTACACAATGAGCATACTAGGAACACACAGGAAAGAATTAATTGCGGAATGTGCCCCAAGTAGCTAAGCAAATTAACTTGCCGTATGGGATTATAGGAGTTAAACCAATTAAGTTTTAGAGACCATCTATCAAAAATAATGATTTTTGTTTTCAGAGTAGTTAATATTAAGACCTTGCTAAAAGTTGTTAAATAGCAGGATCAGTAGTTTATTTAGGTGGGTTCAAAATTGAGTCAAGAAAATTATTGTCAAAGGGTAAGAAAAGCCTTCCTCTCTTTTGTGCTGTAGCTTCTGTTTATTTCTCTAACAAATATTTGTTGAGAACCCAGTGTGTGCGAGGCACCGCACACAGGAGAATGCATGTGGATGACTCCCAAATGCCTTTCAATAGTTAGAACAATCAGACAACATTCATTTGTAAGAAGTATGGGGCTACTCTCTTTTTTTTTTTTTTTTTAAACTGCTTGACTTTTTTTTTTTTTGATTCTCTAGGGGCCCATTTCTTTTATTTTTCTTCTTTAATTTAAAAAAATTTGTTTTTTTTAGAGCTACATGACAGTAGAGTATATTTCGACATATTATACGTACATGCAGTATAACTTATTCTAATTAGGATTCCATTCTTGAGGTTGTACATGTTGTGGAGTTCCACTGTTGAGTATTCATATATGAACATAGAAAAGTTATTCTTCTTTCCTATTCCCATGCCCCCTCCCTTCCCTTCATTTTCCTTTGTCGAATCCCATGAACTTCTATTTCCCCCTACCCCTTGTTGTGTGTTAGTATCCAACTATCAGAGAGAACGTTAGGCCTTTCGTTTTATGGGATTGGCCTATTTCACTTAGCATGATAGTTTCCAGTTCCATCTATTTACCAGCAAATGCCATAATTTCATTCTTCTTTATGGCTGAGTAATATTCCATTGTGTATATATATCACAATTTCTGGATCCATTCATTGGTTGAAGGGCACCTAGGTTGGTTCCATAGCTTAGCTATTGAGAATTGAGCTGCTATAAACATCGATGTGGCTGCATCACTGTAGTATGTTGATTTTCAGTCCTTTGGGTATAAACAGGAGTGGGATAATTGGGTCAAATGGTGGTTCCATTCCAAGTTTTCTGAGGAATCTCCATACTGCTTTCCAGAGTGGTTGCACCAATTTGCAGTCCCACCAGCAATCTATGGGCCCATTTCTGATTATTCTTTTTATAAGTTTTTAGGGAAATCCATGCATGCAGGCATGTATACATACATACATACATGTGTGTATACTTGATGTTTTCCTAGATTATCACATACATACCTTGGTTTTATGAAAAATTTTAAAAACAGAAAAAAATGAGAAGAATACAATAACATTTATCCAGAATATCACCACATATCTATTGTTAATATTTTACTTCTACTTGTTTTTTTTAATCTTCTTAGAACTACAGAAAATTTAATGAAATTGGCATCCTACTAAATTTGTTTTTTTTTGCAAGCTATTTTAAAAATCAATAGCCACAATAACTTTCCAATGTCATTAAATACACTTAGCATGTTTTAAAGGTTCTCATGAACTAATTTTGTTGATTGTTGCCAGGTCCTCATTAAATAATTCTGCAGTAAACACCCTTGTAAACAAGGGCTGGTGTATTTAGGACACACTAGTCTCTAGGAGTGGATATAAATATTTTAGTATGTCTTAAGAACAGTGAAAATTATGGTTCCAATTTATACTTCCATTAGCAGAGCATCCTCACCTATAATAAATACCAGCTTTTTTTGTTGGTATTTGCCAGTTTTATTCACATTCTTTTATTTCACAAGTATTGACTGCAAATGAAGTTGAGCTTTCTCATTTTCATTAGCTGTGTTTTTTTCCTTTATGAACTGTCTGTTCATGTGCTTTGCTCATTTTCCAAAGGGAATTATGCTATTTTTGGTTGATGATTAGAAAGAGTATCTTTATTGGTAAGATCTTCACTTTTGTCACATTGATTAAGATAGCATATAATATTGGGCAGTTTGCCTTTACTTTTGTTCACATTTTTTTACATGTGTAAATTTAAATGAATTTAGTTCAATTATAAATTTGGAAATAAATATAAATTAAATTAAAAGTTACAAAAAAACAACAACAAATAAACAAAAGCAAAACCCCCCAAAACCAAAACAACCCACAACTCTCCAATTTATTTTGTTGAATGGATTTAACTTGAAATTTCCTCCTCTCCCTAATTTTCCCAGATACATTTGTTGGATAACTTATAATTTTGTGTGGGCTTCAACATGGCCTCACTGTACCCGTAAACGGTCACCTGGCGTTGGTCTGTGTACTCACCTAGTACTCTTTTCTTTAAATGATGTCCGGTCTTGGTCTTTGCTCATTGGCTTATCTTCTAGCTTCTGGCTTATTCCGATTCTTCTTCTTTTTCTTTTTATTGGTGCAGAGACTTAGATTCGCCCCGGGAGGGCGGTGTGTGGGGGATGGGCGTGGTTGGAGTTGACACCCTCCTGCCCCTTGGGTCTCTTGGTTCCTGTCATGGCAGAACTCACAGCCCTTCCTCCTGCTGTGCTTTGCCCTGGCACTCAGGGCTGCCGCCTCTGCGCTTGGACGCACACCCTGGGTGCAGTCTCTTGGCCTGTATTGGATTAGAACTGGTTGCAGCAGGAGCTGGGGGCGAGGGGCAGATGAGTCAGGAGCTTACTGAGGCCCTCTGGATGGAAGTGACCTTACCTTGGACCATGGTGGTAGCCGTAGAAGGAGGATATGAGATCTATGCTGAAGTCGTGACATTGGACATACACCCTGGGAAGACTTGGGGACTTAGAAAGTGGAGGATGAGGAAGAGATATGGACCTAGCCTTCTCAGAGAGTCTAGAAGTAATGCCTGGTCATTGTAGAAAAATTGAAAATATAATAAAAGCACAAATATCGAAGATTCCCCTATCCCATCATAAATGTTTTAGTGTATTTCTTCTTAAGCTTTAATATATTGATGAAAATAGAATTGAATTTCTAACTCTTGGTCTGTATTGATTTAAACCAAATTTAGAGGGTGGATTTAGGATGACTTCCCATAAAAGAAAACCTAGGTACCATTGATGTTAGTTTGGAAAGATGATTGCTCACGCTGCAGGAGATTTGAAACGAATTTAGAATGTGTGGTCAGTGAGCACCGACCAGGACAGATGGACGGAGGAGACAGGCCACTCCTGGAGGTCTCTTCTCCTCCCTGGGCTACTCCACCAGGACCCACAGGTGAACGGCAACCAGGATTTCTTCTTTTAAAACTCTGTGCCTGGGGCTGGGGTTATGGCTCAGCGGTAGTGCACTCACCTCACATGTGCAATGCCCTGGGTTTGATCCTCAGCACCACACATAAATAAATAAAGTTAAAAAAAAAAAGAAACTCTGTGCCTAACTCTTGTGAGTAAATACCATTCTTACATCTCTCTCTTTATATCTATTTCTATAAATCTACTTCTATTTCAATATTGAGAAAATCGTGTGTGTGTGTGTGTGTGTGTATGTGTGTGTTTCATCAACATCTTATCACAGACATTTCCCAACCCATTATTGCTGTCCTGTTCTCAACATTTATTTTATATATTTTCTAAATGTTTCTTTCTATTGTTTTTCAACGAACCCCCTTGCATGTTCTAGGTCATATAATCTGCCAATACTTTTGTCTTATATTTTTTAATAATTGTGGTCATGATTGTTTTCTAATATAATTCAATGAGCCGCCTTTTCAGAAAAAAATTGTTTCATAATATTGGTAAAATATCCCTTTCTTTTTATCTAGCTATTGGTTTTAACAGGACTGTTGTTAGGAATTTAGAAAGTATGATCTTATCTGTTGATTTGAGGTAGATATTTGTTGTCATCATGTTTTAGAAATTAACTTTCATGTTAGGTTTATTTAGAGTATTTTATTGTTAAATCAGAAATTAATCTTGAATTTTATCTAATGCCTCTTCTGATTAAGACTTTTTTTTTCTAATTTACATTTACATCCTAAATTATCTAATGATAATGATTCTTAGAAAATAATGTTTTTTATTTTAAATGTGACTTCACATATACAACATTCATTGGTTGTTTTCTGACCTTCAGAACCCATGCTGAGTACCTGCGATACAACATTACATAGGTAGTTGGCTGCACGTTGTTCTTTCTCTGGTGGATTTAATAAACTAGTGGGGAAAGTGTGAGTTTTGGAGTATGCTTCCTTCTTAGAGGTGAGTTCAAGCTGTCAGAATTCTTTCTAGAACAGAGCTCTGATTTTACAGT
This sequence comes from Marmota marmota marmota, assembly GCF_001458135.2. Lineage (NCBI taxonomy): Eukaryota > Metazoa > Chordata > Mammalia > Rodentia > Sciuridae > Marmota > Marmota marmota. The sequence goes on from NW_026000026.1 coordinate 8,851,800, forward strand.
GGAGAAGGGTGGGCTGGGAGGCTTGAGCACGGAGGAGTTTGCCTTTCAAGCAGCTGTTTGGCATGAGCTCCCCGCAGCATGGAGAGGACCTGCCTAACCCTGTGTTAAGGGTTTCCGGAGACTTGCCTGCAGCTGCAGGAGGCCAGGAGATCCCACATTCCTTACTTCCCTGATGTTTGAGGCTCACTGGTCGCAACCCAGTCAGCAGTGCTGGTTTGACCCTTTGGCTGATTCCGTGTGATCCTGTCAAAAGGAGACAGGTCTGCAGAAAACGATTTCAGTATTTAAAATGCAAGGGCTTTTCTATTAAGAGATGACTGTCATTCCCAGACCCTAATGTGAGAGTCACTGCTAGTTGCCTGGGTGTTATCCATATTTCCTTCTTACGTTCTAAAAAATCTTGGTTGTCCTTGGGGGAGAATGTACCCATCTAGTATACTATCTAAGACTGCCTTGCAGCTGGGGATGGTCAGTTAACCCAATTTCACCTAACAAAATACAAGCATAAAGGCTTCTGGGAAAGGTTTTGGAAAAAAAAAAAAGAGACTTGGATGACATATTCTTTTTGTCTTCTCTACCCAATCCCATTTTCTTTTAGAATACAGATGTGGTGGCTGGAGGTTCACCAGCCTTTTTGTGATCATGAGTTAAAGTACATACACTCTAAGAATGAAGAAGCAGGGTTTAGAAGAACATTAATCCTTGCTGATATACATAGGCAGCTAGAATAACTGAGAATTATCCACCTTGGGATTTCTTGTTATCTGGAAAAAAAAACCAGACCTAAATGTTATTTGAGATTTTTGTTACTTGTAGCCAAACATTTCCCTAACCAATACACAGGCACTATTTAAAAATAGGAGGAAAATCCTGCTATGGGGTGGAACTGACTACATCAGGACAAACTTTGTTAATAAAAGTGCATGTCCCTGAATGCTCTCTTCGAGGTTTGAGAGAACATTGGAAGAGTGTCCGGAAGAGAAGGAGTGCAAGGGACCTGTACAATGATTTGAGAACAATAATTCCTGAGGCCCCGAGGAGGGGACAGTGTTGCTATCATGCCTTCTGCTTCACACAACAGACTTCTGTTGCTGGTCACACAGGCAGTTCACCTGAGAGGCCTGAGAACCTCACTTCAAAGGCTTATCCCACCGAAAGGAATTTTTCCCCCTGCAATTCGAAGGATGTAAATGCTCAGTGAACTGGAGGCACCTCCTGCTGCTTCTGGCTTTCATCTTAAAAAAAAAAAAAAAACCCAAAAAAACCAGGAGACAGTATCATGTATTGTAGGTCTAAAAATTCATTTGCAAAAGGAGACTCTCCCCCGTCTAAAAGTTGACTGCTATTAATTGCAGTGTTATTATTGGTCCTTGAAGGAACACAAGTGATTCTTAGATGATGATCCCTCTCAGTGTCACTCGGTGGATGAAAGCATATTATTGCCTGGGCACCACCGGTAGACCCTGAGGTCTTGGCCTTGCAGGAATCAGGCCAAGTTGAAAGCTGCGATGTGGGCAGGATTCAACAGATTCCATTAGACAAAATCCAGACTCAAACGAAACCAATCATGAATGATGATCAAGTCAGCCTCCTGGAATCCCTCATGAGTACTTTTGATCATCAGGGTCCTGGAAGTGTGCTTCATAGTCCCATTTCCCCAGGAAGGGGAAAGACATAGTTTGCACAGTCCCTGGCTGGTTGGCCATTCTGTCCGCGTGGGTCAATAACGTGAACCTGGGAGAGAGTCCCCAAGGGCAGAGGAATTTTTAGCTGTTCAGCTAAAAACTAAAAAATGAATGAAGTTTCTTATAAATAGAATGTAACTTTGACCATGAAAACCTGATCAGTTCTTATCTTTCTGTGGGTCCAGACAGGGTAACTTCAAAGGGAAGGATGACAGAGATCCAGATGTTCCCTCCCCGGGACAGTGTCTTATGAAAATGTGCTTCCAGACTGTTTAGATGATTAACATGTCACAGCAGCAGGAAGGCTCTCTCAACTCATCACGAAGGCCAGACCTTTGGAGCGACACTGGGAATTTCCCAGCGCCACGGAGAAGAAAACCACGTGGTGAAAATAGAAGCTAACTGAGTGCGAAAGGAAACCCTTATTAGTGGGGCACCTGCTCTGCAGCAGACGCTTGGCCTCGCGCTTGCAGATACTTATCGACACAGTGTCACTGTGAGAAAGCGCTGCGACTCTCTCTACCGATGGCAAAAGGAAGCTCAAGGTCCCAGCTGGTACGTGGCGAATTCATGCACGTGACCAGGTTAATATGAGTGCAGAGTCACATCACAGCCTTGTTGGGGATGTGCACACGAACACACCAAGTGTGAAATAGCAATGCAGGACCCAGGATCAAGGGGAAAGCGGGGTCAGGAATCGTTTGGTGCAAACTAGAGTAACCTAGGAAGGCCTGGTCCCTCTGTCCTGGGGTAGGTTAAAGAGAACCCCAGAAGTCATAGAGGTGTCCATCTGTAGGAGGTTAGGAAATGTGGTCATTACGTTACTCATGGGTGGGTGTGACCACAGAAAGTCCAGGGGGGAAACTCAAGGGTAGGTTTCAGAGAGGCTTGAATTTCAGGCTCTCTGGACCTTAGGTCAGGCTTTCTCTTACTGCCACCCTCTGGCCCTGGGGGTCCTGGCATTTATTGTCAGACATCAGGAAAATCTCTCTGAAACTTAATTTTAATAATTTTGATAATTAGGAAACACAAGTACATTGTGGAAAGCAGACCCCATGCATGTGCAATACCGTGTGATAGTCACAGGGGCCGAGTGGTGTCATAGCAGCTGCAGTCATAAAGTTTTTGCAGTTCTTTGCACAAAGAGAAGTTGTGGGACTTGGATTCGGCAACTGTGGCATGTGGCATCCGGCAGAATGGCCATACCAGACCTCCCTGCGGAGTAAGTGGCCTGTACCTGCGAGCAGATCCCGTGACTTAGAACCCTGTGATGTCAGAAAGTGCAGTTGTTGATGCCCAGTGAAGAAACCTCCTCCTCCCAGAACAGAGGTTGCTGGCGTCCTGCCCGCATGCTGTTGGTACACCTGTTCTTGTCTGGGTACCCGAGGGGTCCAGCTGCAGCTCCTCGGACTCTGCCTGGGGCTTTTTCTTGGCAGCCATGGAGTGGGGCAGGTCGAGGGTGCTGATGTCAGGAATATCCAGCTACTGGTGACAAACGGGAGTTGGAGGACTAATGCCCCAGCTTCCCTGCCTCCCAGGTGGGTCAGTTCCAAGGAATGCTCATATCGTGTTCCTGAGTTTCCCTTGAGGCCCAGGCGCCTGTAGCAGTAGCCTGCCCATAAATGCCTGCTGGACCGTCCCCCGTCTTCCTGAACTCACTTCTCTAAACTGCTTACCAATGTGTGCTCAGAGTCCCTCCCCAGTAAACCCCTACACCCAAGCACCCGCCTCAGGCTTGCTTTTGAGGCAGTGTAGCCTATTGGATGAAGATTTGTCTGGCACACGCTCAGCTTATCTTTAAGTGAACAAAATAGTTCTGGAGAGTTATCAATGGGTGCCTCAGGACAATTGGCATGTGAGGATGATTCTTAGGCAGACTTTTGGTTTTGATTATCTTGAATTAGAAAATAAAAGAATTGTGGTTAATAAAATTGGATGCAGCATGCTGGTGAGAATGGTTGTAACTTGCATTAGCATTATTGATGCTGAAATACAGAAAGAGATTAAATACACAAACCAACCTGAGACCACATCCTTCTTCTATTAAACCAAATATCAGCGATTTTGTTCTGGAAAAATAACATCATCTGTCACATTACATTAATGTTAGAAATTTAAACTTTATTGGTTTTGTAGTTATGTTTGAATATAATTTAAAAACTTATTCTGGATTTATAGTTATATCGAAGCTGTCAGTATAAGGAGTTTATAACTAGTTTTATGTTTATACATACTGAAATTAAATTATAATGAATTCTTAAAATTATATTGTGGGTCCATGGGAATATACATAATTTTTTTTCTTTATAAGAAAAACTACTCAAGCCCAAAGAAAAACCTCTTCAAGTCACTGGAAACTCCTGAAAGAAGGTGACCTCATAAAAATGGTGTTTTAGGGTAAATTAATGAAAGATGAAGTTAGAGAGCCAGGGAGCGTGGAAGGTAGCAGGCACACCATGCTAGTTGCGAGAATTAAATGAAAGGAAACCAAGTTAGAGTTCTTTTGCAGCAAAGAGTTAAATTAAAAAAAAAAAGTATTTCAAAAGTGTCTCACCAAGGGTACCAGAAATAGAAAAGTTTAAAAATACTTTGTATTCAGGTCATATACTGGTCCCAGTCCTGCCAAATCCGAACATGGAGACAAGGGTCATGTGCCCTTGATTTAGTAGAGAAGGAAGGGCTCCCAGAAGAGCCCATCAAGGCAGCCAGGGAAGCAGACCAGAGGGGAGGAAGCCAGGCCAGGGGAGGTCCCCAGGGGGTAGCTTCACCCTCACCCACAGGGTCACTCTGGAACACGGGGCTGACTCCAGCTGCAGCCAAGAGGGCCGGGCTTCCTGCTGCTGCCCCTGGTCAGTCACCACCAAGGGGGCCAGGTAGATCATAAATGTGGACCTTCTGAAGGTCCAGAGCTCTCTTCTGGACAGAGTAGCAGCTGCGAGGCTAAAAGCATAAACCCCAGGAATTGAAGGAGGGAGGGCACAGGGGAGGGAGTCTGCACAGAGAGCCAACTCTGTCCTCCACCAAAACTGGGGAGTCCATGGGACTTGAGTGCTTTGTCCTGTGATGGGTCCAGTGGATGTCTCATTAATGGAAAAAAGGATTTGGGGGGATCCTGGGGAGCAGACCATGATTGACAGTCCTGGGACTCCTCGCGTGATTCTCTGCAGCTCTGTCTCTGCTCTATGCCATCACAATCTCTCAGTCCATCCAGTACCAGCTTCCTCACGGGTCAGTCCTCAGCTAGAAGCCTTTGTGCCCTCTTCTTGGATCTATTCACTGTAGCTAGAATAAACTTTTAACAATCTTAAATCATTTTATGTTTCCTCCCCACTTTGAGAATAACGTTCAACAACTTCCAACTTCACCTTGAATGTCCCAAATCGCCACCCATGTTTTCCACTCGGCTGTGGAGCCACACTAGCTTGCTTTCTGTTCCTGGAATCATCCAGAGCTCTTCCTCTTCCCTTTGCCCCTCGCATGCCTGGCCCTGGCTCACCCTGTTGGTCACATGTCCTCTTGTTGAGCAGGTTTTTTTTTTTGGGGGTGGGGAAGGTCAGTGGTGCTGCTGTCCAAGCGTGTCTGTCTTCACCTCTTGGGCATAGGGTGAGAACTTGATGGATCCCTTGTGACTGGGTGTGGCCCTGTGTCTAGCTCTGGACAGATGTGGGCAGAAGGGACATGTGCCAGTTTCAGATTGGAGCATTTAATTGCTCATGTGAGACCCTCCAGAGCTTTAGTTGTTCTGCATTTGAACAACTGTGAGGCCCATGATAATAGCTATTTTACCAGCCAGGGCCCCTGTCTCAGGGTTTGAGCAGAGAAATAGACCTAGAGGCTCATGAGGGATTTATTATGGGATTGGAACATAGAGTTGTGGGCTTTGGACAATGCCTCTAAGGAAGATAGTCACCTGTAAACGACTCTGGGCCTGAAGTCACTGAGGGTAAAGGAAGAAAAGCTAGATGTGAAGTGGGAAAGAGGGAACAAATTGGAATCTCTGAGGTTGGCCTGGAACCCACATGTCTTCCTGGCCACCTCTGGCCTCAGTGATGCCAGTGACCTGCACAACAACTGGCACCCTTTGCCCTGGGGCTGCAGGTGCCTCTGACTCAGGACTGAAGATGCTGACCGAGACCAGCATCCCATTCATGGTGGGATAAGTGAAGGCGAAGACCAGCACGTTCTTCCCTTCTGTCTACCTACTTACTGGTGGCCTGCCATAATCTGCAGCCACAGGAGAAAGGGACTCTGGGGAATGCGGTTACAGGTAAATTAATTTGCCGAGTACAAAACTACAATCGTCTTAAGGGACAACAGTGAGCAGTTTTCTGAATGAAGGAAAACTTGACATTAGTTTTTTGAAGCCTCTAGTACTGGGGGCTCTTTGTTACTGCAAGATAACCTGGCTGATCTGACTGTCACACCCATCCTTGACCTTGAATGTAAAGAAGCAAAGTCTTACCTCAGGTTGTTTTGCTTTATCAATTGGTTTATTTCTTTTACAGTACTTATTATTGTCAAACATTATCTTATTCATTTGCTTTAAAAAAATACTCTTTCTCTTCAATAGGCTTTATGAAGATGGGGACCTATCTGCCTTATTCACTGTTGTGCCCCAGGCCCTAGTATACTATCTGGCTTCTAATAGGTGTTCAATAAATATTTGTGGGATGAATGATGAATGCATGCATTTTTTAGTGTTCTGGGCTTTCTCTGCACATATCTTGGGAGTCTGTTTGCCTGCCGTCTGTAGTTCCTGCCATATTGAAAGTCCTCATCTTTGTTGAAATGAATTTGAGGAAAGTCAGAAAGACTGACCCAGCTACTCAATTCACAAAGAGACAATCACTAAGTATTGTATTTTTCCATTAGAAAGCCATCTGTAAAGTATTTTTCCACTAGAAGCCTCTAGTACTGGGGGCTCTTTGTTACTGTAAGATAACCTGGCTAATCTGACCGTCACACCATCCTTGACCTTGAATGTAAAGAAGCAGAGTCCTCCCTCAGGTTGGTGAATCTTAATAAGCCTCTCAATTCAACTACCAATTTACAGAAAATAAAGAGGAGCATGTTAAACTCTAGGAAGATGCAACCATCAAAATCCAGACTGTGGTAAATTCTACAGGAAACAACTGAGTTTCTTTAGCAAGAGATAGTGAAGGAACCTGTAGTTAAAATGAGATTGTAAAAGACATTTTAAACTGTAGGGGTATACAGTCAGGTGACAAATCTACAAAGAAAATTAGGAAAGTGATAAAAATGAAAAGTCAGAATCACGGTTACTCAGGGCTGTGACGGGGAGGCGCAGTGTTTTCAGAGTGGCTGCTGAAATTCCCTTCCTGCCCTGCCTGGATGGTGGTCCCAGGGCTTTCTGCTATATTTGTATCACATTGTTTCCTACATTTGTATCATATTTTAAATTCCTTTCAAATAATACAAGTGTAAATCATTAAAAAAAGATATGTGCGAGGAAGCCCAGAACACTAAAAAATGCATGCATTCATCATTCATCCCACAAATATTTATTGAGCACCTATTAGAAGCCAGATAGTGTTCTAGGGCCTGGGGCACAACAGTGAATAAGGCAGATAGGTCCCCATCTTCATAAAGCCTATTGAAGAGAAAGAGTTTTTTTTTTTTTTTAAAAGCAAATGAATAAGATAATGTTTGACAATAATAATGATGTGAGTTCATGAATTATGCAAATGAAGGTGACAATTAAACCCATGAGAATGCATGTGGCTCTCAAGTTGTAGAAGTGGTCAGAGGACTTAGGGGATGTTTTAAAGAAGTGCTTTGCTCCTCCTAGACCCCTCCTGCCGTTGGGGTGTCTGTGAATCTATCTTCCCCCTGGTGAATAAACATTACCAAACTGATTGTGGAAAACTAAAAATTTCAGGGTCTTACCATTTCACACTCATGGGATTTATTACATAAATATTTACTTTTGTGACAAAACTGAAAAAATTAAATCTTTTAAAAATAGTACTGCATAACCCACATTGTACTAAATATAGTCATGGCAGAAAACAAAACTAATTTCTAAATGCAAAACTAAAGTATGAAATTATTCATTGCACATATTGCCAGTTTTAAAAAAGTGGATTTTCTCATGTTTTGACCTTACCTTTTGCAGTTTATTCTAAGCCTGATAAATACTTTATGGGCTAGTATTTAAATTCTTCTTCTTGGTTGTAAGTTAGGAGCAAATATTTCAGTTGCTATTTGCAATAAGCATACTGGGTCTGCCCTGATTCTTGCCTGTTTTTCCATGCGGTCCTCTTCCTCCACTAAACATTTTTACATCATCCAGGGAAATGTGTCTTCCCTATGCTTGTTTTCCTGGGGAGACCCTACTTCTTTATTTTCCGGAGGATATCCTGTCAGCAAGCCCACCTGGAATGGACAGTTGTTACATTTTCAAACCAGTCTCTTTTGCTGTCTATTTTTCTTGTGAATTTTCTCTGGGAACCACTTTCAGTCCACAAACTTCTCATGGCCATGGGAATCCATCAAGGTTCTCAGAGTATGACATCCCTCCGGCCCTCATGATTGGCATACACATGAGTAACTGGCTGACCAGAGTCAATGAATTATGGTGTGATACGAGTTTCTGGAATGTGGAGTATGGACTTTATGTTTCCATCAGATGCATTTCTCAGGATGTGAGCTGCTGTACTTATCTTGCAGTCACAGGGGAGACCATGCCTGAGAGGGAAGTTTCGTGGCAGAAGGAGAATCATAGGTGGAGAGAGAGGTATTGGCACCTGGAAAAATCATTTATGTCTTGATCAAGCTTGACCTGAAGTTATTTCTATTTGCAATAACGTAAATTAATAAATTTCTGTGACATTGAAGCCAGTTTGGGTTGAGCATCTATTACTTGCAGCTAGAGAAGTCCCAAGTGATACATTGTTTAGTCATTCAGTTTTACAATGTATCCCAACATACACAGGCCACAGTCAGATCATCACAGGCATGAGACTGGGGTCAGGGTAAGGAAATGCCAGCTGGAAGTCAGGACTTAGAGATAAAAGCAGGAAAGGAAGTGGGGCAGGAACCAAAGCAAGGAGTAGAGTCAACAAGAACAGTGATTTTTGAACTGGCTGAACACTGAAGTAACCCAAGAAGGTTTTGTGCTGCTGAGCCTGGGTTCCACCTTCGGGGGTGGAGACTTGATGAGTCTGAAATGCAGCCTGGGCTTCAGGGGCATGTCAAGTGACGGGGTGTGCAGGCAATTTTGAGACGCTCTGTGCTATGGTTTGGACAAGCATTCCTCAAGGTCCGTATCTAAAGGCTTTGTCCCTGGGGTGCTGGTATTGGGAGGCGCCATGAACCTTTAAAAGGTGGGGCCTCCGGGGAGGGCCTTAGGTCATAGAGACAAGGAGAGGGATTATGGAACCTCAGGATCCCTCAGTTTCTCTGCTGCTGGCTTCAGATGGAGATGCAGGCACTCACTCTGACACATGTTCCCGCTATGCTGTGCCATCTTTGCCAGCCGCCCAGACCAGGGGGCTGCCCTGGGTCTTAGACTTGAGCCTCTGAGCCATGAGCCTAAAACCTCTCTACTTCATAAGTAGCCTGTGTCAGGTGTTTCCTAATAGTGATGCAGAGCTAATAACTTGGTCAGCTCTAGGAGATCCTAGTGTTCATTTGAAGGAAAGAATTAGAAGCAAGAGGAAAGGAAGAGCTGCAGGTGCCCAAGGACTCAGGAGGCTAAGTTGGTAACTCCCGAGAGTCAGGCTGCAAGCTGCTGAGGTGCTGAAAAACGGCCCCAGAGGGGTCACTGGCAGAAAATGTACTGTTCCTGCTCTGCATTTTCTGAATTACACCTGCAAAGTTTCATCTTTTAAAATTTTGTCATTGGACCCCCCCCCCCACACCCCATCTACATGATTTGATCATTCTAGGCTTTTGCCTATTTTTCTCCTTTTATGTAACAAACAAACTTGTGGGATGGATTTCAAAACTAAAATGAGCAAAAGCATAACCATTAGATTGAAGATTGAATAATGGACTCAAAAGGGCTTATTGCTTTATTTTAAAATTGTCGTTGCTTAGCTGGGCACAGTGGTGCATAGCACGTGCCTATATTCCCAGCAAATCAGGAGGCTAAGGCAGGAGGATTGTAATTTCAAGGCCAGCTTCAGCAACTTAGCAAAGCCCTAAGCAACTTAGCGAGACCCTGTCTCTAAATAAAAAAAAAAAAATTAAAAAATGAAAATGGATGGGGGTTTGGTTCAGTCCTTGGTACAAAAAAAAAAAAAAAAAAAGAAGAAAGAAAAAAAAATTGTCATAGCTTTATTTTCTCAGAATTAGCATTTTTGAACTTCCTAAAGCAAATTCCTTTTTGAATGTGTTTTTATGTATAAGACAATGTTCACATCAGCTGGTCTACACATAGGTGATTGATTTTAGGGTGTAGACTGCATCATTTCACTTTCCAAAATCTCATAGGAGACAAAGACTCTAAGTTAGGAATTTAAACAGTGATTGTTTTTCAAATGACAAAATAATAACAGAATGTTCTTCATGAAAAACATACAAAATTTAGATAAGCAAAAAGAAGGAAAAAAATCTGCCTAATCTCTATCTCTTAAAACTATCATAATGTAATACTATTTTTAACTTGAGTTCCTGGTTAATAATAAATTGAGAATATATTTCTGGGTTACTTCCCATCCTATAATGATTTTACTGCTTTAAAATGTTTTAATTATTTTTGTATGTAAAAGAAAATTTGGAATTGATAGAAACAAGGACAAAAATAAATGACCTATAATTACATCGTACAAAAATTACAGTTAAATTGGAAGAAAAGAGTATGTCTCTCTCAGCATTATTTTCATTTTCTTCCTTAAAACAGGGATAGTCTGTACCTCTTGCTTAGCATATTGCATCTATAAATTAATAATATATTGTGGATATTTTTCTAGGTTAACAGATTCTTTTCTATCAAATTTTAAAACCAAATGTGTATTATAGATGGGCCATAATTTATTTACCCGACCTCCATCATTAAACATTTGATTCTTTCCAGTATTTTACCATTTGGAGTAATGCTCTAAGTGAATGTCTTTGTAGGGAAGTTATCTCACCACCCAGTACTATTTATTGGTTTGCATCTCAGAAGTGGAAATGCTAATTCTTGGTGCCCAATTTTAGATTAAATAAGATGGCTAGGAGATTACCAATGGTGGAGATCATCGTGAGAGAAAGGACACGTGTGCAGCTTCTCACATCAACAGCAGCTTCCTCAGGACCATCAATATTTCATGACTTCAAGTGCCGTCTCCAGCCTGCCAGCTCCCAGCCGATGGCTGCACTCTCCTTGGCTCCCAGCGTCACCAAATTGGCTTAGATGTACCGTGTGTATTCACAGTTCTGAACACAGTTGTGTTCCCTCCCCGAGTGACAGGTATTCACCATTTCCTCCTCCACTGTCCACCTGTGTATGTCCTCTTCCATGAAGCCTGAGTGCAAGTTTGTCAGCACTTCCTTTGTTCCACAGTCCTTGGGTCTTGGAGCTCTGAACACTGCACGTTAGGCGTGGCCTCCTGTGGAAAGTGGGGACCACGCCTTATTCTTCAGTGTCCATCAGTGGTTAGGCCTCTGCTTTTGGCTGTGGTCTCTAATCTCTAGTAACTGCAAGTCACAGAAAGGAATACATCTTACATCATGATCTGTCATGTATGTTCAGCACGCACGCGCACATACACACACACGCACGACACAAAAGTTTCATGGAAGGAAATTCACCATGACAGAATGTTATTACTCTGATATTTTCTATTCCATTCTATTTATCATTAAAAATAATCTGGTCACAGCCCACCAAATCAATTTACCTACTAATGAGTCATTCTCAGTTTGCACAACTCTACTTAGCATAAGCTCAAGAACTGTTTGTTGATCAGAATTGTGAAACATTGGCTTATTTTGAAGCAAACCTCAGACATTATGTAATTTTACCCATAAATACTTCAGTATGTATTTCTAGAATGTGAAAGTTTTTTTCACTGCTAAAAATACAGTTTTTACACCTAAAATATATAATTTCTTGAAACCATCAGGTACCTAGTTAGTGTCCAATTTTCTCCATTGTTTCACAAATGGGCTTTAAAAAAATGCATCTGATTAATTCATCGTAATTTTCTTTCCTAGTCATTTCTCTCTCTTTCATCTTTTTTTAAAATTTTTATTTATTTATTTATTTTTTAATTTTTTATTGTTGGTTGTTCAAAACATTACAAATTTCTTGACATATCATATTCCACACTTTGATTCAACTGGGTTATGAACTCCCACCTTCACCCCATACACAGATTGCAGAATCACATCAGTTACACATCCATTGATTTACATATTGCCATACTAGTGTCTGTTGTGCTCCGCTGCCTTTCCCATCCTCCACCCTCCCCCCTCCCCACCTCTCCCCTCCCCTCCCCTCCTCTCTCTCTACCCCCTCCACTGTATAACCCTGAGGGTCTCCTTCCATTTCCATGCAATTTCCCTTCTCTCTCCCTTTCCCTCCCACCTCTCATCCCTGTTAAATGTTAATCTTCTTCTCCTGCTCTTCGTCCCTACTCTGATCTTAGTTACTCTCCTTATATCAAAGAAGACATTTGGCATTTGTTTTTTAGGGATTGGCTAGCTTCACTTAGCATAATCTGCTCTAATGCCATCCATTTCCCTGCAAATTCTATGATTTTGTCATTTTTTAATGCAGAGTAATACTCCATTGTGTATAAATGCCACATTTTTTTTATCCATTCGTCTATTGAAGGGCATCTAGGTTGGTTCCACAGTCTTGCTATTGTGAATTGTGCTGCTATGAACATCGATGTAGCAGTGTCCCTGTAGCATGCTCTTTTTAGGTCTTTAGGGAATAGACCAAGAAGGGGAATAGCTGGGTCAAATGGTGGCTCCATTCCCAGCTTTCCAAGAAATCTCCATACTGCTTTCCAAATTGGCTGCACCAATCTGCAGTCCCACCAGCAATGTACAAGTGTACCCTTTTCCCCACATCCTCGCCAGCACTTGTTGTTGTTTGACTTCCTAATGGCTGCCAATCTTACTGGAGTGAGATGGTATCTTAGGGTGGTTTTGATTTGCATTTCTCTGACAGCTAGAGATGTTGAGCATTTTTTCATGTACTTGTTGATTGACTGTATGTCCTCCTCTGAGAAGTGTCTGTTCAGGTCCTTGGCCCATTTGTTGATTGGGTTGTTTGTTCTCTTATTGTCTAATTTTTTGAGTTCTTTGTATACTCTGGATATTAGGGCTCTATCTGAAGTGTGAGGAGTAAAGATTTGTTCCCAGGGTGTAGGCTCCCTATTTACCTCTCTTATTGTTTCTTTTGCTGAGAAAAAACTTTTTAGTTTGAGTAAGTCCCATTTGTTGATTCTAGTTATTAACTTTTGTGCTATGGGTGTCCTATTGAGGAATTTGGAGCCCGACCCCACAGTATGTAGATCGTAGCCAACTTTTTCTTCTATCAGACGGCGTGTCTCTGATTTGATATCAAGCTCCTTGATCCATTTTGAATTCACTTTTGTGCATGGCGAGAGAAAGGGATTCAGTTTCATTTTGTTGCATATGGATTTCCAGTTTTCCCAGCACCATTTGTTGAAGATGCTATCCTTCCTCCATTGCATGCTTTTAGCCCCTTTATCAAATATAAGATAGTTGTAGTTTTGTGGATTGGTTTCTGTGTCCTCTATTCTGTACCATTGGTCCACCCGCCTGTTTTGGTACCAGTACCATGCTGTTTTTGTTACTATTGCTCTGTAGTATAGTTTGAAGTCTGGTATCGCTATACCGCCTGATTCACACTTCCTGCTTAGCATTGTTTTTGCTATTCTGGGTCTTTTATTTTTCCATATGAATTTCATGATTGCTTTCTCTATTTCTACAAGAAATGCCGTTGGGATTTTGATTGGCATTGCATTAAACCTATAGAGAACTTTTGGTAATATCGCCATTTTGATGATGTTAGTTCTGCCTATCCATGAACAGGGTATATTTTTCCATCTTCTAAGATCTTCTTCTATTTCTCTCTTTAGGGTTCTGTAGTTTTCATTGTATAAGTCTTTCACCTCTTTTGTTAGGTTGATTCCCAAGTATTTTATTTTTTTTGAAGATATTGTGAATGGAGTGGTTGTCCTCATTTCCATTTCAGAGGATTTGTCGCTGATATACAGGAATGCCTTTGATTTATGCGTGTTGATTTTATATCCTGCCACTTTGCTGAATTCATTTATTAGCTCTAATAGTTTCTTTGTAGAGCCTTTTGGGTCTGCTAGGTATAGAATCATATCATCTGCAAATAGTGATAATTTAAGTTCTTCTTTTCCTATTTTGATGCCTTTAATTTCTTTCGTCTGTCTAATTGCTCTGGCCAGTGTTTCGAGAACTATGTTGAACAGAAGTGGAGAGAGAGGGCATCCCTGTCTTGTTCCAGATTTTAGAGGGAATGCCTTCAGTTTTTCTCCATTCAGAATGATGCTAGCCTGAGGCTTAGCATAGATTGCTTTTACAATATTGAGGTATGTTCCTGTTATCCCTAGTTTTTCTAGAGTTTTGAACATAAAGGGATGCTGTACTTTGTCGAATGCTTTTTCCGCATCTATCGAGATGATCATATGGTTCTTATTTTTAAGTCTATTGATGTGGTGAATAACATTTATTGATTTCCGTATATTGAACCAGCCTTGCATCCCAGGGATGAATCCTACTTGATCATGGTGCACAATTTTTTTGATATGTTTTTGTATCCGATTCGCCAGAATTTTATTGAGGATTTTTGCATCTAGGTTCATTAGAGATATTGGTCTGTAGTTTTCTTTCTTTGAAGTGTCTTTGTCTGGTTTAGGTATCAGGGTGATGTTGGCCTCATAGAATGAATTTGGAAGTTCTCCCTCCTTTTCTATTTCCTGAAGTAGCTTGAAAAGTATTGGTATTAGTTCTTCTTTAAAGGTTTTGTAAAATTCTGCTGTATACCCATCCGGTCCTGGGCTTTTCTTAGTTGGTAGTCTTTTGATGGTTTCTTCTATTTCCTCAATTGATATTGGTCTGTTTAGGTTGTCTATATCCTCCTGACTCAATCTGGGCAGATCATATGACTTAAGAAATTTATCTATGCCTTCACTATCTTCTAATTTATTGGAGTATAAGGATTCAAAATAGTTTTTGATTATCTTCTGTATTTCTGAAGTGTCTGTTGTGATATTGCCTTTTTCATCCCGTATGCTAGTAATTTGAGTTCTCTCTCTTCTTCTCTTCGCTAGCATGGCTAAGGGTCTGTCGATTTTGTTTATTTTTTCAAAGAACCAACTTTTAGTTTTGTCAATTTTTTCAATTGTTTCTTTTGTTTCGATTTCATTAATTTCAGCTCTGATTTTAATTATTTCTTGCCTTCTACTTCTTTTGCTGTTGTTTTGCTCTTCTTTTTCTAGGATTTTGAGATGAAGTATGAGATCATTTATTTGTTGGTTTTTTCTTTTTTTAAGGAATGAACTCCAAGCAATGAATTTTCCTCTTAGAACTGCTTTCAATGTGTCCCATAGATTCCGATATGTTGTGTCTGTGTTTTCATTTATCTCTAAGAATTTTTTAATTTCCTCCTTGATGTCTTCTATAACCCATTGATCATTCAGTAACCTATTGTTCATTCTCCAAGTGATGTATGCTTTTTCCTTCCTTCTTTTATCGTTGATTTTCAGTTTCATTCCATTATGATCAGATAAGATGCATGGTATTATCTCTACTCCTTTATATTGTCTAAGAGTTGCCCTGTGACATAATATATGATCTATTTTTGAGAAGGATCCATGTGCTGCTGAGAAAAAAGTGTAACTGCTTGATGTTGGGTGGTATACTCTATATATGTCAATTAGGTCTAGGTTATTAATAGTGTTATTGAGTTCTATAGTTTCCTTATTCAACTTTTGTTTGGAAGATCTGTCCAGTGGCGAGAGAGGTGTGTTGAAGTCTCCCATGATTATGGTATGGTGGTCTATTAGACTCTTGAACTTGAGAAGAGTTTGTTTGACGAACATAGCTGCACCATTGTTTGGGGCATAAATATTTATGATTGTTATGTCTTGTTGGTGTATGGTTCCCTTAAGCAGTATGTAGTGTCCCTCTTTATCCCTTTTGATTAACTTTGGCTTGAAATCTATTTTATTTGATATGAGTATGGACACTCCTGCTTGTTTCCGAAGTCCATATGAGTGATATGATTTTTCCCAACCTTTCACCTTCAGCCTATGTATGTCTTTTCCTATCAAATGCGTCTCCTGTAGGCAGCATATTGTTGGGTCTTGTTTTGTGATCCATTCTACTAGCCTGTGTCTCTTAATTGGTGAGTTTAAGCCATTAACATTTAGGGTTATTATTGAGATATGGGTTGTTCTTCCAGCCATATTTGTTTATTTCTGTTACTAAACATGGTTTGTTTTCCTCTTTGATTATTTCCCCCCCCTTTACTGTCCTACCTCCCACTGTTGGTTTTCATTGTTATTTTCCATTTCCTCTTCCTGTAATGTTTTGCCGAGGATGTTTTGAAGAGATGGTTTTCTAGCTGCAAATTCTTTTAACTTTTGTTTATCGTGGAAGGTTTTAATTTCATCTTCCATCCTGAAGCTTAATTTCGCTGGATACACAATTCTTGGTTGGAACCCATTTTCTTTCAGTGTTTGAAATATGTTATTCCAGGATCTTCTAGCTTTCAGAGTCTGTGTTGAAAGATCAGCTGTTATCCTGATTGGCTTACCCCTAAATGTAATCTGCTTCCTTTCTCTTGTAGCTTTTAAAATTCTCTCCTTATTCTGTATGTTGGGCATCTTCATTATAATGTGTCTAGGTGTGGATCTCTTATGATTTTGCACATTCGGCGTCCTGTAGGCTTCTAGGATTTGGGATTCTGTCTCATTCTTCAAGTCTGGGAAGTTTTCTCGTATTATTTCATTGAATAGATTGCTCATTCCTTTGGTTTGGAGCTCTGTACCTTCCTGTATCCCAATGACTCTTAAGTTTGGTCTCTTAATGTTATCCCATATTTCTTGGATGTTCTGCTCATGGTTTCTTAACAGTCTTGCTGAGCTGTCTATGTTCTTTTCCAGTTGAAATACTTTGTCTTCATTGTCTGATGTTCTATCTTCTAAGTGTTCTACTCTGCTGGTAGTATTCTCCATTGAGTTTTTAAGTTGGTTTATTGCTTCCTGCATTTCTAGGATTTCTGTTTGTTTGTTTTTTATAACCTCTATCTCCCTGTATAGTTGATCCTTTGCTTCCTGGATTTGTTTGCGTAATTCATTGTCGAAGTGATCTTTCATTGTCTGATTTTGCTGTTTAATGTCTTCCTTGATACTCCAGATCATCTGAAGCATGTATATCCTGAATTCTTTATCTGACATTCCATCTGCTGCAGCTGTTACCTCTTCTAAAGTTGCGTTGACCTGCATTGCTTGTGGTCCTTTCTTTCCTTGTCTTTTCATACTGCTTGCGTATCTTTCCTGCAGGTGCGGGCGGCGGCTCTGCTCTCTCCTTATTCCAATTGGGGTGTCGTGGCTACCACGCCGGCAGGTCACTGGGCCTGTTCTGGGCGCTGGCGGCGGCTCTGTTCTGCCCCTACTCCAATTGGGGTGACGAGTGTACCACGCCGGCAGGCCACCGGGCCTGATCCGCCGGTCGGTTGCAGGTTTGCCTACCCTGCAGGCGCGGGCGGCGGCTCTACTCTGCCCCTACTCCAAATGGGGTGACGTGTCTGTCGTACCGGCAGGCCACTGGGCCTGTCCCGCTGGTCGGTCGCAGATCTGCCCACCTTTCGGGCACGGGTGGAGGCTCTGCTCTGCCCCTACTCCAATTGGGGTGTCGTGACTACCCCGCCTGCAGGACGCTGGGCCTGTTCCTGGCACGGGCGGCGACTCTGCTCTGCCACTACTCCAATTAGGGTGGTGTTTGTACCACGCCGGCAGGCTCCTGGGCCTGATCCGCCGGTCTGTTGTAGGTCTGCCTACCTTGGAGGCGCGGGCAGCGGATCTGCCCTGCCCCTCCTACCACGCCTGCGGACCCCTGGGTCTGATCTGCAGTTTGATCACTGGTCTGCTCACCCTGCGGGCACGGGTGGCGGTTCCGCTCCGCCCCCACTCCAATTGGGGTCACGTGACCACCACACCGGCAGGGCCTGATCCGGGCGTGGGAGAAGGATCTGCTCTGCCCCTACTCCAGTTGGGGTGACATGTGTACCACACTGGCAGGCCACTGGGCCTGACCCGCCCGGCTGTCACAGGTCTGTTTACCTTGCAAGCGCGAACGGCGGCTCTGCCCTGCCCCTCCTACCACGCCCATGTACCACTGGGTCGCGGGTCTGCCCACCTTGCGGGTGCGAGTGGCGGCTCCGCTCCGCCCCCTCTCCAATTGGGGTCACGCGGTCACCACGCTGGCGAGCCGCTGGGCCTGCTCCGGGCGCTGGCGGCGGCCCGGCTTCTCCCCTCTGGCTCAACGACAAATTGAGGAGACTCGGGTGACTGTGCCTCACCCCCCCTACCAGGAGACCAACTGCTTATGTCACCGCTGGTATTGATGAAGTTCTCTCCTCCGCCGCTTTCTGCTGACATCAGATCTCTGCCATGTTGGTATCCTATGCGAATGGCAGCATTTCGTTCCCCTTGCCGGGCAACCAAAGCAACGGGTGAGTCCTGACCGGCCCTCAGCAGGACCCGGACCGAGAAGCAGTTTCCGCGGGCTCCTAGCCCCGGGCCAGGGAAGTTCCGGGAGCCGGAACTCGGCCGCTCCGTGCTCGGTGTAAGCTCCTATAAGTGTAAGCTCCAAGAAGCAGTCCCCGCGGGCTCAGTTCCGGGAGCCGGAATTCGGCTGCTTAGTGCTTGTTGTATGCTCTGATAGGAGCAGGGTCCAAGAAGCAGCCTCCGCAGGCTCCGCGGCCCTGGGCCAGGGCGGTTCCGGGACGGTTCCGGGAGCCGGAACTCGGCCGCCCCGCGCTCGGTGTTCGCTCCGATAAGATCAGGTTCTAAGAAGCACCCAGGCACTGAACCCTTGCAATCTGTCTGCAAGCCGCAGGCAAATGGCAGCCTGAAATTACCTGTTCTATGGCTGAATGAGCTGCGGTCAGTCGAAAACAGGGATGGTGACGTCAGCTTTCCAACATGGTGGCTGCTGGCCTCCTCTGTGGTCTGACCGGTGTGGAGAACCGAGATGGACCGCTTCCTTCCCCCGTCTCAAACCCAGAATTCAGCCCTGAGTACGGTGCTTGCATGGCTGGCAGAAACTGCAGCGCTGTATCCCTGCGTCGCTATCTCCTCGTTTCCCAGCGCGCGCTGCAGACTCTAGCCGCGGGGCGATTTGCTGAATAAGCAGTGTTACCCTCCGTGCGACAAACCTCTCGCGTTTGAGTCCCTGTAGCCGATCCTCGTGCGATGGAAATCCTTCCTCCAGGTTCCGGAGCACCCCACTATTGCTGGAAATTCCTAACAAGATAGCCTTTAGCCGTCCTGACTTGTCATACTCCCACACAGTGAAGCAGCACACGGGGGCAATGCACTCCCCTCGCCGCCATCTTCCGAATCCCATTCTCTTTCATCTTTATTGAAACATGTTAGGTCTTTTGTAATGTAGGTTGGCTGTATCAGTTGTATTATTATTCAACTCTGCTAAAACAGACAGCAAAGCAAATGCAATGGACAAAACTTTGGGACTATAGCCTAGATGGAGAGTAAGCTAGAGGCTGGGAGGCTTGGGGGGTACGGGCTGTGTCAGAGAGAAGTACAAGTAAGGAAGAATCTTATGGGACATAGGTAGGGTTCGCGAGCTATGCTGAACACAGCAGGCAAGCTGACAACCAGGAAAAATGATAGTGATAGAGTGAATAAAATGTTGACAGAACAAACAGGAGCTTTGCTCATAGAAAGAAATGATTGGAAGACTAAAGCTGCAACGGATAGTCACGCTACTTCTGGGCTGACTGCTTACGTGGTCTCCCCGTAGAGACTCCAGGGATGGTCCCCTTCTGTCTGGGCTCGTGCTCTACCAACAAAAGGGAGGTGAAACCCGTGGCTGCTCAGTGAGCTGACTGGCTCGCCATGACTGTGGTCAGGCATGTTTATCCTGCATCTCTGACAGATGAAGGGTCCCAGTGGTCCCAGGCACTTTTCCTTGGTCAAACCTCAACTCTAGTCTTAATAACCTACAGAGTGAGGGAAGGTAGAATATTAGGGAGATAGGACATGGGAAGATTTTCTTTTCTTATTTATTAAACTTTCCCCGCCACATTTCAAAATTGGTGCCTTACAGTTGTACATTCTGATGGGGTTTGTTGTCACATTCTCGTGAATGCACACAATACACAATATAATTTGGCCAATATCACTCTCCCTCCTACCTCCTACTTCTTGATCTCTTCCCTCTACTGATCTCCCTTTGATTTTTTTTTTAATATTTATTTTTTAGTTTTAGGTGGACACAATATCTTTTTTTGAGAGAGAATCTTTTTTGTAGATGGACACAACACAATGCCTTTATTTTTATGTGGTGCTGAGAATCGAACCTGGGTCCTGCATGCGCTAGGTGAGCGCTCTACCACAATATCTTTATTTTACATTTTATGTGGTGCTAAGGATCAAACCCAGTACCTCAAGCATGGAAGGTGAGCACTCTACCACTGAGCCACAATCCCAGCCCCTCTCCCTTTGATTTTCATGAGGCCCCCACTCCTAGTTTCTTTCCCATTTCCCCCCTGTAGCTTCTGCATATGAGACAAAACATATTACTCTGACCCTGAACCTTCTCAGTTTGACTTATTTTCCTTAACATAATGATTTCTAGTTCTATCCATTTTCCTTCAAGTGACATAATTTCATTTTTCTTTATGGCTGAATAAAACTTCACTGTGTATATATGTACCACATTTTCTTTATCCATTCATCCATTGTTGGACACCTGGGATGGTTCCATGTGTGTGTGTGTGTGTGTGTATGTATGTGTGTGTGTGTGTGTGTGTGTGTGTGATGACTTTAATTCTTTAGGATAAATACTGAGAAGTGGTGTAGCTGGGTCACGTGGTAGTTCCATGCCTGGTCTTTTGAGGAACCTCCAGACTGATCACCAGTGGTAGTACTAATTTATAATCACACAGATAGTGTTAAAGTGTTCCTTTTTCCTCCACATTCTCTCTAGCATTTATTATTTGTATTTTCTTTTCTTCTTGCTCAACAAGTTTATTTAGATTGAGTAAATCATTGTGTGTGACTAGAGTTCATTTTTTTCATTGTTGTGTTCTTTTTTAAAATTTGTTCTAATTAGTTATACGTGGTAGCAGAATGCATTTCAATTCATTGTACACAAATTGCCAACTGGTTGTATTGTATTCTGAATGACTACCGTTCTGACTGGTGTGAAGTGAGATCTCAGTGTAGTTTTGATTTGCATTTCTCTAATTGCTAATGATGTTGAAGATTTTTCATACATTTGTTGGCCATTTGTATTTCTTTTTCCGAGAAGTAAGTTTCTCTTTTTTTTCTTTCACTTGCCCATTTATTAATTGGGTGATTTGTTTTTTTGGTATTAAGTTTTTTGAGTTCTTTTTTTCTTTTTCAGTACTGAGAATTGAACCCCGGTGCACTCAACTACTGAGCTACATCCTCTGCTCTTTTTATTTTTTATTTTGAGACAGGGTCTTGTTAAGTTGCTTAGGCCTCACTAAGTTGCTGAGATTGGCTTTGAACTTGAGATCCTCCTGCCTCAGCCTCCTGAGCTACTCAGATTACAGGCGTGTGCCACCATTCCTAGCTTGGTTTTGGGGTATAAAATTAGAGTTCTTTATATATTCTGGATATTAGTCCTTTGTCAGAAGAGTAGCCAGCAAAGATTCTCTCCCATTCTGTAGGTTCTCTCTTTGTTTCCTTTGCTGTGCAGAAGTCTTTTAATTTGATGCGATCCCACTTATTAACTCTTGGCATTATTTCATGAGCTTTAGGGATCCTATTGAGAAAGTTGTTGCCTGTATCTATCTGCTGGAGTGTTAACCCTACATTTTCTTCTAAGCATTGCATGATTTCTGGTATAATTCCTAGATCTTTGATCCATATTGAGTTGATTTTTGTGCAGGGTGAGAAATAAGGGTCTAGTTTAATCCTTCTACATATGGATAACCAGTTTTACCAGTACCACTTGTTAAAAAAGTGATAAGAGTAATTCAGGCACATTAATTTGGTTTGTGAACTTATCTTTTCTGCCACTTCTGGGCAGACCTGTCTGGTAGTGATCTTGGATTTTTTCATTGCATCAAAGCAATTTCCTCTACATCT
The DNA here is from genome assembly GCF_001458135.2 of Marmota marmota marmota. Lineage (NCBI taxonomy): Eukaryota > Metazoa > Chordata > Mammalia > Rodentia > Sciuridae > Marmota > Marmota marmota. The sequence continues at coordinate 8,873,809 of NW_026000026.1, forward strand.
TTGATGCAACCTAACTTTTATTTGCCAATTGCAAGTCCATTTTTAATGCACTAAAGCTGGACCTGGTCAGTTTTCTTCCCAGCCTCACTCCTATTTTTCTTCTAATGGAATGTCAGCTTTTTTTCAGATGCTCACGCCTTTTGCATTCAATCAGTTGTCCCAAGGAATGCCACCCTCACCCTAGTTCTTCAGTGCCTGACTGGTGAGTGATATTCCCATTCAAATCCCCCTGGCCACAGATTGGCTTCCAAAGAATCACTTGGTATAATTCTGGTCAGTAAGTTATAAAGGGAAGTCTGCGGGAGAGGATGGGTTTCTTGGAAAGGGTTCTCCGGTGCTATAAGAGAGACTCACAAGATGAGGCAGTCTCTCTTATTCCTTTATGAATTGGGCCAGGAAAGGACACACACAACTGCTATGGCCATCTCATCAGTAGCCTTAATACTGATGGGTGGCAGAAAGAGGCCAGACCCTGTATCATTGGCATAGAGGTCCCTGAGCTACTGAATCTGCCTGCCCCACAGGTCACATTACTTCTTCTCTCTCTCTCTCTTTCTTTCTTCTAATTTGTTATACATGACAGCAGAATGCATTACAATTCATAGAATACATATGGAGCACAAGTTTTCATTTCTCTGGTTGTACACAAAGTAGAGTCACACCATTTGTGTCTTCATACATGTACTTAGGATAATGATGTCTATCTCATTTCATCATTTTTCCTACCCCCATGCACCCTCTCTTCCCCTCCTTCTCCTCCCTCCCCTTTGCACTATTCAAAGTTCCTCCATTCCTCCCATGCTCCCCCGCCACCCCCACTATGGATCAGCATCCACTCATCAGAGAAAACATTTGGCCTTTGGTTTTTTGGGGGATTGGCTTACTTCACTTAGCATGATATTCTCTAACTCCATCCATTTACCTGCAAATGCCATGATTTTATTCTCTTTTAATGCTGAATAATATTCCATTGTGTGTATGTATACACAGTTTCTTTATCCATTCTTCTATCGAAGGGCATCTAGGTTGCTTCCACAATTTAGCTATTGTGAATAACCCAATCAATAAATGGGCCAAGGAAATGAAGAGACACATCTCAGAAGATGATATACAATCAATCAAAAAATATATGAAAAAACATTAAACATCTCTAGCAATTAGAGAAATGCAAATCAAAACTAAGATTTCATCTCACTTCAGTCAGAATGGCAGTTAAGAATACAAGCAACAATAAGTGTTGGTGAGGATGTGGGGATAAAGGCACATTCTTACATTGCTGGTGGGACTGAAAATTGGTGCAACTAATCCGGAAAGCAGTATGGAGATTCCTTAGAAAACTTGGAATGGAACCACCATTTGACCCAGCTATCCCTCTCCTCGGTTTATACCCAAAGGACATAAATCAGCATATGACAGTCATGCAGCCACTTCTTATCTTTATGTGGTTAAAGTTTCTCTGTTCTTGAAATCAGAGGGCCTAAGTCCAAGTTTTCATTTCTTGAAAGTCAGAGCAACTTCAACTGAAACATCTCCCAAATTTATGGTCTATATTGTTGAAAGTGGTCATTTCTTAATTTGATGTAGAACTCAAGAACTAGAATTATTTGGAGTTCCTTACAATGCACAGCTGGGGCCCCACTGCAAACATATTGAACCAGAATCTTAGTGGGGCACCTGTGTTCTTATACACCCTAGCATTAGAAATAGTAGTGTAAACTTGAGAAGATGATTCAGAAACATTACGCAAAACTTGTAGATGAACCTGAGGATGACTCCATGTCCTGCCACTGTGTGTTGAACAAATTCACCCAAGATCAAGTATTTAGAGGAGTACATCTGTGTTTAGTCTGCAGTGTGCCATTTGGTTGGAGCTGGTTACTTGAGGTGACATATTAACTTATAGGCTTCTATCTGGGAGAAAATCACCCCAAACTGGTACAGATTAGTGACCCTGCAAGACATTGCCCAGTTTTGAAGTCTCAGCAGATTTTTTTCAACATTCCTTTTGGCCAGCTTATAAATCTGCATTCCATAATTTCTACTTTGAAGCAATTTTGATATCATATTGGTTTCTTCATCAGTAGAACAGCACTCTTTATACAACAGCACTTTATACTCGTGTGAGAGTCATGCTTTTTCATTGAAGATAATACTTTAATGAGATTCTTAGCTCTTCTTTCATTTTTCCCCTCCCAAGGGATCGTGGCATGGTTCCTTCGTCACTACCATAGCAATCGCTTCTCTTGATACCTGCAGGGAAAAGGGCCAAGAAAGGACTTAATTTCCCCTTGGGCACCAGTGGCTATTTGCATGTTTCTAAGATGAGCTTGGTTGAGACTGTTGTTTTTGTTTTGTGCCACTGTTTCAAATGCATCTAGGTGCTGAGCTAATTTCCTGTTTTCCTGACCTAATGATGTTTGTGTTCTTTGAAATATAGTTAGGACACTCAGGGCAGGTGTGACTTAAAGTTCTAATTAGCTCCTAGGTAAGACACGGTTTCTAGCCGTCTGCATCACCATTTGTAGCATGGAGACCGGGTAGCACAGTAGAGGGTGGCAGCCAGGCAGACCTGGTTTGAATCTCTTCCTGCCACACAATCATCACATGGCCTTCGAAGGGCTGCTGAAGTCAGTTGTCTTCTGTGTGCAAAGGGAATAAGAGCAGCTACCTCGCTGCACAGTCCTTTAAATGGAATGAAAGACATTGAGTTAAGAAGAAATTGGTGACCAGGTGGAATTCAGGTTTGCAATTTTGATCAATTACCTGTGGTCTTTGAGCACTATTTTCTTTACCAGAAAAGGAAATAACAGCCATGGTATTCTATAACAATCTATACTTCAACAACAAGAATAATAGTATTCTCTAATAACTAGTGGAATAACAGTGGTTATCAAGAGATGACTTCTTCAACATAAGTTACCACTACCTTTTGGACCTGGACTGTCCCCCAAAGGCCAGTGTGTTAAAGGCCTGGTCCTTAGCCTGGTGCCATTTGGAGGAGGTGGAACTGTTAAGAAGTGGGCCAGTGGATAAAGCAATCATGAAATTCATATGGAAAAATAAAAGACCCAGAATAGCAAAAGCAATTCTAAGCAGGAAGTGCGAATCAGGCGGTATAGCGATACCAGACTTAAAACTATATTACAGAGCAATAGTAACAAAAACAGCATGGTACTGGTACCAAAACAGGCGGGTGGACCAATGGTACAGAATAGAGGACACAGAGACTAATCCACAAAGCTACAACTATCTTATATTTGATAAAGGAGCTAAAAGCATGCAATGGAGGGAGGATAGCATCTTCAACAAATGGTGCTGGGAAAACTGGAAATCCATATGCAACAAAATGAAACTGAATCCCCTCCTCTCGCCATGCACAAAAGTTAACTCAAAGTGGATCAAGGAGCTAGATATCAAACCAGAGACTCTGCGTCTGATAGAAGAAAAAGTTGGCTCCGATCTACATATTGTAGGGTCGGGCTCCAAATTCCTTAATAGGACACCCATAGCACAAAAGTTGATAACAAAAATCAACAAATGGGACTTACTTAAACTGAAAAGTTTTCTCTCAGCAAGAGAAACAATAAAAGAGGTATATAGGGAGCCTACATCATGGGAACAAATTTTTACTCCTCACACTTCAGATAGAGCCCTAATATCCAGAGTATACAAAGAACTCAAAAAATTAAACAATAAGAAAACAAATAACCCAATCAATAAATGGGCCAAGGAAATGAAGAGACACATCTCAGAAGATGATATACAATCAATCAAAAAATATATGAAAAAACATTAAACAGATACATGAGGTGGGATGGAAAGGGAGAGAATAGGGAAATTGCATGGTAATGGAGGGAGACCCTCATTGTTATACAAAATTACATATAAGAGGTTGTGAGGGGAATGGGAAAATAAACAAGGAGAAATATGAATTACAGTGGATGGGGTAGAGAGAGAAGATGGGAGGGGAGGGAGGGGGGATGGTAGAGGATAGGAAAGGTAGCAGAATACAACAGTTACTAATAGGGCATTATGTAAAAATGTGGATGTGTAACCGATGTGATTCTGCAATCTGTATTTGGGGTAAAATTGGGAGTTCATAACCAACTTGAATCTAATGTATGAAATATGATATGTCAAGAGCTTTGTAATGTTTTGAACAACCAATAAAAAAAAATGCAAAATAAAAAAAAAATAAGAATAAACAACATTTACAGACAAAAAAAAAAAAGAAGTGGGCCAGGTGGGAGTCTTCAGGTCACTGGGGGCGTGTCTCACATGAGCCAGTGACCCCACCTCTTCCTTTCTGGCTTCTCAGTCATGGGGTGGTTTTTCTCTGCCACATGCTTTGGGCCACTGTTGTCCTGCACCCCCATCAAAGGCCTGAGAGCAAGGGTCCACCCGACTGAGCAGGGATGGGAATGTCTAATACTGCAGATCCAAAGAAGCCTGGCTCCTTGTAGGTTGATGATCTTAGGCCTTTGTAAAAGTGGCAGAAAGCTAACAGTTGTTCAAGTATCCCTTTCACACAGTTTGTGTCTCCATCCATCCACACTCATCGCAGATTTTGCCACCTCGGTCCCACTTATATTATCATTTAGTTAATATTTCCATGTAACTAATTTTATTGAACAGATATTTACTGAAAGATGATTGCCTGGGCCCTGTTGAGATTTTGAGGACAGAGCTAAGGGGACAAATGTGGAGAGCTCCCTGTCTTCAAAGTGTCAAAGACACTTAACTTTAAAACATCTTTCTATTACCTGCATCAATTGAAAAGCCATGCCACTTGAAAAAGTGACCTGAAAGATGAAAAGAGGGACGTAAATGTTTATTTCACAAAGTCTAGTTAGCTCTATTTGGCCTTTCTTTTCTTAAAAAAGAGCTGTCTCATTGTTCAAGAGGTACTTGAGATAGACACTGGTAGCACACGGAGGTTTTCCCCTCAATGTTTTTGGGAAAATCAACAAAACTCCAGGAAGGAATGATTTTTCTCATGGTGGTAGTCAAGGTTGCTTCTTCCTATTTGTTTTCGTGACTCCACGTTGACTTCATTTTTCATGGGAACATGGGACAGGCTAAATGCTTTGGGGTAGCATTTGGAGACGTGGAGGGCAGTTGGCATGGTTCAGGGCATAGAGCTCGGGGAAGGTAACTTTTGGCACTATCCACCCTGAACCAGGGCTCGTTCCTCTGTGCACGTGCGAGGATAGGAAGGGCCTGGGCTCCTGGGGCAGGGTTATGAGTGACCGTGGGTTTCCTGGGGCTTTTCCAGGGGCTGGTCTCGGTTCCATCTTAGCCTGTGCCTCCAGAGTCTCCGGGGCTCCTGCGCGGCTCGTCTTTGCATCGTTTGGCTCCTAGTACTAAAAGCCACATCCTGTTATGTTTGGTTGCTAGGTGGAGAAATGTTATCATGGGCTTCAGCAATAATTTATCCACAGAGCTCAAGGAGTTGTCATGTTCTCCTGACAGTGAGCTGCAGCACTTTATCAGCTTGCCTGTAAATCAGGCGTGTGTGGGTGCGGATGGCAGCACTGTTTGATCTCTTGCAGACACTGTAATAATCTGCTTTTGTCTGATTGATTCCTTCACATCACCACGCACATTGCAACCGAGTGGAGTGCCCTCTGTTTATCTCGGCTGGTCATCTGCAGGAGGCCAACAGGGCAGAAAATGCTCTTGGTGCCGAGATGTAAGAGTTTTTGGAATTAGGGCCTTTCCATCATATCCCCGAGCTGGTTTCGTTCAATAAATCAATGATAGCAGAATTGAATGCACCATAAATACCTCAAACCATATCTCTTACAAGAATGTAAGAGTAATTCATAGAAACAGGAAAGGTAACTTTGTGGGAAGAATTACGACCCCTACACGCTGCAGACATTCAGGCCTTTCTGCTGCCTGTGTTCTGATCTCACCCCGGGAACCCGGGCAACCAGGAGGCACTGTGGGCTGCCATTTGCTTCCAGAAGGTGCAGGGGGAAAAATTGAGTAGAACGATCCTGTCCAGACCGATCACTTTTCAATCTAAACCTGTTTTTTTTTTTTCAGCTTCTGTCGGCCCCTGTTACATACGGTCTGACTTGATCCTCAGTGTCAAAGGATAGATCACATCATCATAATGTAGCAGATTAGACTCTGTCGTCCGACGGTTTATGAGCTGTCCTTCTGCCACCGGCCCCTCGGGCCACCCTGCTGGGGCACTGCCAGCCTCTCTGAAGGTGCTCCATCAGGTGAGCCCAGTGCCTACTTCCTGGCCTCCTAATTGCTGACAGTCATTTGGGGCACATAATAGCATCCTGAGCCCCAGGAGTCAGGCTGAAAGCCACATGCCCATGGCTGCTTTGTGTGTGGCAGTGGCTTGCTGTGCTGCCACCTAGGAGCCATCTCTGATGTCTGCACCTTCCACAGCTGAAAGCAGAGGACAGGCTGTGTTCCAGATGTGATTGACCAAATCCCATCAGAGGAGAGGATCTTGTTGTAGCATCCCCCTCTTGGATGGCGGAAGGATGAAATTACAGAAAGAAGCCTTCTGCTCAGAAATGAAAGTGGCAGGGAGTGGGAGATGACTCGAGCCGACTTCTTAGTGCCATCAAATTCACAGTTAGTTCTTCTTATTTTCATGTTGGTGGTCAATAATGTTAATTATTTCATTTCCTTTGGTGAGCTCAGAAGTCTTCTGGGCACCGAGCATAGATTGGTAGAAGCAGTGGTTGGATTTAGTGGTTGATCTAGTGGTTGGAGGAGGAACAGGCAAACCACAGCCTGTGAGCCAAATCTAGCCAGCTATTTTTGTCAATAAAGTTCTATTGGAACGAGGTATGCACATTAATGTAGGTCTCATCCATGACTGCTTGCCACGTACAATGGCAAAGTTGAGCAGTTTTGATAGGCTGCAAAAGTGAAATATTAACTATCTGGAGGCCCTTGACAGAAAACATCGGCCCACCTCTGGGTTTGAGAGTTTGCCCTGCCAGACTGCCTGTTCAAACCCTGACTTTACCTCTTACCAGTTGTGTGACTTTGAGCAAGTTATAAGACCTCTCTGGCCCGTGGCTTCCTCATGTGTAGAAGAGACATAATAATGACAGTTATCTTTTGAGTGGTCCTGTGAGCATCTTAGCAATAGCAGCCCTGGGAAGCAGAACCCCCCAGACTGCCTTGTATCTCTTCCCTAGTGCCCATTCTGAGCAGATGCACCAGGCCTTCCCCTGGCACTGACTTGCTACTGTCTTGCATGTGCTGTATCTTTTGCTTGCATGGATCTAAGGGTGTGGACAGAGACCATGTAGCCCAGAATTGTGAAAAAGAGCAGGGCAGAGCTGCAGCCTTCTCAGACTGTGGTGCTTTTCCAAGAATTTCAGATACATTCCCAGAGTGAGCTGGAAGATTTATTCCAAGGTCTGCACAAAATCGAGTTTGTCTGGCTGTTCTAACTGGAACACTGGTGGCCACAGTGGTGTTACAGGATGATCTCCACCACATCACAGAGAGCGTGTTTGCTCTTTACAGTCTCAAGAGGACTTAGCCGTAGTTTAAACAAATTGAAGGTTAAATCCCCTGCGTGAAATCCTCGACTCCCAAAGCCCAGATGTTTGAAATCTACCATTCTGTGCTCTACTTCAGGGGCCAACAGAGGTTTTTTTTTTTTTTTTTTTTGCTATAAAGGGCCAGATAATCAACATTTTAGGCTTGCCTCGGTTCAACTCTGTCATAGAAGCACAAAAACAGCCACAGACAGCACACACAAACTGGCCTGGTGGTGTTCCAATAAAACCAGCAGCAGGTTGCAGGCCCCGAGTTTGCTAATCTGGTTCTGCCATCTCTATTTTAAAAAGCTCACATTCAGCCCTCATTTATGGTTTCTTATGGTCACTAACTTATTAATCCTACAAGATCTGATGTGGTAGGAAATGTTAATGGCTTCATCATTGGCCTTTATAGGAAAATTAGGGGAAAAGATGGTTAAGAATTCTGCCAGCATCAACAAGACTTGAGCCCAGCCTGAGTGGTGCACTTGACCACATTCTATTCACCAAGATGGATAGTGCTAGGGTTATTACTATTTTTGGTAGTAGGGATTGAACCCAGGGTGCTTTACCACTGAGCTACATCCCCAGCTCATTTTTGTTTTTCTTTTAATTTTTGAGACAAGGTCTTGCTAAGGTGCTAAGACTGGCCTTGAACTTCTACTTCACTTCCTGTGTCACGGGGGTTACAGGTGTGCACCATGGCACGTGGTTTAGTCTATTCTTTATGTGAAAATCATTCTAGCCTGTTAGTTTCTTTCATGGACCTATAAAGACTCCTTTATAGAAGACAATATTTAAAATATCTCTCAGTGTCCTTAGTTGTCGGTAACCAGAGGACAGACTGTGCTATCCTCACGGATGCTAATAGTTTGGAGTCACTGGCTTTCAGTGAAGGGGGACTTGATAGGTGAAGTGGCTGCTTCATGGGCATGCAGCCAGTGCAGAGTCCAAGGGTTCTGCACTCAGAAGGGGACATCAGGCTTAGGATTGAGTGCACCTTCTTGTGATTCTTAGTTTTATTTTTAAATTGTGTTTTGAGTAGTGTCCAGTGTGACACTACTTGAGCCAGAAACTAAAAGAGCCTCTGTTCATGTTAGGTCCTGCCTTCTGCTGTCTGTCTGCCTCCCTGGGAGGTTCTTAGCACCCCACTTCCCAGCACTGCCAGGAGATGGCTACCCTCTGTCCTGGAGTGGCCCACCCCCATGATAGCACCCATGAGCATCCCAGTGTGCCAAGAACCACAACATTAAAAACACTGCATAGATGGAGAGAGAGACACAGAAGAATGTAAACATTTTAAAAAAATTGGTTTTCAAACAGCAGTTTTGTTTTTTACTGGGTCTCACAAATGATGCAGCCAGTCCTGGCTGACTCTCAACAGCAGCGCCACCTGGGAGCCTGTTAGAAGCACAGAATCTCAGGCCCCCACGTCTGACCTGCCAACTCAGAAGCTGCATTTTGACAAGATCCCCAGTGATTCCTCTGCATGTTCAGCTCTGAGAAGTCCTTTCTGGGTGATGGATTCCCTGTGCCTGATGACCACCTAAGGAAGTACAAGGTGTCCCTGGCCATGCTGGGCTCAGCCTCCTCTGGAATCTGTGGTCCTGTGTGCATGCTTCCCAGCCTCACCTGACACTTGAAACCACCTGGGGCACATTTATAGCAGTGGAGGCTTTCAGGTTCCTGACTCCATTTTCCAATGAGATCTCCAAAAGTGGCCCTGGGAATACACATTTTTAGCAAGTTCTCCAGGTGACCCTTCTGGGTGGTAAGTTTGGAAGATGCAACTTATTAGGAAAGATGCTCTCGGACCTCAGAGCCTTCCTGAACACCTAACTCATATCCACACCCGTCACTTACCTACGGGACCCGGCTTAACCTGGCTTGCAGTTTACAAGTACTTGAACAAGGGCAGCTGCTTCTCAAGCGTGGCTACGCCTGTAGGCACAGCAGTGAAGAGCCCCTGCAGCTGACCACCATGAAGAGGGAGCTGTGTGTCTGTGTTTGGAAGTTTTGACGCCAGGCCTGGTATCCTAAAGACATCAAGATAAGGCGTGACAGCCAGGCCTCTGGGGGTGAGGTCTTAGGTCACTGTGGTCAACGTGGCAGGGTTGAGGGGAGAGGAAGGGACAGCAGTTCCATTCATCCACAGGTCTCTTGCGCACTGTTGTTGGACCACTGTGTGGTGGAAACATGACAGAGGGTCAGGTGACATCAGGGATGGACAGGAAATGGCAGAGCCATGACGTTGCAGAAAACTGACGTGTGTTTGGATCTGGTAGATACAAAGGGGTGGAAAGTACTTCTGCAAGGGAATTGGTCCCTTTTTGGGAGATGCAGCCTGGCCTAAAGGCTGGCTGGAGGAGCAAGAGCTTTTCTTGCCAGGCCCTGAGGCTGAGAGGCTCAGCCAAAAGTCCTGGGAGCATGCCCTAGCACTTCTAGAAGCCAAGGCTTCCGGGGCAGTGGGAGGGAGGCCACAGAGAGGCAGGACGGCTGGTTTCCCCTCCCCTCTCTAGGGGACTGGCCCCCAGCTTAAGCCAGTGGTCACATGTGGGGATGTAGGCTCTGCATTCCCTGCAGATCTGGATTCTGAGAGAAGCCTGAACTTCAGATCTTCACATTGAATTTCCTTATTTAAAAATAATCTCAAATTTCGCTACTCAGGCCAAACAGAAGTCCTTCCTGGGGCAGCTCTGGCCTTCAGGAGTGGCTCTTGCTTTCTCAGCTTTCTTTAAGGGGGCGTGCCACTACAGCAGCCTCTCCCATCGGGGTAGGTCATGTGTTAGTGTTGCTCCCAGAGGGGGAGTTGTGCCGTTGGAGGGTGACCGGGGCTAAGTCCTTTGCCTGTGTACAGGTGTGCTCTCACATGCACACTTGTGTGTATGTTGATGTGTAACACATAAGTACACATGTATGTAAATGCATCATGTGGTTAGTGTGTACCTCTGTGGCCATGCCACTCACAGTTTTCATCTGTCGATGACCATGTTTGGACTGGCCAGTGACCAAGCAGTGTCAGTTGTAAACATTTGTGTTCACACAGAGTAATCACATATGTGAACATAGACTTAACTAGGAAAGAGCATAAACTACATATCACATCGGATTGCATAGCATTACTTTACATCATCATGGGCATACATGGACATGTCAAGTTCCTCCAATGGAAGACCTTGGCTGTAGGACCTAGTATCTTGATCAACCCTGGACTACTCGCTTTGAGGTTTTGTTAAGTAAGCAATAAATGTTCTGAGGATTTAAAACTGTGCTATTCAAAGTATATTCCTAGGGTCAGCAGACCGGCTTCCTTGGGAACTTGTTAGAAATGCAAATCTCAGGTCCTACCCCAGACCCGCTGTGTTGGAATCTCCATCTTATCACTCACCCAGGCGACCCTGGTACACTTCAGATCTGAGGAGCACAAGTTTAAGTGGAGAACCCTTGTTCTTTGACCTCAGGGCCTTTTCTCTTGTGCTCCTGACCCCTTTCCCTATAGTCTTTTCATTGAGCTGGGTGCTTAAGGTCCATATCTGCTCTTGAAGGATCTAATATCTACTGTGCCTGTTGGCTTGCAGGCCAGTGCTTGTCCTTTGACTCCTAGGCAGGTTTTGTATTCCCTTGTGTGTTGACCTGCTACTGTGTATCAGAGGGCCCCAACTGAGCAGCTGAAAAGAGCACACTTTGCTCATCTTCCAGATTTTAGGGGCCAGGAAACTGGGCAAAGCTGAGCAGGGGTGCCTGGCCCACGGTCTGTCCTAAGGCTGTGGTCGGGACGTCGGCCAGGCTGGGGCTGTCTGAGGCTCAGCAGGGAAGCACTCACTTCCACAGGCTCCTGTGGAGGCTGCCCCGAGTCAGAGCCTTGGGGAATGGCACTGAGGTCTCCTTGCCTCAGTGGCTCTTGGCCAGATGCCTCTACCTTTCATTTCTGGCCATTGAACTTCTCCCACAGGGCAGCTGACTTTACCCAAGACAGCCAAGGACAGCCTCCAGACAAGATGGAAGTTGGTCTTTCATAGTCAGATCACAGAAGCCGGTTTCACCCTCTGCCATTTTCCACTGGTGAAAGCAAATTCCTTCGTGGGAGGGATTGTCCAAGGACATGAGTACCAGGAAGAGTAAGTGGGGCCTTCTGTGTCTGCCTGCCACACCTCTCTCTGAGTCAGTTTCCTTGTTTATAGAAATGAGAGAAATAATAGGACCCACTTCACAGGGATGGAATTAAATGTGTGGATTAAATGAGAAGACAAGCCCTTTGAGTGGTTCCTGGCCCATAGAAGTGCTCAAAAGGTGAGTTTTGTTGCTTTGATTGCAGAGGGTCTTTTAAAGCAAACCTGCTTATTTTTAGTGTTGTTAATGACAATAATTATAAAAGTTAAAAATCTCAATGGATATATATGTACTAGATACCATGCCAAATATTTTACCTGTGATTTCTTACCTTAACCCTAATGATAACCATATGTATTGGTAGTTACTTTATTAATTTTACCTCTTCTATTATTGACTATATAATTGTTCAGGAAAAAAACCAAACTGAACCAACCAAGCCTTAGAATATTGCCCAAGATCATACTGTGCATAAATGGGTAAGTTAGGATTCAAAGCCTTGTGTTGGTCTTCTGATCCAGGCCTCTACCCACTACTTATTTATTTATTTATTTATTTATTTATTTTTGGTGCCAGGGATTGAACTCAGGGGCACTCAACCACTGAGGCACATCCCCAGCCCTATTTTGTATTTTATTTAGAGACAGGGTCTTACTGAGTTGCTTAGCTTCTTGCTGTTGCCGGGGTTGGCTTTGAACTTGTGATCCTCCTGCCTCAGCATCCTAAGCCTCTGGGATTACAGGCATGAGTTACCCCGCCTGGTTTCTACCTACTACTTTCCATTGGTATGCCCTGTGCTTTATCTAGACACTTTCCCATCATAGCAGTTTCCCCAACAGGGGAGTCCTTGACATAGGCAACCGGGTCCAAGGAGCACCCATTCTACCCACTGCTAGCTAATGACATTGGCTAAATTTTAATGGGAAAGATTATGGAGATTCATTTATTAAATACATGTGTGAACTGGTTTTCTCCCCTCGCATTACAGTGCACTGCTATGATCTGAGTGATGTGTCTTCCCAAATCCACACACTGGACTCTAATATCTGATGTGACACTATTCAGAAGTGGGCCTTTGGCAAGGATGTGAGGGAAAAGGTACATTCCTACATTGTCAATAGGAATGGAACCACCATGTAACTGAGCTATCCCACTCTTTGGTATTTATCCAAAAGAATTAAAATCAGCAAGCTATAGTGATACAACCACATCAATGTTTCTAGCAGCAAAATTCTCAGTGGCCAAATTGTGGAATCAGTTCTCATGCGCTGGGCCACAGAATGAGCGGAAGTGGTCATCCAATCCTTAAAGCCTGAGGTTGTCTCTTCTGGTCCTTTTCCCCTTCCCATGGCCTGGAATGCAGAGCTGAATGGCAGGGAGGACGTTGTAGTCGTCTATGACCTGTGTGACCCCTGTGGAGTGCTCACCCTCTCTGTTGTGTCTCTTCTCTGTAAGCAGGATGAGCAGCAGTCGGTGTTGCCTGCCTGGTACCCCTTCCTCTCTCCTGGGGTCAAAGCCTATTTTCTCCTGGGACTCCCCATGTTCGTCTGGGATTGATTCCATCCTTGCTCCAGGGACCTGCCCCTAGGTCACTGTTAGGTGTTGATATCCCAGGGGCCCAGGCTTGGCCATCGAGCACCCATCTGTCCTGTCTCAGTCCCTGGGACAGGGTGTGTGTCCATAAACACAAATCTGGGCCAGTGGAACACGACTCTGACATTTTCATCACCATGGCTGAAAACAGACAGAAGGACCATGGTCTTTGAGCTGAACACGCCATGAGCTGCCGGGTGCAGCCTGTGGCTGCAGTGTGACCAGAGAAGCTGATACTGAGGATGGCAGCTGAGGGTCCAGTGGGAGCTCCCAGGTCTGCACCATCCCTGCTGAAGTCCCTGTCACCTGGGATGTTTCGTTTTTCTTTAGTCAGTAATTTTTCTCTTGAAAAGTCGTTTTAAGCATTTCCTTTGAAGTCCAGTTCCTTGAATATGAAGAAAAATATCCTCACGGATGTTGCAACAGGTCCAACTCTTGGGGGTTGGGATTGTTGGGAAATTCAAAGAGGTGATGCCTATGTGTCCTTCGTCATGCAGAGGCAGTGCCTGGATGAGGCCAGCTACTCTAGTTCTTATTGGTGGAAAGAGAAAGGCCCTGGAACCTGCTTAGAGGCAGATGGCAGAGTGGTCGGTAGACTGGCTGACCTGCACGGTCACTCTGTAGACCCACCACATTGTGGGTGGTTTGTTGGGAGTTCTGCACAGGAGACATGCAGTGACAGTGACAGCCTCCTTCCAGAGGCTGTTCTGGGGGAGGCACGGGCAAGTCATGGTTAGAAGCATGATTCTGAAGCTGTGTAAGTCAAGTTCCAATTTCTCTCTTGTTAGGTGTGTGACTTTAGTCAGGGGACTCTATTTCTGGGCCTCAGTTTCCTCTTCTATAAAATGGAGATCAGATGGTACCTGCGAGAGTCAGAGGAATGAACGCGTGTGGGAACAAGCCCGGGCCTGGTGTTGAGCAGCCACTCAATGCATGGAAGCACCATTTCCCATCATGCCTCATACCCTATGACATCATATCATAGATGCTAAGATTGCAGACTCTCCCATGACAAGACTCATATGACAGAGGTCTTGAACTCAGTGGGGCCATCGCTTGGCCCAAGCTCTGCTCATTCACTGTTTTAAACTTTGTCTTTTTTTGTTTTATTTCATGGCTGGGGATGGCTCACACATTCTAGGTGAGCGGACCTACATCCCCAGCCTTCTACTAATTAACTTCTGAGCCGTCACCAGGGCGTGCCTTCTGGGTCCAGGATTCCTCCTGCTGAGCTCAGGGCTTGGTAACAAGCACACAAAAGTGTCTTGTGCTGTCAAGCAGGGGCAAGTGCTCCAGGAACCCAGAGTGAGGTAAAGGATTGAGAGTGGCAGTGACGTCTTTTTTTTTTTTTTTTAAATCAGTTTTTCAGAGAAGACCAATTTGAAGAGGAGACATGTGAGCAGAAATGTGGATGAAGTGAGGGGTGAATGAAGCCATGTGACTGTCCAGGGATGGAGAGGGTTGGGAAGAGCAGGTGCAAAGACCCTGGGGCTGGACCATGCTTGGCTTGACCAAGGATCAGTGAGGGAGCAGTGTAATGGAGCACAGAATGAGGGTGGAGAGATGAGGGCAAAAAGCCAAGCAGGAGACATTTGATCTAGGACCTTCGTATTTTAGAGTTGACTTTGAAAACTCTGCATTTTTGTTTTGTATCAATGATCACATCCCATTAGTAATCACATCTTTCTATGAGTTCTAGTTCTTTGAATGAACTCCCAAATGCAGTTGGAACCTATCCCAGAGTTGATTTCTCTTCGCTTTGGCAGTGCTGATCTTTGGGGTTTTAAAGTTCCCCAACTTCATGCTGCCTCAGGACCTTTGTATATGCTAATTCTAACACACCTTTCCCTTCCTGGACCGTCCAGCACCTGTTCATCTGATACCTTCTCGTAGAGACCTCCTGTAACCTCATCCTGAGACAAGTCAAGATATATTGCGATACGTCCTGAAAACTTTTGGTTTTCTCTCTTGAAGTATTTCTTCTTACAACTGCAATTCATGATCAAATAGAGAACCTGGTTTAATGCTCCTCCCCTCTGATGGTGGGCAAGCTTCTCCAGGGTGGGCTTCCTGGGCACCTTATTTAGCAGCATTCTGAGCTCGTAGGCAAGTCCTAGCACATAGCACTGTATGATCCGAGGTGGGACTCAGCAGGACATACTGACACCCACTGTCACACACACATATGTGATGACACACTGTCCCATTAGATGGGTGTGACTGACACTGCAGGGTCTAAAAGCTCAGTGGCAGGAGCAGTGTTCTGGCCTGTGGGGGTTGGGCCACGAAGGAGCATCTGAGAAGGTCCCTGCCCAGGATGAACTTGCATGGCTCCGCTGAGGATCCCCCGGGGTTCGGGCTGCAGTGAGCTGCCCTTCCTGCTTTTGCAACCAGGGAGGACTCTTAACAATGAGAAAAAGGAAACATTTACTCCCGAAATGCAACTCCATTGCATGGAGCAGCTGGAGCGAGGTCTGGGGTTTGCATGGGGGGTGGGGGGTGCCATTGTTGTTTTCTAGCCCTTTGCAAAGCTGCCTCCCTGAAGAAGTGACCTTTTAGCTTGTCCCCGAGTGACACTGGCTACAGCATTTCCCATAATGAAAAGGTGAGTGGGAAGGAATGTCTGCAGCCCTTCCCATCTTGTTTAATGAGAGACGTGTTTTTCTCTACAATATCCCAACGAAATGCTCCAAACATGACTTTTACATCAAAAAGGGACATCTTGACACTTGGTGTCTATCTGTGGCTCTGGACCCCCCTGAGCTGGGGTGAGCCAAGGGAATCATAGCATCATGAGGAAGAAGCACCCGAGACCCCCCGGGCCCTCCTCCATGCTGGCTGAGCGGGTCCCAGCCTGCGCATGGCATTCACATTCTTTCCATTGCCCCGGGAGGGGTTCCCCGCTGGTCACCTCACTTCATGGCTGTTGTCATCTGCCCATCTTTGGGGAAATAGCAGAGTGAGGTTAGAAATAAATACGTCTGAAAACCTCACGTCCTAAGCAGACCAGGAGGCAAGCGAGGAGTTTTAGATGATTCACAATCAGGGGCCATTTGACCTTCCAGATGTGCGATCACTGATTTCATCTGAAAGGAAGCTATCCAGAGAGTATTCAGTGCTTAAAAGACTTTTTCATGTGGGATTATCCAAAGCACTGTTTTTATCTGGATTTTGTTAAAATAAAGTAAGAATAAAGGTGTTTGCTTTCTGCTTCTTTCCTCTGGGTCTGTTTCCCATTAACCTCACCAGCTCTTCATAGATCCTGCGTCCAGGTGACAGAACACTGCTGTGTGCTTCCTAACCAGGACAGTTGGTTTCCAAGTGACCTGGCAGGGATGCTCACAGTGGTGTGCAGATAAGGGAGATGGCTGTGGGGCGCAGAGCCCGGACCCCGGTGAGCCGATGAGCTACATTGTGTAGCTCCTGGGGCATCACAGGTGGATTCTTTGTTCCTTGGTGATGCAGAGAAAGGGATTCAAAGTCATTTGCATTGTTATTTTATTCGTTTATTTTTATAATGGCATGGACTTATTTCTGAGTCTGACTTCCTATTTCTCTAAATTTTCTCAGTCCTGTGATTTAAAGATGAAGTTGCTTGGGACGGCACACATCACCGTGGTAGAGCGCTTGCTGAGCATGTGCAAGGCTCATAAAAATAAAAAATAAAGAAAGAAGAAATCTTCTTTGAGATGCATTTCTTCTTACCCAAAGTGAAGCAGAGATGTCTCCTTTCTTCCCATGATCTATCTCACCCTCCCCCACAACCAGGACGTTCAAAGACTTAAGGTGACTGGGTAGCATCAAGTCAACGTCTTCTTTGTCGTAGGATTATGAACAATGTGTGTGTTCTACTGATAACCTGCTTTGTCCTTAAAAGGAGCTGAAGTAGTACCACCCAAAACACAGCAAATAAAATGAAATGATAAAATATGTAAGTGTAGACACTTGGAATCAGGGAAAATAAAGATTAATATATAAAATGAAGAAGGCAATGAAAAAGAATTTAGGAAACATCACTAAGCTCAACCGTAGTTGAACTTCCAATTTGTCTCTGAGATTCCTGGCAGCCAGAGAGGAAAGGAGACGTGTGACACAGCGACTTTCCTAATCCTCATCACTAAGAATTACAATGTTGCCTATTCTTGGGATGAAAAGCATTTCATAAACCTGACTTTGGAAAGGCCCAGGGGCCTGGAGGGATAGCTGAATTAGAAAACAAGTGGTTTTCATGGGACAGTTTCTTTGTAACATTGTTCAAGACAAGCCCAGGACATGACATTAAAACAGCTGGGCAAGGGGGAATTCTGCAAAGTTACTGTGGTTCAAGAACAAGGCATGTAAGTAGGGGAATAGGACAATCTGCTATGTAGCGTGGATACGTGGAGAAATCCCATGTCACTACTAAAGAGATCCCCCTGGTGGCTGTCAAAGACATAGTGAGTAGCATCCGTCCAGACCGGGGAAGGTGCCGGTGGATGTGTGAGTTCTCACCTGGGAGCCCGAGATTGCGAGTGATTCATGGGGAAACACTGGACTTTGGGTCTGACAGTGGCTTGGTTGACAGGAACTGCTTAACTGAGCAGTGATGCTCTGGGTTTCCCAGGCAGCGCCTTCCGCGTCTGCCTGTGATGTCGACGGTGTCCCTCCAGAAGGGCCCCGTGCTCCTGATGCGCCTTGGACAGGGTGTCAAATGTCCCGTCACGCCTCGGTCTTCTTAATCATTACTAATGGTGATAATAAAAATAATGACAGCGTTCCAGACAGAGGTGAAGGAAGACAGAGTAATGGCTCGTGGAGTTGAGGAAGATGTCAAGGAAAGATAACCCCTGCTGGAGGAGAGGGGTCTGTTCCTGGCTTGGACCCCAATATGGGTTGTAAGCTGGTGATTACTTCCTGTCTCCAGTTCTCCTCATTTGCAGTGGAGCTATTGTAGTGGTTCTCAAACTGTCACCTTCGGGCCAGTAGCATCAGTATCAGCAGGAAGCAACCAGAAATGCAAACCCCTGGGTCCTGTCCTGGACTATTGAGTCCTCAACTCTGGGGACAGGCCGCAGACTGTTATTCAGCAGGTGCTCATCGTGAGCCTGACGTGTGCTGATGTTTAGGAAGTCATGGCCCTGTGGATGGGGCCTACGTGGGGTAGAGGATATAAAAATGGCCTCGACTCTCCATCCCCTTTTTGCAAACTCCTTCTATTAAGGGGTGGAGTCATTTTTCAACCCTCAAATATCTGCTACCTCTATACCTTGCTTGGGCCAACAGCATGTGGCAGAAATGATGGGGTGCTATTTCTGAGTCACTTAGTACTCTCTTCTCTTTATTTCTGTCAGTTTCTCACGACCATGAGGAGAAATCTGGAATGACTCAGCAGAGAGTGAGGATCATCCACGGGAAAGGCTGCCGAGTCCTTCTTCTTAAGGAGCCACACTGGACCAGCCAGCCCCGTGAGCTGCCCAAGGTGCACAGGTGAGCTGAACCGAGCAGAGCACGCATGACCCAATCTGTAGACTTGAGGTAAAAGAAGGAGCACTGCGTTGAGCCACTGGACTTTGTGGTTGTTCATTATATGGGTTTATTGTGGTAATAGATAACTGAGACAAGATGGGAATTCTACAGTTCTGGAAATCTAACTTTCCTGACCTTAAACTTATGTGTTAGCAATCCCAGAATCCCAGATGGCAAACTCAGGTGTGAAAACAGTGTTATGTCACACTTCCTTGACTAAATGTGTTTCCTCTTCTGAGCTCTTATTCCACCACGAGGTGGGAAATCGGTTATTTAATTCTCAGTTAATTCTGGGTAATCTAGGTCGATACATTCGCATTATGTTTATGTCAATTACTCAGCAGTAATTCGTGCTCTTCTCTCCTTCTGGGTGTGTGGGAAGAAGGCACGTCCCACCATCTTGACCACAGGCCAGTTTTGAGACGTGAGTGGGTAAGGGTCACTTCTGGGTGGAAGTATTTAAGAGATGGTATGCAGTTGTCTATGTTCGTTCTCCTTCTACCTTCAGTTATGGAAGGATGTATTGAGAGAAATATTCTTTGAAATTGAAATAGCCTCAGATACTTCTGAACCACATAGAAGACACCATCTCCAGAGAGTGTCTTCTCCTTTTTTCATGATCAAGAACAAACCTTCATTTTCAGCTAGGCAGGTCAAGTACTGGTTGTTACCATAGCAAAGCTCAGCTCATCCTGACCATAACCAGATTTTCTCAATCAATTAAGGGTCTTCTCCCAGTATTCATTTTTTCTAGGGCTGCCATAACCAAATGCTATAGACTATGGGTCTTAAACAGCTGAAATTAATTTTCTCCTAATTCTAGAGGCTAGATGTCCAAGATCAAGGTGTCAGCAGGTGTGGTGTCTTCTGAGGCCTCCCTCCCCCCTGGTTTCTTGTTGTATTCTTCATGGTCTTCTGTCTGTACATACATAACAGCCCGGGTTTCTCTGTGTGTATCCAATTTTTTTTTCCTACCCGTCAGGTTGGATTCGGGCTGTCATTTTAACTTAGTCATTGTCATTGTTCAAAAGGTTCTATCTCCGATTATAGTCATACTCTGAGGTTCTGGGGACTAGGGCTTCAAACAGGAAATGTTGAAATGAAATGTCTCTGTTTTGACACTTGGAAATGTGTGCATGTTCTAGGGGCACTTAGTGGGACTGTAGGGTCAGTGGGTGTTGGAATGGAAACACACTTTATTTTTTTAAATTTTTTTAAATTTTTTATTGTTGGCTGTTCAAAACATTACATAGTTCTTGATATATCATATTTCACACTTTGATTCAAGTGGGTTATGAGCTCCCATTTTTACCCCATATACAGATTGCAGAATCACATCAGTTACACATCCATTGATTTACATATTGCCATACTAGTGTCTTTTGTGTTCTGCTGCCTTTCCTATCCTCTACTATCCCCTCTCCCCTCCCCTCCCCTCCCCTCTTCTCTCTCTGCCCCCTCTACTGTCATTCATTTGTCCCCCTTGTATTATTTTTCCCTTTCCCCTCACTTCCTCTTGTATGTCCTTTTGTATAACTCTGAGGGTCTCCTTCCATTACCATGCAATTTCCCTTCTCTCTCCCTTTCCCTCCCCACCTCTCATCCCTGTTTAATGGTAATCTTCTTCTCGTGCTCTTCGACCCTACTCTGTTCTTAGTTACTCTCCTTATATCAAAGAAGACATTTGGCATTTGTTTTTTTAGGGATTGGCTAGCTTCACTTAGCATAATCTGCTCTAATGCCATCCATTTCCCTGTAAATTCTATGATTTTGTCATTTTTTAATGCAGAGTAATACTCCATTGTGTATAAATGCCACATTTTTTTTATCCATTCATCTATTGAAGGGCATCTATGTTGGTTCCACAGTCTTGCTATTGTGAATTGTGCTGCTATGAACATCGATGTAGCAGTATCCCTGTAGTACGCTCTTTTTAGGTCTTTAGGGAATAGACCCAGAAGGGGAATAGCTGGGTCAAATGGTGGCTCCATTCCCAGCTTTCCAAGAAATCTCCATACTGCTTTCCAAATTGGCTGCACCAATTTGCAGTCCCACAGCAATGTACAAGTGTACCCTTTTCCCCACATCCTCGCCAGCACTTGTTGTTGTTTGACTTCATAATGGCTGCCAATCTAACTGGAGTGAGATGGTATCTTAGGGTGGTTTTGATTTGCATTATGGAAACACACTTTAATCTCTGTCATGTTTACAGGGCATGACACTGCCTGCGCTGCTGCTGCCCTCTAGTTGTCCAGTCCACATGTCTGGCTCCTACATTCTGCTTGTGGCCAGCTCCTCTGCTCAGTTTCTTGGTCATATCTGCATTGTTCCTGGGAGAGAAAGAGAATATTCTGGAACACCAGCACAGAAAAGCAGATGTGTTGGGGACTTCCCCAGTCCCATCTGACCTCCTGACCAGTTCTTGTCCATTGCTTTCATCCAGGATGGACTGAACGAGTGTGTAAAGCTTTCAACCTCATTAGATTCCACCCAGGGAACAGGTCCTAGAATTTCCCTCCATTCAGAGACAATTCCTGGATATACTTGGGGGTGAGTTTTGTGAATGTGTCTTTGGGTATGTGGGCCTAACACCCTGGGACTTTTCACAGGGATCCACGGTTCCACCAACCTCTAAATCTATTTATGTTGCTTCTTCCCCAGTTTCTTATTGTGTGGGGGAAGCTCCCATGACTTAATCATACTTTCTTGCTTTTAAAAACCTTTTTAAGAAAACGTTTGTTTTTTTTCCTGGATCTTGGCTTTCAAACTGAAAAGCTGAAACACTGATACCTCTGTCCTTCGGATCCATTGCAATAAACCTCACTGGGGGAAACATAAACCAGTCTTTACTTTGAATGGAGAGGAGCCCATGAGGTGGGAATAAATTATCAGAAATTAAATCCACAAAATACTTACCTCCTACTTTACAATGCATAAGTTTGCCTAGTAGAATTTTATCTTCTAACACCGATACATAAGACTATAAATTAACCTCGAAAGAGTTCACCTTTCTGGGCTGGGGTTGTGGCTCAGTGGTAGAGTGCTTACTGAGCATGCGTGAGGCACTGGGTTCAAATGAGGCACCGCATTGAAAATAAACAAAATAAAGGTATTGTGTCCATCCACAACTAAAAAACAAACAAACAAACAAATAAGTAAATAAGAATTCATCTTTCCTAGAGAGAACTCAATAGCTTTGGTTTATAAGGCAATTTCAGGGTCCAGAAAGAGTAGGGAAGCTACTTGATTTTAGGTGACCATTACAAAAATTAAAGCTGTCTGTTTGTATGCAAAACTTGATCCTTGGTGCCGAAAATGGAGTATTTCAATATGAGAGTAGCACTGATGTTACATGATCATTGTGGATGCCCCCAATTTGGGCAGGAACATTTTGAGTGCAGAAATGAATTTGATTGATATGGAGAAGGATGAATACAGAATGATCTGTAGTGTTTGTCTGAAACCTCCTAAAATGATATCTGAATACTGATTCCCCCCAATTTTACTAGTTGTGAATAATTCCATGAAGAATGTATGTGTGTGTCCAAGTTGAATGTGAGGGTCTGGAAATTATTTTAAAGAAAGCAGGAGTCCGACTCTCTGGGATGGTTTTCTTCTGATGATGATTTGGTCTAGTGTGTTGAGGTCAGGGTGTGTGACATCTGCTTGCTCACTGTCCCTTATCAATCTTTAGTCCCTGTGTCACTTAGTCCTTCCCCATTGTCCTTCATAGCTTCTTGTCACCCAATGTGGTCTCTTTTTTGTTCTTTCAATTCTATTCCCATTTTCTTACTCTTCAAAAAGGAACCAGAGGAAACGCAAAGGAAAACACACTTAAAAATAAAGGGTCATGTGGAAGCAAATATCAAGAGATGAAGGTCATGTGGAGACCTGTGATGATGGCAGTGGACAATAGGTGGCCATGGCCAGCTGGAGAGCTAGCAGTGGCTCTCCACAGGGGTGACTTTGCCTCCTAGGGGAGAAGTAGAAATGTCACTGGAACTTGATTCTGCAATCAAGAATTCCTGATTCTGTCAGTGTTCCTGAGGTGGAGAAGCCCTGGGTTATGGGCCCATCTGTTTACAGCGCTCAGGCTGCAGCCTGTGACCCCTGATCTGGAGACCCCTGGGTGGCCTTAGGTAAGTGGCGAGCTCTCCAAATAATGGAAACAGCATCGTTTGGAGATTCCTCATTGTGTCCTCACTCCATTTCCACACGTTCAGTCTTTCTGCCTCCCCAGAGTGGCTCAGGGTCCTCTGTACTGGGAGAGCGCTGGAGTGGGATGAGCAGGGAATTGTGTTTGGGATCAGGAGGCTGCTTCAGCAGAAAGGGAGGGTGAGAAAAACACCTCCGTGTTCCTGAAACAGGCTGGGGCCGCTGTCACTGAGGAGGGCCGCTTCAGGCTCCAGAGTCCTGGCTTCCTCCCACCTCACGCTCCACCAAGGGGCTTCCTGCTATTGAGGGCTTTAGAACCTTTCCTGTGATTTATTTCCTTCTGACTATCATAGTTATATTTGATTCGAATCAAAATTTGGCAACTAACGAGGAACTACGACGTTTGGTAACCTGTCACTTTTACTTGGTGTGTGTGTCCTTGTGTGCTGTGGAGCTGAAGCTCCAAAGGTAACGCTGGGCTCTTCAGAGGTGGGTGAGTGGACTGAGGGCCATAGCCTCCTCAGCCCATCCCAGCTGGAATGGGCTGACTGGGTGGCCACTGTGGGCAGGTGGGTGTGGCCGGAGGAGGTGGGTCCCTGGGGGCTGCCCTGGAAGGGTGCTTCCTCCCTGCAGCCCCTTCCCCTTGCTCTTTCAGCTTCCCGACCCGGCCTCCAGGGGTACATCTTCCATCCAGCTCCCCACACCCTTTGGCTGCCACCTCCAGCCCAAAGCAATGGAGTCAGCCGACCATGGGCTAAAATTCTGACGCCATGAGCCAGAATCAACTTTCCCTCCTCTGAGTTGTTCTTGTTAGGTATTTTGGTCACAGCGATGCAGGTTGGCTAACAGTGGTGTTTACATATTCCATGCCTGTCCCTCCCTACACACTGGCCCCTAACCACTGCAAACACACAGTCTCAAGGACTCACAGCAAACCTTGGAGGTACATAGTTTTAGGCAGAAAAACGGTAAACAATTTGCCAGAGTCAGAATTCAAGCACAAAGTTTCAAATTCCAAAATGCATATTTTGAGTTTTTGGGGGCACCCCCAAAATCTTTCTTTCCAGAAGAAAGAAGAAATGACCACCTTTAGTCTTCCTCAGAGAAGGCTACTGTTGTCTTTTGCTGTATATTTTTCCAGTGCTTTTTTTTTTCTTCTTCTTTTTTTTTAAAAAAAGCACACTTTAGATCATATTGCAAAATTTATTCTATTCTCTTGTGTTTTTTTTTTACTTTACATTATTATGTAAGAATCATTTCAAAACCTCTTTGTATGTCTCTTCCAACCAGTGTGGGCTGTTTCTTCCTTGAGGTATGCTGCCATTTACATAACCAACTTCCTTTGATTCAACATTTCATTTATTGCTTGTCTTTTGCTGTTTTGAATGAAGAGCTACTGGGCATCTTTTAATATGAATACTTTAGAAATTGGAAAAGCTATCAAATAACATGGAGATGCTATTCTTTGAGATAAGTGGGTGATGTACATAAAGCACCTTTTTAGGACCCCATTTTTAAAATTTTTATTAAATTATTTATTTATTCTAACTTGTTACATATGATGACAGAATGCAATTCATTTCATATTACACATATAGAGCACAATTTTTTAAGTCAAAGGTTGTACACAAAGTATTTTCACACCATTTTTTTCTTCATACATGTACTTAAGGTAATGATGTCTAACTCATTCCGCTATCATTCCTATCCCCCTGCCCCCTCCCTTCCCCTCCCTCCGCTTTGTCCTATCTAAAGTTCCTCCATTCCTCCCATGCTCCCTACAACCCATCGCCATTATGAGTCAGCATCCTTTTATCAAAGAAAACATTTGGCCTTTGGATTTGGGGATTGGCTTACTTCACTTAGCATTATATTCTCCAACTCCATCCATTTACCTGCAAATGCCATGATTTTATTCTCTTTTAATGCTGAGTAATACTCTACTGTGTATGTATACCAAAGTTTCCCTATTCACTCATCTACTGAAGGGCATCTGTGTTGGTTCTACAATTTAGCTATTGTGAATTGTGCTGCTATAAACATTGATGTGGCTGTGTCCCTTAGTATGCTGTTTTTAAGTCCTTTGGGTATATACCAAGGAGTGGGATAGCTGGGTCAAATGGTGGCTCCATTCCCAATTTTCCAAGAAATCTCCCTACTGCTTTCCAGATTGGCTGCACCAATTTGCAGTCCCACCAGCAATGTATGAGTGTGCCTTTTTCCCGACAGCCTTGCCCACAATTATTATTGTTTACATTCTTAATAGCTGCCATTCTGACTGGAGTGAGATGAAATCTTAGAGTAGTTTTGATTTGCATTTCTCTAATTTCTAGAAATGTTGAATATTTTTCATATATATGTTGATTGATTGTACATCATCTTCTGAGAAGTGTCTGTTCAGTTCCTTGGCCCATTTATTTATTGGGCTATTTGATTTTTTGGTGTTAAGGTTTTTGAGTGTTTTAAATATCCTAGAGATTAGTGCTCTATCTGATGTGTGTATGATAAATATTTGCTCCCATTCTGTAGGCTCTCTAGTCACCTCACTGATTGTTTCTTTTGCTGAGAAGAAGCTTTTTAGTTTGAATCCAGCTCATTTATTGATTCTTGGTTTTAATTCTTGTGCTATAGGAGTCTTATTAAGGAAGTTGGGACCTAATCCAACATGATGGAGATTTGGGCCTACTTTTTCTTCTGTTAGGCGCAAGGTCTCTGGTTTAATTCTTAGGTCCTTAATCCACTTTGAGTTCAGTTTTGTGCATGGTGAGAGATAACGGTTTAATTTCATTTTGTTACATGTGGATTTCCACTTTTCCCAGCACCATCTGTTGAAGAGGCTATCTTTTCCCAATATATGTTTCTGGCGCCTTTGTCTAATATGAGATAACTGTAATTATGTGGGTTTGTCTTTGTGTCCTCTGTTCTGTACCATTGGTCTACAGGTCTATTTTGGTGCCAATACCATGCTGTTTTTGTTGCTATTACTCTGTAGTGTAGTTTAAGGTTTGTAATAGTAATGCCAATAGCTTCATCTTCTTGCTAAGGATTGCTTTGGCTATTCTGGATCACTTGTTTTTCCAGATGAATTTCATGACTACTTTTTCTATTTCTATGAGGAATGTCATTGGTATTTTGGTTGGGATTGCACTGAATCTGAATAGTGCTTTTTGTAGTATGGTCATTTTGACAATATTAATTCTGCCTATCCAAGAACAAGGGAGATCTTTCCATCTTCTAAGGTTTTCTTTAATTTCTTTCTGTAGTTTTCATTGTAATTAGGACCCCATATTTTTAAAATAATAGTTTACTGCAACTTTTAGGAAAAAAACCTAAATTAGTGCTAAAAAGTCAAACTCCATGATGAACAAAATATCAACTTTGTAAGTGAAGGCAGGGTGAGGATTACTGGTCTTCCTTTGGTCCTGGGCTTCATGGTGGCTCAGCACAGCACTGTGCTTCCCTGGGGAGGACAAATGTCGTATCTGGAAGGAGGTACACGGAATCAAAGATGACCATGATGATCATGACAGTGCACTATGGAAAGCTCTCTGTTAGGTGCTTCCTTCTGAAAGGTGGCACACTTTGATGGGTATAAAAATGGATGCTGGAGAAGGCTGGCTTTAAACACTGTGCCACTTTCCAACTGTTCTCTGCACCTCACTTTCTCGCTATCTTCACTGGTGGTGATATAGTGGTTTTTGTGCCTCTCGGTTGATAGAGAGCATGCTGGGTCCCTTGGAACAGTGTCTGGCTTGCCATAAATACTCAGTAAGTGTTAACTGTTCCACTGCCAGATTGTACCCTAAGCTGAAGGTAGCCTGCAGATTTGCTTGCTTAGGTCCAGGGGACATTGTTTGATTTCTAAAAAATCAGTTGCCAGCATTGTAAAAATCATCAGATTTCACATAAAAATTCAGATTTTCCCTCCTGCAAAATCAGAATATCTGGAATCCCTGGGGCCAGCTCCAACTTCCCTAGTAGGTCCATTTGGTTTCATCCAGAGACCAGATGTCTTCTTATATGGGATAATTTCTCTTCAGTTTTCCAGGAATATGACTATTGGATTTAGCACACAATAATATACCCAGTCAAATTTCAATTTCAGACAAATGAGTGCATTTTTACATATAAGGATAGCCCATGCACTGAGCCATACTATAGTATGGCTATAGTTATACATACTTACACTAAAAACTTACCTATTGTTTTCTGAAATTAGGAGATGTACACTAAAAGTTATTGATCTAAAATTCAGATTTAGCCAGGCATGCTGTATTTTTTTTTCTAGTATACCTCCCCCTTCCCTCCTCTCTGCATTTGCCTGTGACTCCTGCCAGACCTCTGCAGGCATCAGGGTTGAGGATCCAGAGCATTGATTCCAAGCAGGTCATATTAGATAAGCAGCACTTGTGTGTAGTCACTCACTCTTTTGATGAACTTCCCTTGAGTTTTGGAGTCTTCATGTGATAAGCCCAGGGCCAGGAATAAGACTATCCAAAATGTCTCAGGACTGTTGAGCTGTTTCCTGAGCAGGAGGCACAGTACCCCAGTGCACCTTGCAAGTGCCCCACTTTCTCTCCTCTGCTGGAGTCCTTGCTGGTGGAGAATCAGGTCTGAGCACATTCTGCTGAAGTGGCCGCTCTTAGGACCAGTGCATGAGGATGACGGTGTTCTCCTACATCAGCGTGAGAGACCATACCAAGGAGGGCAGAAGCTTTCCAGCCAAGGACTGCTCATGTTCTGGCTTGAGCAAGAAAGAGCTAGATACCGAGAGCAAGGTGGCTCAGTGTGTGGGCTGGAGATTCCCTGTGTGGCTTCTTTCAGGGGGAAGAAGGCAAGCTTGGGAGTGGGGTACGGGCCAGAACAAGGCCTCTGCTCCTGGGAACTGTTGACACTGTGCACAGCAGGGTCTTGAAGAGCACTGACCTGCCCCTGATAGATGCCAGGAGCACGTCTCCATCTCCTGGCCACAGTGCATCAACCAAGAATGTCTCCACACCCTAGTAGATGTTTCTTGGGGAGCATGAGAGTATCGCTTTCAGATGAGAATCCTTATACTAGAAATATCACTACAAAAATGAACCAGGCCACAGATGTCTTAAGGGCCAGGTGGAAACTTCATTGTGAGAGTCATATTTAAGATAACAGGAGGGGCTCCCAGGTAAATGGCTCAAATTCAATAACCAAAGAGAACTCTTCTGTGGGGGAGAATTTGGGCTGAGAGGATCCAACTCTCAGTTCTGGAGATGGAAAAATTAACTTAGTGGTTCTTTGGTTGATAATACAAATGATGATTGTTTAACTTCTGCTTGTATCCAAAGTGAACAGACCCAGTCCTCTCCCACTTCTGTCCACCCCCTCAAGTCTCTACAGTGACCACTGGGGCAATTTTGCCTGGTGCTCCAGGAGACTGTGGCACCTTCTGGAGACGGTTTCCGTTGTCATGACTAGGGAATGGGAGTGCTACTGGCAATAAGAGCTAGAGCCCAGGGATGGTGCTAAAAATTCTCAATGCATAGGACAGTCCCTGCAACAAAGAGTTTCCCCGGCCCCAGTGCTGATGCTGAAGAAGCTGCCTACTGTAGGCACGGATGCAGCTCCCATAAGCAGCCCCCAGGGGATTAATAGGACTCATTTTTGGATCCACAGCTGGGGAAGCATCAGACTATGGGCTCTATGCATGGATATTTTTTTTTTTCTTTCTGTTTTGTACTTTTGCCCAGAAATAGCCAGGCCAGCATTTCTTTAAGGACATACCTTCTTATATAACCTTTCCTTCATTCTTCTGGGGTTTGGTTTGCTTGGGTCTCCGATTCCCACCTGATCCTAATCTCTGACGAACACCATCAGATAAAGAGATTCTCCTAACATATTGGGGACACAGAATCAGGCAGCTTAGCAAGTTCATGGGACTGAGAAGGCCGGGGCAGCATGGGAGAGAGGCAGACCCTACTCCGTTTCAATGTCTAGCCCTACGTCATCATCTCAAGACGGTTATCAAAACACCGTTTGTGCTATTTATGTGATTATAAATGTGGAGCAGCCTTTTGTAACCCATGTTCGAGTCAAGTAGTTGCTGCGACCTTTCCTTCGAACCCTCCTTGTTTTCTTCTGCTCCCTTTGAAATATTATCTGACTCCATTTTTTCTGCCGGTCCTCTCTGCCTCTCTTCCTTTCTCTGTGAGTGCGTGTGTGACCACAATTGTAGTTTCAGTAAATAAAGCGGCTGCTTGATAACGTGGAACGGCCCAGCGCTTAACTCTGCCCTTGGAGATCCTTTACATCAAACCAGCGATCAAAAAGTGGTGCAGATAAAATTTGTCATCAGGGATTTCCTACAAAAGAATTACAGTGGAGAAATGGCCTGATCGATACTATGGATTTTCACTGCAGGGGCTGGTGGTCCAATTGCTGTGAGACACTCACACAGATAAAAGGGCATGGCTGCCACTCCGTCACAGACTGCTGACTCAGCACAAAGCTTGTCAGGTATTTATAGGCCAGAGTGATACAGAATTATCACCTTGCAGTGCCCGGCTCGTGTTCCCTCTGAGATTGCCTTCCTTTATGGGATTGCTAAATGCAGGTGAATGGAAAAATGATGGCTAACAGCTGTCAAAATGCAACAGAATGAAGTACTTAAATCTTTTTTTATCCATTAAAAGGGTAACAACCATACATATATCAAGGCACAGACACTGTAATGATATTTGGGGGCTGGTAAACGAGGGGGTAATAAACAAGGTATGTTCCTATCTGAATGGCAGAGGAAATAGACTTGGGGGAAGGTAGGTCTTCCATGAACCTTATAATTACTTTAATGGTTGAACATTATCCAACCGAAGGAAAACAAAATTGCATTTGCATCCCAATCTTTGGGAGACCCAGTTTCCCCTCACACTGGCATTTGGATGGCATTGAACTAGTCCCTAAAACACTTAACCATGCTCACTGCATCCTGAAATTGCTGGAGCTTGTTTACAGTCACCCAATTATAGTATCTGGAATCATGACGACTTATTCATAGGACTCTCCAGATGTAGGAGAAGTTTTTTTGTGTGTTGTTTCCAATTTCTGAGCTCTGTTTCAGAACTTCAGAGGAAGAGGAGAAAGGCACAGACAACAGAGATGCTCCCAAGACCCCGTGGTTACTAGAAAACTTACATCATACTAATCCCTGTATATACTAAGTTACTCCCATACCCACATGATAAAGTGTAATTAAAAAATTAGGCACAGTGAGAGATTAACACCAATAGCTAATAATAAAATAGACTATAACAGTATATTCAATAAAAGTTATGTGAATGTGGTCTCTCTCTGTCTCTCCAAATGCCTGATGTTGTACTCACCTCTCCTTCCTGAATGACGTGAGATAGCACAAGGCCCCTGTGACGACGTGCATATTGTGACAGAGCATTGGGCCACTGTATCTGGGTTGCTGGATGGAGCTGCCATCCGGAACAGAGCAGGATTTCATTATGGGACTCAGAACAGTACACAGTTTAGGCTTATGAATTATTTCTGGCACTTTCCATGTAATACTTTGCTGACTGCTGTTGACCTTGGGTAACTGAGATTAAGGAACGTGAAACCAAGGATAAGGGGGCTCCTGTGCCTTCTCTCCTGTGGAGTGAGGTCATTCCTGGAAAAGTTCTGCCAGCTCGTTATGTCAGCTCTGGGGCTCCTCTGACATTATGTATGGAGCTGAAGTTCATGTAAATGCCCTGATTCCCAACTAATGTGTCCTCAAGGAACCCCTCTGGAATCTTACCCATCCGTCTAGGCCCATCTGTGCAGCGTTTGTCTTATTTTTCATTTAGTGAGAATCAGTTTCCAGAAAGATTCAAAATACCCACTTATGGTGGCCTTGTGGAATGCTGGCTTGTTTGAAAAATACTTTGTCGTTCTGGGGGCTGCCCTTTCCCTTGTGCCTTTTATTTAAATTTTCAATGAACATTTTTGGTGAGCTTGAACATTAAAAGAAGAACATTTTTTTTTCATTCTCTTTAATATTTAAAGAGTACTGCAAAGCCATAGGGAAATGAACCAAATATATAGAACGCCATCAACAACCAGGCATCTGGCCATTAATTAATTCTTCGTTTCCTGAACACCTGTGGTGAGATGGGCCTCCTGTAAGATGTCGAGGAAACATGGTATGTGAAGCAGGCTTTCAAAGAAGGAACTTATGGAAAGAAGGACAAAGGAAAATATTTATTGAACAGTTACTTTGTGCCAGAAACTTGGCATATGTTATACTGAAGTAACAAACAGCTACAAAATGCTGAGCAAACTCCTCCATGCTAGGTCGACTCATGTGATCCTCATAACAACACCACGAATTTGCACCCTACTTGACAGGGGAGGAAACTGAGGCAAACAGAAAGGCTGATTCACTTGCCAAGGCCACCTGGCCAGGAAGCAGAGGCTTTGGAACAAGAGGCCGACTTGAGAATCAGCATCCCTGACTGCAGCGCTAAGTGGCTTCCAGCTGGGAAGCTCTGGGTTTGTCCCTCGGATGGTTCTACCAGGTGGGCGTTCCTGCTGAGCAAACAAGAAACATGACATTCAGAAAAGATGAACATTTCGGCCGGCTCATTAGCCCAAGAGCTGGGATCTGCACCCAGGTAGTTCTGTCTCCACGTTCTCGGCTGCTCTAACTCTATCATTTACAATGGAAGACCCAGCACGCCAGGCTCTGCAGCTTCTAAATTCAAAAAACCAAGTGCAAGTCCTAATGTGCAATCCGGGGGAAAGAATTTCATTTCAGGAAGCATGCCACGGCCTGCAAGGAACATTAACAAGGCTTTTGTACCCAAATTGCTCCTGGCCGGTATAGGATAGACTCGAAAATGTAACCCACACCTTCCAGTGCTGTCCGTGGGGAAATCATCTCGGTGCTTGTTGCAACGGCCTTATACGGGTAGAAATCATTGCTCCTATCCTCACAGCAATGTGGTATGGAAGTTCACTGTCACTGGCAATAAACAGAGATGCAAGGAGGGGGGAATAAGAAAACAAAAGGGAAAAATAGAAACAAAAAAATGCACCAGAGTGAAAAAAAATATCCATAAACGAGTTGTTTTTTGTCTCTCCAGTTGCTCTGATGTACACAAAGGAAATAGACGGGATGGAATCACATCGCGGGAATACCAACATAAATTCCCCCTTGCTTTGACAAGTACGTAATTTTCTTCAGAGATGCTCTTCACGTCTGGAGAGTTATGAGGCAATTTCATTCCCATCTGACAAATTTACAAAGAAACATTAGAGAGAAGGGATTAGGAAAGCGAGGAATCTTTATAGACTTTTTCCTCGGGCTGTGTTCCCCTTCCATCTTTTGGTTCTTCCTTGAGGACCATGCATGAATGACTCACGCTGTGTGGACCCTGTAACCAAGACACTCAGGAAAGAGGCAAAACATGAAATGTGCTTTCAATCAACTAATTGTATTTACATTTTGGAGGTGGGGCGGTGGTGCAGAGAGGGGCCAGGAGAGAAGATTCTTATTGGCAAACATTTAAATGAAGCCTCTAAGGTATGGATTTAGAAAGGTATTTTGCAAAATTGAACTTTGTGTAAGAGATGGAGAGAGAGAGGGAGAGAGGGAGAGAGGGAGAGAGAGAGAGAGAGAGAGAGAGAGAGAGAGAGAGAGAAAATGAGAAGATTGTGTTGGAGAAGTCCCTTGCAGGATGCATCAAAATAGAGGACTAACAATAGCAAATATACATTTTTCTTTCCTGATAGGATTATAGATTCTTGGATAACTTGGAGTTTTTTACTTTCAAGATGCTCTGTTGCTAATTCATTGTGTACCTTTTAGTGAACAATCATTTCTGATTGCCCAGGACTGCACCGACCTTAGCACCGAAAACCTCACACCTCAGAAATTCTTTGATCCTGGACAGATTGGGATGGTTGTTCACCCTACAACCGATGATTAATCTTCTCAGATGAGTCACTTGGCAGTTGTTACCGCTCTTAAGAATTTGCAACCTTGAACTGTTCACTTTGGGGCTCTGTTAACTAGTAAAGTTAGTGTGTGCATGCGCACACACGTATGCATTTTCATCATTTTGAGATTCTAGTAAGAGTCTTCCATTAAGGTCACTGTGAGGGCTTAGAATTTTGATGGAAAAATCATAATAGTGCTCAGAAGTTCAGGAAATGTATTCCTTTCCTGGAGTTGAGATTAAGCATAATATAATGCAGATGCTGTCGGATACAGAGCCCAGATGACAAATGTTTTATAACTGGGACTTAGGGAATGGAGAAAAGTAAGAGATACACAGCTTCAGAGGCCTTAGCTGAGAGCCACAAAGCACTCATAATACCTTATGTATAATTTGTCAGGAGAAAGGTGAGATATTTGTGTCTGTATTAGTATTGTATATTTTTCAGAGAGGCCAAGTGGATTTATGGGCAGCCATGTTTATGGTTCACTGGCCGTATCAAGAGTCAGAAATAGAACCTTGTTTGTGTAATTAATTTCACCACTCTGATCTTACAGTTTTCCCACTTGTAGTCATCATTTAAGTCATTTGCATTAAAAAAATTCTGTGTTTGGTGGTACTAGTTTCCTCCTTTAAATTAATGAGAAAATCTTGATTGTTTGTAAGAAACAGTGATTCATATTGGAATGGTATGTTCAAAAGCCTCAGGACATTTTTTTTTTCTGAAAAATCCATGGAGATATTGCATTTGGGGGTTTGTTCATATTTAACATCCTAAACCCCAATGTTGAGATCTCATCCAGATCTGATCTCTCTTGAAACTCTTACCATCAAACTCTCCCTTTGGTCTGCACGATAACTGCAAATGATTCTTTCTGCCTAGACCTAGAGAGATAAACAACGATAAGGGACATTCATGTACAGAAGGGCTTGGTCCAGAGGAATTTGAGTTCTGAGTTATCTGAATGGCCTACCCTCTGTAAAGGAGCCCTGTAATCCACAGCAGCTAGTCTATCCCAATAGCACTGATGGGATGTACAGAAGGCTTTTGGCTTACAAGCAAGCATAAGTACTGTGTTGCCGAGAAGTAAGATTGATCATGATGAGAGATATAAAAATTTAAAATATCCCCTGGTGGGAAAAATTTTTTTCTTTTTATTTCTGCATTTGAATCTTTTAAATACTGTAACTTTTGGGGGAAAGTTATTGAGACATAAAAGGAATATTTGAACTGCTTTGGAGTTTATGATACCCACTGTATAATACATTATCTTGAAAGCCTTTATAGTGCACAGTTACAAACTTCCAGGAAATCTATTAAAATGCAGCATTAATTAACATAAACTTTTTATAGTGTTACTAATATTCTGCAAACAACTAAGAGTTTAAAAGCCCTTTTTACAGGCATTTCTTGCTGCCTATACACTGCGATCAGAGTGAATTATAGGAAACACTAAAGGAATGGAAAGAAATGAATTTTCACTGATTGTTCTGCATGGGAAATTCACTTTAGTATCTGTCTTAATTTGAACCAGTATAAAGGCAAGGTCCTAGGCAGTTTGATCAGTATCCTCTGTGAGCTCACAGCCTTGACCCAGGGCACCACACACACTGAGGTATTTAGATTCATTCATTCTTCCAGATGATGATAAATAATATCTTTGAAATAACTTCAGAGATCAAAGTTATTTCTCTGAATCCCAGGAGATGGAATTCAGCCATGTCCTCTCCCAAAACTTTTACAGTCTTACCAGTCAGGTAGTCTGTGCCCTGGACGCTCAAAAAACTGTGGCAGTATTTTCATGTTTTGATGTCTGGTTCCTTGTTGCACCAGCAAATCTCCCCAAGCTGAATTTTGACCTTTTTTTTTTTTTAGAAGGATGTTTTTCATTTCTGTTTTGAATCCCAGAAGGGAGGAGGCATTTCAGACTCTGCATCCAAAGGGCAAAACTGTCTCCATTTGGGATTGAAATGAAGATAGGCTGTCCCTGAATTACCTGGCCATAATTATTTTCAGCTATTCCTGTTGAATGCCTCTGCTCTAACATGAATCTGGTGTTTTTTCTTTGCTAACTCTTTGTAACACCAATGTTTAGTTTGTAAATACTAGAGGTGTGATTCTGGCCAAAAGTTCTTTGCTTTGGTATGTATGTGGTGTCATTCGGATAAGAACGATGATTTTCTATTTTCGTATGTACTTTAAACTACACTTGCACTTTGTTCTGTCTTTTAAAAAATATTTTCCAGGTGCTGTGAAGTCAGGATCCCTCAGTAGTTTCTTGCCATTGCATTTTACCCTCTTACAGATCACTGGATTCTCAACCCATGTGGTACCAGGATTCCGCTGTAGCCATTCTAAACTTTATGCATAGACGTTGTTCCCCATGCACATTTCCTCTATTACGTCTTCTGTTTGTTCGGGGAATATCTGGGGAGTGTGGGTCACATGCCGGGTTTGCAGTCGCTCCTGGAGTTTGTCATTGAGTTAGGGCAGCCGTGCCAAGGCAAGCGAGTGGGTGAGAAGCCAGCCAGTGGAGGAGAAGCCAGGATGGGACTGAGTGTGACCATGGGGCATGTGGCGTGTATTGGGGCAGATTCTGGAGGAAGTCCCTTCACACCTGGAGCTTAAGAGCTAAAAAAATGCCTGATGTGGAGACCTGGGGCCAGTGTTCCACGAAATGCAGCATCAGGGGTAAAGGCCATGGAGATGAGCTTGCGATGGCCAGGCTGCTGTGGCCGGAGCAGGATGAGCAAGGGTGTCAGAGAGGTGTGGGTAAGCAGCACCCGTGACAACAGCTGCTGTGCAGGATACCTACCTCTCTACCTGGCCAAAGCCTTGACACGGCCAGCTGTTACTAGCAGGTGACTAAATGGAACTTCAAAGAGGTAGTGTCACTTGCCCAAGGTATGTATGTCTCACACAGCTAGAGAGTGTCACAGATAGAATTTAAACGAAGATTTGTCTAATTCCAATGTTTATTCCAATAAATAATATACCAATATTTAATTTGTATACACACCTATATACACATGTGAACATGAGTGTGTGTGTGTGTGTGTGCACCCGTGTGCACTCATGCGCTTATGTATAAAATCTGGCAATTTTTAGGAGCTGAAGATCAAGTAGTAGACAAAATAAAATTCTTATCTGCATGGGGCTTTTCTCCAGTAGAAGGCATCAGAAAATAACTGATGATATAGTTTGTCAGAATGTGGAATATTCTATGGTGTGAACGAACAGGGGTAAAGAAGGCAAAAGGGCAGATAGTGGGGCTGGAGGGGCTCTTTTGTATTTTTCAGAAAAGAATCAGTTGACGAGGGAATATTTGAGCAGAGAACTGAGGGGCATAAACTCAAGTATCTTCATAAAGAGCAGTCCAGGCAGAAGGGATTCCAAATGGACACATTGCAGAGTGGACACATGCCCACCATGTTGGAGGAGCAGCAAGGTCAGTGTGGTCGGAGGTGAGAGGACAGGGGGGGATGGAAGACTGGTGGGCTGTTGGGAAAACCTTGGCTCTTGGCCTTGAGATGAGTCACCTGAAGGTGGTGGAGAAAAGAGGGATAGAATATAGGTTTGGTTTCTTTTCTTTTTGAACTCAGAGGCAGTTGACCAAAAAGCCACATCCCCAGCCCCATTTTGTATTTCATTTAGAGACAGGGTCTCACTGAGTTGCTTAGTGTCTTGCTTTTGCCGAGGCTGGATTTGAACTCGGTATCCTCCTGCCTCAGCCTCTGGAGCTGCTGGGATTATAGGCATGCACCACCGCACCCGGCTAGGTTTGTTTTTTTTTAAGATGAATCTGGACATGGGGTAAAACCAAACAGCTGAGGGCACAGGCAGGAAATGGGGAGGTGGCCAGCAGTCAGCCAGGGGTCATGGTGGCTGAGATCAGGTTGTGTGAATGGAGATGGTGAGAAGGGGTCAGATTTACTCTACATTTCAACAGCAGAGCTGACATGCTTTGCTGTTGGTTTGGCTGTGAGTAGAGAGAGGAGAGTCTAGTATGACTGCAATGTTTATGGTGTGATCCTGGAGAAAGACAGAGTTAATATTTATTGAAATGGGACATGTCATTGAGGGTGGGCATATTTTGTGGTGTCAAACAAGGAGCTTGGTTTTGGCCTTCTTGTTTTAGCTTATCTATTTATATTGTCACATTTCTCTTAGCATATAAGTGGGTCAGCTGATGTGCACACATCTGAGTAGGAATTGTAATTATATCGATTTCCTTCTTTAATTTAAAAAAAAGTCGTCAGTGTACCGCATTAATGTGTTAGTCAGCTTTGCCACGTAACAAACCTCTCTTGAATTTTTGTGGCTTACAGTAACAAACATGCATTTTTATTAAACCAAAAAATGCAGTTTGATTATAACTTCTGCTCCATGTTCCTCCTCTTCTTGAGCTTTTTTTTTTGTCTGCCTACAACTGCTCACATTCTGGTGGCTGAAGTATACGGCCAAGCCCAGTGACGAAGGGGGAGGAGCTGCACACCTCCCAGGCATGGCTTGGTCCTTTACTCAATACAGCCTGGTTATCACCCCGACCAGTGGAAAACAAATCAGCTGGCTCCGGATGGCTGTGTAACAGCTTCCAAAGAGGACAAGAGGCCAGAGCCCTAAGATCCAGTGGGACAGAGTGCTTGCCTGTGCCTCACACACCTAAGCTACATGTTGGACCAGCTTTCACTCTGGAGTGAGCCCGTGCCTTTGCTAATTTGTTTCTTCCACTATGACCTTGAGCTCCATGGTTTTACTCACTACTGTGTGGTCAGTGCCTCGGTCAGTCCTACCACAGTAGTCTATTTTTTTTTTTGCATTTGGATATGTCAAATCACCCATGAGAGTTAATTCATCTGGAGGTTGGTTTCTTTAAAGAGGAGTAAATAGAGGAATGGAGAAAAGCAAAGAAATAAAGTTCAGAGATAGCAAATTTGAATGTCTACAGAACATGAATGTGTGCCTCCGCAGGGCTTGAGAAAACATGGTAGGGGACATTTAGCCAAACTGGGGAGTGTGTACTTCCCAAGGGGAAAATTAGAAAATATTAAAGAAGACACACCTGTGCTACTCAAATAAAACTATCTGAAGGGCAGATTCTCCCTGAGTCCTGCCAATTTGCGAATCTGGTAATAGGCCCCAATCTTCTAGGGTCTATCAGTGGAAAACCTTTGGTTTTGTTTTTCATTTTATTTAAAGAGCATATCTAAAGTGGGCAAATCTCTCTTCCCCATCCCTTCTTTGGTGAAACAAAACAAAACAAAATCCTATCTCCTTGAAACTGGGACAAGAACTAGCTAGAGGGAATACCTTCGTTTCTTTTGCCAGAGATAATTCAGGAGGTTTAAAAGAAAAAATTCTCTTCCATCTTCATGAACCCAAGTCTTCATACAGAAAACCAGCAAACTAAGGACAACCTTCATACTGTTGGGTTGTGGAGGGTGGAGAGTGGGGAGGAAATGGGGGGAGGGCAGACATGACCAGGAGCATCTACCCTCCTGCCTGGGCTGCGGAGGTGGTGATGGACGGCTTCCGGGCCAAGCCGCCAAGCCGCAGGCCCACGCTCCCCCTGCCTGGAGGGGTGTTCTTTGACTTCACCAAGGGCATCCAGGGCCAGGGTTATGAAATTCTATGCCCAGAGGAGGATTCCTGAATGTTCTTTAACCACAATGTTTGGGCACGAGGATCAACTAGGACATAGGTCAAAATTAGTAGAACCCAGTAAGCTCAGCCTGCAGATAGATTTTGTAAAATCTCCTGTTCCATCGAATCAGGAGATTTTATGTGAAAATCAGAATTTATGGCTTCTTCTGAAATTTAGGAACTGTCAAGATGGGGTCATATCTGCCCCGCCGCA
Source organism: Marmota marmota marmota (assembly GCF_001458135.2). NCBI lineage: Eukaryota > Metazoa > Chordata > Mammalia > Rodentia > Sciuridae > Marmota > Marmota marmota. Next base: position 8,912,515 of record NW_026000026.1, read on the forward strand.
ACTGGCGGTGGAAAATCTGCCCACGGTTATTTCAAGCAGGCTCTGTCTGCTGACCTCTGTCCTTAGGCAGCCCACTCTGTTCAATTGTTTCACCTCGCTGACCCTTTTAGACAACTGGGAGTGGACGCCTGCCTTATGTATTTGTGTATAATATCCATGGCTATAACATATATTGCTGTAAATGCCTCCGATATCATCTTTAATTTAAAGAGCAGCCTGCCCTTTAGATAATCAACTTCGACTTTTTAAAAATCGGAATTGTTAATTATCCTGGCAGTATTTTCTTTGCTTTAGACCAGATAAAGTCACTGTTAAAGGATGTGATTATTTGGTAGGCTAATCTAAAAGATATCCTCTCTCTTTCTCTCTCCCTCCTGGTATTTTCTCTTCTCTTACACCCTCCCTGCCAACCAATCCAACATGCAAGAAACACTTCAGGTGTTTAAGGAGTTGGGAAATACTCCAAGAAAGGCTGAGAGTTTTGCCACATTGTGAGGGGATAAAAGCACAGTGTTCAATCCAAAAGCTTTGTGTAAGTTTTTTTTTTTTTTTCGATGCAAGTTCCAAGTTAAATTTTGGATGCTTATCTTCTCTACATTTTAATGAGAAGCTTTTGCTAAAGATTTTTTTTTTAAAACAAAGACACGAAAGTTTAAACCCTTTGCACAATAGCAATGAATATTGAAGTGACATGCTGTTTTTGTTTTTTGAAAAATACCCATCCTCAGTCAGCAGGAGCAGGAAGAGTGGACAAGGAAATATGGAATATTATGCTCACAAGTAACAGCTGCACCTATTAAATATGCAAAACATGCAGCATTGTATGGATTTTTTTAATCATATCACTTTATAGGTATATATATGTGTAAGATGGGGTATAGTAAACTTTTATGAGTTCAATCATTTTTCCCATTAGTTTTTGTTATAATTATCACTATGTTTATTGTAATTTCTGATTGATATTCAATTGGCACCATCCCATAACCCTTTATCTGAAAGTCCCTGCCTGTAGGCTTCTTAGGTATGCAATGAATGATTTAGCTGCAAACCTTCAACATACTTGAGGGGTCGATCTTTAAAGGCACCCTTTGTGACGTGAGGAACAGTCCCCTGGAGCCAACAACCTGGGAATGATTTCTGTACTTAGCTGAGTCACATTGACCACAACGAGAGGCCCCTGTTCTTGTCCCTAGCAATTGTACTATGCAGCTTTTTTTTTTTTTTATTAAATTTTTTATTGTTGGCTGTTCAAAACATTACATAATTCTTGATATATCATATTTCACACTTTGATTCAAGTGGGTTATGAGCTCCCATTTTTACCCCAAATACAGATTGCAGAATCACATCAGTTACACATCCATTGATTTACATATTGCCATACTAGTGTCTGTTGTGTTCTGCTGCCTTTTGTACTATGCAGCTTTATAGATGGATTTCTCCGTTTATTTCAAGTCTATTGTTCTACTGGATTGTAATTTCTATGAGGGCAGGAATCACGCCTTTGGTTTTTATTTTCTTTCTCTTTAAAGTTTTTTCGAGCATGATGAGATGTTCTAAGCACCACATGGACCATTTTATTCCTGTGCCTGTGTGTGTTTCAGCAGCACCAAGCACCTCGCACTGTTGAGCATGCGTCTCTGTCCATCTCCAGAATGTTCTCATCTGCCCAAACGGAAGCTCTGTAGCCATTAAACCCTAACTCCCCATGCCCTCTCCTTCAGCCCCTGGCTCTGCCATGCTGTTCTGTCTCTATGGATTTGACTAGCCTAGTGCCTCTTGCGAATGGGATCACTAACATTTGTCCTTTTGTGACTGGCTTGTTTCGCTTACCATCATGTCCTCGGGCTTCGACCTCATGGCAGCATGGGTCAGAATGAGTCTTTGTTTTTTATACCCATGGACTTAGAATCTAGCTCAGCCTCCTGAATATAGTCAGAAGTAGTAGACGACGCACAAAGAAGGATGCCCACGTCGACCAGGGTATCATAGCCTTGGGACCAGGCACATAAGTCCCGAGTCGCAGGTCTTCCTTCCTGATTTGTGATGTGACCCAAGACAGCAGGGAAGACTCCTTCTGGAACACAAAGAACTTACCATTTCTCCTGGCATGTGTTGCTTGATTCCAACATATGAAAAGCTACTCTGTGGCATATTTTCTGGGGCTTGTAATTTGGGTTGCTTTGTGCTCGCTGCTAATTAACCAGTTGGTGATGTGCTGTTTGTCTTTTCGTCTGCCTCTGAGCTTGTCAGGAACAATGACAAGCCCAGGGAAACTGGGGGGCAGTCTGATAATTAAGGTTTGGAGGGCTTCTTACCGACCCCGTCATGTAGCAGTCGTTTTCTCTGCCTCATCTGATGGGCAGCTGACATATGACAAAACACTGGCCTTCTCTCATATACACAGCAGCGGGACACTTTCCCACCTTTTAATGGCTGAGCGAATTTCATCCCAAGCAACAAAATGAAAGTGTATTGTCAAAGTTGCTTGTGAAGATGAGTGTGTTTAGAAAAGAAAAGTCTTGATACGCCAGAATCACCAGGCGCACATACACACACACACACACAATGTTCTTTATTGTTAGCATCTAAATGCAAAAAATAAGACAAATCTTGATTTTAAATGGCACATGGAGAAACGGTTAGGTGCTCTATATGTTATTTTCTTCTGCCAGTATATATCAACCTTGAAGGGAAAACAGCAATGGAGTGGCGTTCAGTGGTTTCTTTAAATATGATCATATTGTCATCTGCAGGGCCTGTGTCTATCATCTGAAGCCATCAAATAATTGCAATTCATTTGCAATCTTAGCCCCCCAAAACCATGCACATCCTCCTGTTTATCTTACATGCTTTCTTGCATCTTCTAAAATATTATGGTCTGGTACCAGCCCCAGAACTCCAGTCCCATTTAATCAGAATCTGCATTTTAGCCAGAGTCCCAGGTAACTCATGTCTGTGCAAAAGTTGGAGAAGTCCTGGCCTTAGTCACCTTGACACTGGGCCTGGTAACTTTGACCTGTTTTCATTTCTACTGCAACCAAGTCAAAGTCTCTGTGTTGGGCATCATTGTCAGGCCGTAAGTTAAGGCCCAGGAAAGGATGTCCCTGTGGTGGCCTCTGTCTCAACCTACCTCCAAGGTTCTCAGCCTTCACTTTATTTTGATGCAACTGAATTCTGGTGGATTCCGACTGTGAGTAAAACAAGCAAAAATACAAACAAGTGCCTAGGGGATCCGAGGGAGCAGCTCAGGCTGAGGATCACTGACCTGATCCCCCAAATGCCATCAGCACCTCGAGGGCAGCCACCTGGTCTGTGTTGTTCTTTCCTAGGCCTGTGTTTGGAAAGTGATCCCTTTGTTAAGTGGATTATTAGATGAAACCAGAGTTTAATGACATCTCCACCCTGCCTTCATGCATTGATTCATTCTTCAGTAGATACCTCTGCTGGTAAAGTTGGTGACACCGGTGACAGTCTTTAGAGGCTGCAGAGATCAAAGTTAGGGAACCAAATGTGTGTTTGGAATCTGTACTTGCTGAGGGAAGAGTGAGGAAGGGAGACTGGACAGAGGCAGGAAGCTGTAGTCCCCAGTCCTCTGCCAACACCCCAGGGTGTTCACATTGCCCCTCAGAATCCCGTGTGGGCTCCTGATAGTCGGGCCTTGTGTCCCCACCTTGCTTGGTCACTGGGCTGCCATGGGAAAGGCATGACCTTGGCTCTGCTGACCACCTCCAGCAGCTGGCCAGCAAGTCCTTCCTTGAAGGTAGCTCTGGGCAGCCCATCTTCACACCCACCATGGTGGTTAAAAGCAAGTGGAATAATGTTTGAGGAACCAGGCTCTAGAGTGTGATGCCTTGATTGGGTTTCTGGACCACTTGCTCCCTGACTGAATGACCCTGGCCAGTTGTGAGTCTTCTCCTTGGGTCAGACTTCTTTCCATCAATTACCCAGCTAACAAAGTGGTTTGAGGATACTGTGAGAAGAGTGGACTTAAAGCACATGCTGGACAGTTAGATAAGGTCAGCTATTATCATTCATCCCATAATATTTTATGTAATATATCATTAAAAGTTATAGTATTACAAAATACTATCATATAAATGAATGGGACCTTCCCTTGCTTATAAGGGAACACACTGGATGATGATAAAATGTTAAAGGCAGAGGGCAGCTTTTCAGTACTAAAGACAACATGGATAATATTTCCCCCTGGGTTTGAGGACCACCTGTGTCCCTCATACATGACACAAAGCCCGCATATAGGTTTGTGTCCTGTGGGCATGTTATTTCGTGCAAAGCAGCAAGAACTTCGACTCTTGCCTCTTGGTGACATCCTTTAGGAGATGACATGATGGTAGGATTTGTAATTCGCCCTCGTGTGAGATCTTGGGCTCCACTCCAGCTGTGTCAGCCCTGTTCAGCTCAATGATTTGGTGGCTTCTTGTGGATCTCAGAAGGCCTACAGGAAGGCCTCCGATGAGTCCGCTAGTGAAGATGTAATGCCAAGATTAAGCAGGGTTGGTTACATTCACAAATGAAAGAGTCTCCAGGCTTTGTTTGAACAAATCAGTGCAATAGATCTCAGGTAGAATGGAACTCTAGCAGAACCGTGAAGCTTTTATGAACACCCTGAGCTGGTGGCTGCTGCAGCTCTTGTTCTCACAACCCCCTTGTATGCTGACAATGACGATTAGCATCGGTTGTTTTCTCCCTACCCTGCATTCCCCCTTGAGATAATAATACTCAGCCTTTGCATAAATTAGAATGATGGTCTGTCTTGCACAGACCCCCCCAAAAGGTGACCAAAGCACAGTAGGATTTTAGTTTGGCTTCACAGAAATAAAGATCCAAACTGAGGAGGTGTCCCTGGCCTGCAAATCTGCTAGGAGCCCTGGGTCCATCTACCACATTTTCTATCTCAGTGGTGCTGCTTTGTCCTCAAGACCCAGGATGGCTGCCATTGGGTCTGCATCCCAGCCAGGGGAAGAGGTCCCATCCTTTTCAGGACAAAACATACAAGTTGCACATTCTTCTAGTCACACATCTCTTACTCACATGGTCCCAGCCAACCATTTGCAAGACTCGGGAATACAGACCTCATGTGGCCGTGCTGTCAGCTAGAAATGTGGTTACTCCTTAAAGGGGAACTGAGATTCTCCTTTGCATTCTCCACCAAGTTCCCTTTGGAAGAACTTCCTCCTCTGCTGTTTTAGAGCACAAGATCGGAGTGTGGCTGCTGCCATCTCTCTCTGCTGTGGGGGGTGTGAGCCACACTTGACTCATCAGCATACCAATCACCGTGGTGCCTGAGATGGTTTACAGTTGCCTTGCAACCAAAGGTGGGCCAAGGTGTGGTCCTGCGTGGTAGTTGCTGCCAACAGTGAAGAGAGTGCTCCTCCCTGTGGGGTTACTTGCTGGGTGAATGCAATTCTGGAATTATTCCTGGTGTCTTTGCCACCTCTTAATTTCTGGAAACCTCTTTTTCTTCCACTCTCACTGACCTTCCAGAACAGGAATTGTCAGCTAGGGATGCTTTTGTCGCCAGTGATACATCTAGCAATTTCTGAAGATGTTTTCGGCTATCACAATGGAGTGGAGGGAGCTATTGTTATCTCAGTGTGTAGAGCTAGGGGTGCTGCTGAAGAGCCTCTGGTGTTCAGAACCCTCCATTCCAAGAGTCACTTGGCCTACAAGGCCAACAGTGCTCAGGCTGGGAAGTGCAGATGCAGGTCTGGGTCACTTCTACCAGGAAGTCTGTCTGGAAGGACACGTTGCATTGGAGGCCTTGAAAGACCCTGCATGTGGATGACCACACTGTATGAGGCTCGCCTTGTCTCCTCAAGCCTGCATCTTATTTTTTCAACTTCTTAGAACCTTGAACAGGACCTAGCACTGAGGAAATCTGAGTAACTGATAGTTGAATGAATTTGTAATTGTATACTTTTAGATGTTAATGTCTTCCCTGCTTGAAGATCAGATGGATGTTTTAAAAACTCCAAATTAACGAGAGCATAGTTCTGAATGACACTGCATTGGCGAAGGGTAATCATTTAGCATAGCTACTTTCTTTTAATGACAGTGTTGTTATCATGTGTTTAGTACTCTCTCCTGTGATGGGTGAGATATGTAAGTGCTAAACCTTCCATTGGTGCATCTCTCTACAATGGTGTTATTTCTTGCTCACCTACTTGGGTTCACCTCCCAAGAAAATTATTTGCATTTAAATTTTCATCTGAGCTAGTGGGTGGTGCATACCTGTAATCACAGCAACTCAATAGGCTGAGGCGGGAGTGCAAGTTCAAAGCCAGTCTTAGCAACTTAGTGAGGCCCTAAGGGACTTACTGAGAACTTGTCTCAAAATAAAAAATAAAAAGCATTGGGGATGTAGCTCAGTGGTTTAGTCTCTGGGTACCCCCCACCAAAAAAATTCTTTTATTAATCCTAGTGTCTTGTTCTTTAGGAAGTTGACTTAAGACACCCCCAGGCCAGTTTTGTTTCCCCGCCCTGCATTTATTATTATCATCTGTAGATCTAAATGCATGGTCTCTGAGCCAGTGCCACCAGTGCCATTTGAGGCTTGTTAAAAACACAGATTTGCAGTGATTTTCCACTTTAGTATCACAATAACTTGGAGGGCTTGATGACCACCCATTGCTGGGACCTCTCCCCACCAGCAAGTTTCTGATTCACTAGAACCAGAGGAAACAAGGGTTGGCCGTTCTAAAGAGTTCCCAGGGATGCTAGTTAGGGTTCTCCAGAGAAATCAGAACTATGTCGATACTGAGGGACTCATGGGAATTGGCTCCTCCCATTGCCTCTGGCTGCAAGCAGGAGACCAGGAGAGCTGGTGGTGTAGCTCTTCTGAGGGCACAGGCCTGAGCATCAGCAGGGCTGATGGTGGAACTCTCAGCCCAAGACCGGAGGCCTGAGAGCAGGGTGGGGGACTGATCATACAACCCGGAAACCAAAGACCTGAGGACCTTCTGAAGCTAGTGGAGATGGACGTCCAAGCTCAAGGAGAGACAGCAGATTGGTCCTTCCTCCACCTATTCATTCCCTTTTAGGCCTCAGCATCTATGATGTCCGCCCACACTGTCAAGGTAAAGCTTCCTTCTTCAGTCTACTGATTGAGGTGCTAATCTCTTCTGGAAACATCCTCACAGACTCATCCAGAAATAATGTCTTCCCCACTGAGTATCCCTTAGCCCAGTCAGTTGGCTCATGAAATCACCCGTCACACCAGTTGATGCTGGTGTTGCTGGTCCACGGACTACACTCTGAGAACCTGTTCACTGTTCTATCTTATACCATTTATTTTTATTTACTGTCACTCTCTGTCCATGGAAATGTAAGCTGCATGATGGCAAAGATTTTTGTCTCTTTTTATTTTGCTGCTGTATCTCCAGCATCAAGGTCGCTCTCCACCCAGAGAGCAGTACTCACTTTATATTTTATGAATGAATTTACTTCATGTGCCAAACCTGAGCCAAAGAAGTGGTTAGAATGGACTGTAGGCCCCTTATTTGTGAACCCGTTTCCTGTTCTCCATGACTGCTGCTTTTACTTGACCTGTCCACGGCCTAGACAAGGTTGTCATCACTGTTAGCATTCCACATTGGCTGCAGAGGTAACAGAGGCTGGTTGCTGTGATAACCACTCAACACGCTGTCTAACAGGATCCAGGTGCTATTTAATTCCATTTTACAGAAGAGGAAAACTGAGGCATAGAAAGCTTATTGGCCCTGCCCAGTTTCACCCTGTGGTGTGGGATGCCAGAGTTTAAGCCAGATCTGACTTCAGACCTGTTAAGATTCTACTTTGGATTGGGCAAAGGGGAGGGTGGGGAGGGCCTATGTGGGTAGGAAAGATGGTGGAATGAGATGGATATCATTACCCTAGGTACATGTATTATTGCATGAATGGTGCGTGTCTACACCATGTACAACCAGAGAATTGAAATGTTGCACTCTATGTGTGATGAATTGAAATGCATTCTGCTGTCACGCACAATTAAGTAGAACAAATAAAAATAATAATAAAACCATCTATTTGAACCAAAAAATAAATAAATTAAAGATTCTACTTCAGGTCGCTTTTTGCTAAGTGGCCACCATGGCACCCCATGGCTGAGTCCCATTTACAAGTTGGCCAGGGTGGACTGGCAGTGGTTGAGCCACATTTCCAGATGGCAGGTGATATTGTTGACCCTAACCGGAACAGAGATCAGCTGACCCATAGGTATTTTCCATTATAACTTCCGGCATAAGTTTTTCCAGGTAGGATTTCTTTTGTTACAGATATTATACTCCTGATTCCCATAGATATCTGAAGTTCCAGGTACTCACACAGTGCGTTAACTGGGACTGTCCCTCTGTCAAGGTCATTAACATGACTTTGTCAGTGCACTCAGACCCCCACTCCACACATGCCATCCACCGTCAGCAGACCCCGCCTGCCGTAAGAGACCATCTGGGTCTGGTGATGGGCACAGGAGGTCCCTGCTCCTCCTTACTTAATTGCTGTTCTCCCATGCCCAGCCCTGTCCCTTCAGACCCTTTCTTCTGGTGCCAAGGCTCCTGCATCCATTCTGCCTTTCTGTGTTCATCAGAATGTCCACGTTATGAAGATTGAGAAACTGAGATTGCTGGTACAGTCATGCCAATTATACATAAAAGAAGTAAATTCTTTTGATTTTTTAAGATGACGTCTCTGAATCACTTGACTATCTTATCTCCTATGGGTTCTGCAACTCATAGGCATGAACATTTTTCTATATTATCTTGCATTTCCACTTAAAAATATGGAAAAAGTAGTTTTTATCTTCTCCATGTTGGTCAAATGGCCTCCTGCTAATGATACAATTAGTGAAACTATACAAGACAAAGGGGGAGATCTTTCAGTTTTACAAAATCAATGAAGTGGCAAAATTTGCCACATTTGCTGTATGTGCAAAATATTTCACAGCAACTCTACTGTAGTAATGTGTTTTTTGAGCAGCTACTGTAGTTGCTGAGGCTAAATTATAATAATTTGATGACTGCGTGCAAGATGAATTTACAGAGATACTGCCTCCTCTATGGCTGTCATATTTGGTTTGGAGTGGGGAGAGTCTCTGTCACCCTCGGTCACACCCAGAATGTGTTCTGTGCTGCAGATTTCCTTACCCAGCCTCCCTCTGCTACCTTCTTTCCAGATCATCCATGTCTTCCTTGTAGGATGCCGTTTCCTGGTAAAGAAACTCTGCTGAGTTCTTTCCCACTTTAAAGATTGCTTTTTTCTCTTCCTGCGACAGCTCAGTCCTTCCACCCATTTCCCTGCATCCCCCAGGCCCTTCTGGGCTGAGAGTAGGGTTGGGATATCTCACTCAGTCTGCAGCTACCTCATGTGAAAATCCTTATTCATTTGAGGTTCCTATCGTTCACTTGACCACCCTCTACCCAGTCCACTGGCTTGCAGGAGTTGGCCTGTGTGGGCTCTGAGGGTCATCTGAGCACATCCCTTCCCAACTTCTGCATCCAAGGACATCAAGCTGGCAGTTCGAAACTGGCCACTGAAGGAGTAGTTGAATGATAGAAATTAGCCCGTGTAACTAATCAGAGTCAGTTATTGAACGTTTGCTAGCACAAGGCTGGGCCTTCCTCTCTGGTGATCCACCTTCCAGCTGGTCACCTCCACATTGGCGAAGACTTTGGCTCTGGGATCACAACATCCTTTCTCCCTCCAAGTCTGATAACACTCATCAAAACAGAGATTTTGATGCCTCTGTTGAGTGAGTGATTGAGCAAGGGCCAGGGTGACTCAACATCTTGCCATGTAGGAGACAGACCAGCACAAGGAAGGATTGTTCCGCCTCCCACACGGCTTCCTGTCAGACAGGTAGCTCCAAAACCTGCCTATAGTTATCTGGACCTAGAACCACATTCCATTTTATAAGTAAAACAAAGTGTTCTTTGTACAATTTGAATGCAGATTGAAGGAGAATTCTACTCTATTTTATTTGGAAACATACCAAGAGTTATTTATTCCCCATTTAAAAAATCGTGCCCCTGATCCCAATGCCACTTGGCATGTGAGCCACCCATTCAGCACACCCTACCGGTCTGTATTTTAAGCTATTGTATTTATGGGATTTTCTATATAAGTATGAGCATCAGACTATTTTATTAGGTCATCTAATGTAGTTGTACTCAAATGCATATTACTAAATGTACTAAAATGCATATTAATTATTTAAATGACATCTTTTTATATTACAGTTGGAACGTTATGGTTTTAAAAGTCACAGTTTGTTTTGCTTCACTTCAGGGGCAGCAAAATGGGGGGTCATATTGTAAAGAAGGCTGTGAGATCAGCTAGGAGTGGGGAGGACATTACAATCCCCTGGAGCAGCTTTGAGTTTCAGCTTCTGGGGTGACTGCTCCTGCCTCGCTTCATTCCCAAGGATCTGCTCTCAGTGTGCTCAGTGTCAAGACAACCCGCTTCTGAAATTTCAGAGGCAGTTTTTTAGAAGTAGCCTCTAATCTTTCTTTTTCTTACCCATTACACCTGGAATTCCCCCTCAGAGAAATTTCTACAGCCCTCTACTCTCTCCTCCTGTCTTCTTATTGATGGGTATGAACCATCCCCCATGGATGAATATTTAGTTGTTCCCATGTTTTTGCTTTTCTACATAGTATGGTGAAGAATACTGCATGCATCCTTCATTGTGACCTTAGGATAAATCCCCTGAATGCTTCTTTTAAGGGATTTTGGAACTATTACCAAATTAGCCCTCCTGCTTTTTGGCAAGGACTACTCTATGAAATGAAAAATGTGAATTTCACTTAGTGGAACATATGAGATGTTTACAGAGGTACTTGTCATCTCTCGGGGTCCTAAATAGTACCTGTTTCTTCTTCTCTTTTCGCTTTTCTATAGACTGCTCTCAAGCACCCTGCATTATCACCATCCTTGTCCATGTCCCCTGAGTTGTGAAACTGGCCTAGTAACAGTCTCTCACCTCCAGCCCTGGCCTGCCACTGTGTATTCTCAATTCATATACCTCCTCTTCTTTCTCAACTGCTTCCCTTCTCCCCCAGGAGAATGTCCAAACCCACCATGGCCTGTGTACTCTGGCCACCCCCTCCAACTCCCCCAGCCCCTTCTCACTCTTGCCTAGCTCCACTGGTCTCCCCGGGCCTTGGCCCTTGCTTTCTTCCTAGTCCGCCCTATTCCCAACCACCAAAAAGGCTCCTTCTCTCATTTCCATGAGCCCTGTACACATGAGTGAGGAGGACTTCTCAGCCAGCCTCTGTGTGAAATAGTCGTCCCTCCTGTTTCCTCTGATTTACTTTTCCCGGCGACACTGATAACAGTTTGACACAGTTGCTGCTGACCTTCAGAAGGGCAGGGTTTTTCTGTTTCCCTCCTCCCACCCGCCCCTGTTTATTTTTCCTTCTTTTTTCCATTTTCAGTACCTGGCATTCACTAGACCAGGGCCAGATGGTAATACTGCAGACTTTGCAGGCACTGCGGCTCTGTGGCCCCCACTGAACTCTGACCTGGAGTGGGAAAGCATCTGTGGGTGAAAAGTAAGCAAACGACGTGGCTGTGTGCTAATAAAACTTTATGTACAGGCACGGTAGCTGTGAATTTCCTATAATTTCCACATGTTGAAAGTACTGTTGCTCTTCTGATTAAAAGTACGTAAAAACTCTTCTCCTACACAAACAGGCTGAGGGCTGAATTTGGCCTGAGGTCTGTGGTTTGCTAACTCCTGTACCTAAATGATGAAAAATTATTCATTTCATGAATGAATGACTACGTAAGGACTATGCATATATGAACAAATATTTTGCTGCATATCAAAACCTATTTTTAAGTCTATGCATTTGAACAGACATGGCCTGGAGTCCAATGTGCCTTTACACTCTAGAGTTGCTCGTTTAGCCATGCCTCGATGGACGAAGGGGAGGATGTTGTGAAGTTTGGAAACAGCATCTGATTTAGCAATTGGAAAACTGTAGTGTAGCCTAGAAATCCCAGCCCAGATGCACTCTGGGTTGTTATGTTCATTTTTAATAAACAGAGCCGGGAGGGAAGGCCCTGTGTGTTGTCAGCTGGAACGGCCCTCCCCTTCACTGGCAGAGTTTATCTTAATTGAACCCTTAGCACCGCCGTCATCTTTCTTTGCAAACTCTGTTTGGAAAAGGGGACCTTAAGACCCCAGTAAGAGCACTCAAACTCCTCGAAGCAAATAACTTAAACATAACAAATTGAAGCTTACAAAAGTCGGAATTGTAAAACTAATAGGGCTGTTAAAACCAGCTTTCCTGAAAATTATGAATTGGCCAGCCTGTTTCTTATAATGGCAAATAGTGAATCTTGATCGTTCATCAGGGCACATGTCATAAATTAGGTGTCGGGAGAGGCTGCAAAATTCTTTATGGCATCACAGAAAGCTACCGCAGCTGCCTCGGTGTCACATTGCAGGATTCCAGTGGTCCCAGCACAGATCCGGCAATGAAAGTTTTAAAATCGTAACAAGTTGTCAAATGTTTATCAGCGGAATTTTATGAAGGACTAAAAAGTTATGTACGATACTGCACAGACCATTAGGGGAATAATAATAGTAATAAAGAGACTTTATTCTCATCAAGACGGATGTGGCAGCTAGCTTTTCTCCCCAAACTTGGTTAATGGAGGTTGGGAGAGACGAATAATTCAAACCTGGAAGGGGAGCAGCTTGAAGCCGTAGATGGAATATCTGTGTTATGTGTGGAATAGAAAGTAATGGATATGTGGGGCTCTATCTCCATAGATATGTAGATCTCACTGTATTTACGGAGAGAGATTCAGGATTGAAACAGCCTCAACAAATGCCTTGCCAATTGTGTTTTATGAGTTCTGCGGCAGCTCAGGAGGGGAGTGTGTTTGGGGATCAGGCTGAGCTGGACTTTGGGTGACTCTTCTGCTTGACGCTTTCGTATCCTCTCTACACGGAGGTTCATCTTGCACAAAAGGAGGGGGTAATCATAAAATCTACCATGTTCAATTTGTTGTGACATTTACAAAAACAAAGCATGAGGTACTGTTCCCTGCACCTGTAAAGCCAAGTCCAGCATAAAGATCCCCCTCCTTCCCTTCTTGGGCGCGTATCTGGGGGCTGGTCACTTATCTCCTCCCCTAGCCTCATTTTCCCCATTGACTTAAGGATGGAAATATGTGTGCTCATTTATCTTTTGGCATTGTATGATGATTAGCTAAGATATTTTGTATGAAGAGCCCAGTTCAGAGTCATTGATATGGCCTGTGTTCATTATAATTCTCCCCACCCCACTTTTTTTTTATTTGGGGGGATATTTGTAAAAGAGAGACAAAGTAAACTGTATCTTTGGAGATACAGTATCCTAATAACTGGGTTTTATAAGTCACCATTAACATTTCTTCAGATGATTCTAGAAACTTAATTAATGGCACAGTTTTATGTTTCTATTCCACGAGGCTATAGGGAGCAGATGACATCATTCTAAGTTTCTCTGCTAGACTTAAGACCTGTTAGGGCAGGGAATCTGTCCTGTGTCCACTTCTATATCCCTAGCACATTTATCTGGCACATGGAAGTTCTACTTCTCTGAGAGAACACTGCCTTGGTCCATTCTGACTACTAGAACCCAGTACCATGGACTGATGTCCAACAAACAACGGAGGTTTATTTTTCCCAGTTTGGAAGTCTAAGATCAGGGAACCAGCAAGGTCAAATTCTGGTGAGGGCTGTCTTGGTTAGAGATTGCCAACTTCTTGTTGTATACACACATGACAGAAAGAGACCCAATTATCTTTTGATCTTGAGAAAGACAGCTAATTAACTGTCTTCTTCTCATAGTCCCAAGGATGAGGGCTCCACCTTAAAGACCTCACCATCTCCCGAAGGCCGCCTCCTAATAGTATCATATTGGGGGTGAGAACTTCAACACATGAATTTGGGGGACACAATTAGCTTGTCTCTAATAAGCTAGTCTAATAAGTCTAGTAAGCTAGTCTCTAATAAGTACTCACTGAAACCAGGCACACAGGCAGCAATAGTGACACCATAACAAGTGGCCAGGCCTGGGAGAATTCCTACCTTGGCTTCCTTGCTCCCTCCCTGAGATGCCCTGCTGGATGAAACATCCCAGGAAGCCCACCCACCAGGAGGCAGGAGGCCAGTTGCCCGGAGCCTGGCCAGAGTGGTGAGGACTGGAGAAAGTGTCTGGGTGTAAACCATCTCTAGGACTTGTCCACTCTGGGGGCCATTTGCTTAGTAAATACACTGTAGGTGAATTCATTTTACTCCTTGTGCCATGAATTCCACAAGCATTGATTCAACACCTGTGATCCAGGCTCTATGTTAAATACTGGGACACACACACACACACACACACACAAGACTAATTCTAACATGGCAGGTAATTTATTGGGTGCCGTGGTGTGTTTTGTTCTTCCTGATATATTTCCCCTCCTGTGCAAAAAGGGAACTGAGGCTTAGAATTTGCCTGGTTGAATTTCAACAAGTCTGTTTAAATGCCTCATTTAGCATTTTGTAGCAGCTTGTGTGTAGTAGGGCCAAAGGCAAAATTTTCCAAGCTTAAAATTTGGAAAATTGAAAGTCGTTTGAAGGGTACTGTGCTGGTGGGGGGGACACTCTGGGAGGTGGAGGTAGGTGTGGATGGAACGGAGGGACCCCGGCACTGGGAAGGGGAGGGAGCTGGTCTACACCTTTGCTGGTGGAATGCATCTGCTCCCTCCCTTGTCCTATGGCAACTGGCCCTCACAGGGATGTCCCTTGCAGACCTCCACAGCCACTGTTCTTTAGGGGTGGTGGGCTGAGCAAGCCTCAGCTGTGGGAGCTATGGCCTACAAACCGAAGATCCTTTCTCTGCATGCTTTGAGCTGCATACCCTCCTGGGATGGAGTTTCTCACCAGCCCAAGAGAAGGAGCTTAGGGCAGACTAAAGTTGATCTTGTGAAATAAAGAAATGTGACAGTTTAGGTACTGGATATTTCAGACGGAAATTCATAAGTCCACCACGGGTCCATTCATGGCTGCCGTGGTTCCCAGCCACATTCTGTGGGCAAGGGGCTGCTACCTGGGGGCTTTCATTGTTTAACTCATCTGTGGATTCAGTAAATACTTATTGAGTGCCTATTTTGTGTCAGAGACTGTTATTAAACAGTGCTCAGCCCTGAGGATACAATAGCGAGCAAAGCAGATGAAGCCCCTCATGGAGGTGGAATGAGTGGGAGGGAAGCTGTGTTCCCATGTCACCACCACTCAACACACCTGACACCAGATGTGTGGGTCTCCACCACTGTTTGGAGACCTCCTAGCTGAATTGGAGTTGCAGTACCATTGCAGCTAGCAGCCCCTCTCCAAGGGAACTGTGCGGAGCTGGCCTTGTTTATAGTCATGAATACCTTTACCTGGCAGATGACTTGACGCCTACTTCTCTGACCCATGGCTTGTCTTTCCTATGCATGAAAACCATTTACACTGGCAGATGCTCATTGTCCTGCTCATGGCTGCCTGGCGATCGCTCTGGTCCCAGAAGCCTGACTCAGTCTTCTCCCTGGGGACACTAAGCCTGGGCAGCCCCTGGTTCTGATGGAAGCACCAATTCAATGCACCACCACAACAGGAAACAAACACACAGGTTTTTGTTTTTTTCTTACCGATTCTGGGTGTGGAGGGAGCAAGGGGCTGGTCAGGAAGTCAGGGGGTGGTGGGGACAATGAGCAGCAGATACAAAGGAACAGAGTGAGGGTCACTTTAAGTCTGAGAGCAAAGGCTGGCATGGTCCATTTGAAGGACGCAATGAGAAAGGAGGAGCCCAGTCTGCTGGTGGGGGTTGCCTCCAGGTTCCCTCTCCCCCTGGAGCCATCTGGGTGGAGTGTAGAAGAGGAACCACATCAAGGATGACAGAGCCCTGCTTCCAGTATGAGCAAGTGGAACTTGTACTTAATATGGATGCGTTTTATGGCAACAAAATATCATAAGTGTTCAGTACCCCACAGAGCAAGCAGTTTTCTAGTGGACACCAGCTGGGTGTCTCATGATTCCGTCCTGACTCCATCTACCCAGAGGGTAGCATTGGGTATCAGGAGTTAGAGGCTCAATTCCACGAGGCTGCCTCCTCCAGTGAGCCTCCAAAAAAGACACAGATTGCAAGAAGTAGATTGTCACCTGACTGACCAGCTATAAAATCAAGGGTTCCCATGAATCCCTCTTTGGGGTCAATAAATCTACAAAAGCACAGCTTCAGAACTCAAAGGGACGCTTAGCTCATGTTTACCCATTTATTATAAAGGATATTACAAAGGATACAGATGAGCAGCCAGATGAAGTGCATTGTGGGATGGGTAGGTGGGAAGGGATACGGAGCCTCCATGTTCTCTGCAGGTGAATCGCCCTACAGGGGCCTCCTTGTGTTCAGCTCTCTGTAAGCTCTGAGCCCTGTCCTTCAAGGTCTTAGGGAGGCTTCATTATGTGGCTCTGCTTGATTAAAACTTCAGCCATTGGTGATCAACTTCATGTTCAGCTTCTTCTCTCCAAGGAGGCGAGGAGGGGGCTGAAGTCCAGACCTTCCAACTGTGCCTTGATCTGGCAGCAGCCTTCATCAGGGAGCTACCTCTGGGCACCAGTCATGATAATCTCTATTATGCAAAAGACCCTCTTCATTCTGAAACTCCAAGGGTTTAGGAGCTCTGTGTCAGGAAACAGGATGATCGTGTGTGTGTGTGTGTGTGTGTGTGTGCGTGTGTGTGTGTGTGTGTGTGTGTGTGTGTGTGGTGTATTGTAAATCACAATATCACAGAATCAGAGACCTGAACAATATGCAAAAGGGAATAGTGGATATACCAGAAGGAAGAGAATTCTGGGCTTAAGGAAGAGACAGGATAAAGCTCTGACGCTAAGAGGCAGTGCAGTTGCCCAAAGTGAACAAGGTGGAGAATGTAGGGATGAAGTGAGTGAGATGAGG
Source organism: Marmota marmota marmota (assembly GCF_001458135.2). Lineage (NCBI taxonomy): Eukaryota > Metazoa > Chordata > Mammalia > Rodentia > Sciuridae > Marmota > Marmota marmota. The sequence goes on from NW_026000026.1 coordinate 8,929,512, forward strand.
TAGGGAGGCGAGGATAAGAAGGTCACGTGCAAGGACTTCATTTTACTATCACCAGCTTGATTAAGACGTAGCATTTGGTTGCTATTTTCAAGTCACTTTGAGTCTAGTGAGAAAGACAACCTACCTGTAAACTGGTCATTTCAACCAATGCATTCATGGCCGAGCTCTATTTCATGAGACGAAAGAGGCATGGTCATTCATTATGGGGGCTCATGCAAGCCTCATAGAGCAGAATCTTGACATTAGAGTTTCTCAAGAACTGTGAGGGATCTGAGATTTTTACCTTGCTTACAGACTGTCAGAATTCTTTGGATGCAGTCAGAGGACATGAGACTCCTGGGTCAGAGACTCAGGAGTATATTGCATACAGTGCAACAGGCAGTGTGAACTTTGTGTTTACATTGGTTTGTCTTGCTCCCCAATGTGACTGGGCAAGGTGGAATGAGCCAGGTAGATGCTGCACTTATGGGCTTGTGGCACAGTTGAGGAATCTTTGAGTTTAGAAAACTTTAATCAGAAGGCTCCAAGCCCACGTGTCCCACCTTCATCCAGAGGGAGATTTCATCGTCATTATTCCTATCAGAAAGTCAGTCTCTCCTCTGCCCCAGAGGGAGACACTGTAGTCTAGAACAGAAGCTGTTAAAGCCTCTGCTCGCAGGACTGGGAGAATCCTGAGACACATGAAGAATGGCCTTCCAGTAGAGTGTAGCTGTTAGGGATGAGTTAGTGAATCCTACCTAACACCTGGAACGTTTTTGTGAGTTGCCATTGTCCTGGACCTGGTTAGATAAGGGAGTTTCAGTTTTCCTGCCTGTTTAGACTTCTAGAGTGAGGCAGAGAAACTATTGATCAGTAAAATTGATGGAGAGAGTAATTGCGGGAAAGAAAATAGGCTAAATGAGGCACTTTAGTAAATTTCAAAATTCACTTACTTTTTATTTTTTCAGCAGCTATTTCTGTAGTGCCTACTGTATACCAGGCACCAGGCTGGGGGTGGGGGCATCAGCAATGAGGGGATGGGCAGAAGCTGCAGGGCAAGTTACAAAGGGGTTAGAACCAGGAGGCTGAGCCTGTTGCCAGATGAGTTTCTTTGCTTAGGCACAGATCTGAATCACCTTTGTAAAGTCCACAGATTAGTAAGATCCAAATCCCCAGGGCTGGGGCCTGGGTATTCAGTTTAAAAACAACCTTCCAGGTGAATCTTCTAGGCAGCCAGGCCAAGAACATGGCCATGGATGAACAACCGCGTGCCAGTGTTGTTAGAATTCTCCTGTTCAACAGACAGACGGCACCAGATGACTCTGCCCATTGGTGTGTCAACCACACAGGTAGCTTGAGCATTCCTAGTTAGAAGTAGCTTTGTGGAAGAGATGGGATTTGAATTGGGCCTTAAGTAAACTCTAGGTCAAATAAGAATGGGCAAGAAAGACAAGAGGAAGTATTTTGTGAGAGAGGTTAAGTAGGAGTAAAGCTGGAAGAGAAGAAGGGATCATGTTTGCAGAAATAACCATGTTAATATACATAGTAATTCAAGTTTGTTGGTTTTGCTAGACTTTAATAAGTTAAGTATTTTTCTCATTTTCATGACCTTTTTCTGGCAAAGAAATTTAATTAACAAAGCTTTCATTTCTTGAAGGTCCTCTCCCCAGCAGCCCCATGTCTCTTGTCTGAACACCACACTAAGATGTGTTTGGATATTGCTATTCCACCTAAATTATGCAGAAAGTGAAACTCTGAAAGTCAGGCAGGGACAAATGTGCTCTTGATTAATGATGGGATTACTTGTAAAGTTCTAGGAACTTAGATCCTACCCATGATAGGCAGTTTGGGATAGTTTTCATGGTGAATTGGAAATTAGGGTGGCAAGCTAAGTAATGAATTGGAAAAAAAATGCTTCTCTCCTGTTCTGGCTTGGATATGGAACATTGTTGAGGGCCACAGCCAAGTCGGGATAGCACATGGCATTTTGCCAGAAGGAGTGGTACAGAGGTGAGGCAAAGAACCTCACCCCCCGCCCCACTGATGCAAAGGCCTATCCACAAGTATGGCTGTATGCTGGACTGGTAGTCAATGATGGGTAAGATCTAATTGCAGTGGTACCAACCTAAGACAGGAGGCTGACGCCTTGAGGTCAGCTCATCCGATGACGGGTAAGGACCATATGTAGTATTGGACAACCTAAGACAGACATGGTCCTGCCGCAGTCCGGCTGCAGCAAAATAACTGGGGGGTGACGAACAACTTGTGTAGATCGATACAGCAGGAGTGGGAGCCGTTTATTGTAGGACAGGAGCGGTATTTATACATTCCACACAGCTTATCTAATTAGCATAAACTAGATACAGCAGTCAACCAATAAGAAATCTCCACACTTAATGGCTCGCTGGCTGGCGCCACCTCACAAACCACTCCCCCTGGCAAAATACCCGGTGCGATACTGACTTGTTTACAGACTCTAACACAGTCCCTAAGCCACATGCTTGTTGTTTAATTAAACAGAAGGGGGGAGATGTTGAAGGCCACAGCCGGAGTCGAGTTGGGATGGCGCATGGCATTTTGCCAGAAGGAGTGGTTAAGTAAGAGGTGACTGCCATCGAGCCATTAAGATGATGATAATTAAGTTAAGCTGTGTATAATTGCTGACTGGATGATGCTGGATTGAAACAGGCTGTGTATTGAGTTGTATATGGACGCTGCTGTCTGGCAATAGGGCGGCTCCTGCTGCCTCGGGCGCCCGCTACTTCCCGTGGAGTTCTCTCGGGGGTTCCCGTTGAGTTCACACGGAGCCTGGTGGAGGGTGAGAGAGTTCCCGGAAGCACACGTGGAGTGCTGGTGGAGTTTGGGCAATAAAGTAGTTCCTGTTTGAACCTACAAGTGCCTCGTGGCGGCTCGGTTATTTTGTGCCCATCCAGACTGCGGCAGAACATCCTTCCAGAGCTTATATGTTGAAGATGTGGTCCCCAAGGCACCAATGTCTAGAGGCGGAGCTTTTAAGTGACTACATCATGTGGGCTCTGACCTCATGGGTGAGTTAATCCATTGATAGCTTAATTAACTACCCAGAGAAGATGTAAGCAGGTGGGACAGGGTTTGAGGAAGTAGGTCACTGGAGGCATGCCCTTGGGGACCATATCTTGTCCCTGGCCCCTTCTTCTCTCTCTGTTTCCTCGCTGCCATAAGCTGAGCAACTTTCCTGCAATACTCCTTTCTGCTATGATGTTCTGCTTCACCTGGGGCTCAGAGCTGTGGTGTCTCCTGACCATGGACTGAAACCTTTGAAACTGTGTATCAAAATGAACTTTCCCTCCTTTAAGATATTTATGTCAAATGTTTTGGTCAGAGCAACAGAAATATGACTCATCCCCATCCCACTGAAGTTTGTTTTGATCAATGCAGCTCTTCCATATAGTGTTAAAAATCAGTGATCACAATTTTGTAATATGAGGTCTCTTGTAAAAAATGATGTCTTCTCTTAAAAAAATTGATGGATCTCTTGGATTACTTTTGTCTACAAGTAACAAATAAAATCTTATTCAGATTGACGTAATCAATTAGAAAATTTATTATGTCCTGAAGCACAAGGTCTGGAGCAGGATGGTTCCAGTGTTGAGTGACAGGGATGTATCTGCTTCCCTTTCTCCAGATGCCTCCACTCTGCTGTCCTCTCTGTGCTTGATAGCAAGATGGTGGCAGCAGTTTCCAGTATCACAGCTAGACACAACCCTGTTCAGAGAAAGTAACACTCTTTCTGTTTCTTTCTTCGGAAGTCCAGGAAACCAAATAGCCTTTTTTCAGGTCTCATTGGCTAGAATTGGGTCACATGCCCAACTTTCTATTGATCACTGACAACTGGAACTGACTTTTCTTAATTAGCTAAGACCAATATGGAGAAAATAATGGAAATAAGATCAACTTTTCCTGAATCAAGTAGAGGAAGAGGATTATAAAGAAAAAAAGAAAGGAAGAATGGATTTGGGAGATGATCAGCAATGTCTCCTAATGGTTCCATATTCCACTGGTTCCATTTTCTTTCTTTTTTGGAGGCAGGGCAGATTGGCTGTAGAGGGTACATATTGTCCTTTTCAAAACAGAACCCCAGGGCCTTTGTTTTGCAATAGTTTCCTCTCCCCCATTTCATTTTGTCTCATGGCATTTGTGTTTGGGACCCCATATCTAAACACATTAGGTTGTCATACTTGTGTTAAGTGGTGTTTCCCATTGACATGATTAAGCATGCTTGGATAATCAATCAAAAGGATTGTTTAATTGCTCTTCTCTCGTTTGTCCATTAGACGTAGCTTGTCAACCTCCCACAGGATTGAGCTCTTCTTCCCTGTTGTAGCCAACTTCTCCTCTCTCCTCTTACTTTTGGTGATGTACAGATCCTTTGGATGTGCACCAAGAAAACCCTCAAAAAAGTCCTTGGTCCCATTCAAGCAGCTGTGAAAGGTCTTCAAGAATTCAAGTCTTCCAAAAGCTGTCTCCATAAATGAACTAGTTTTAGTGAAGAGAGAAAGCATACAGTGTCAATCATGGCTAGTGACAGGGTGCAATTAACCCAGGATCAAATTGCAGCAAGATGGATGGGGCCAGATGGTCATGTTATCCTAACAAAGGGATTATACAGTAAGTGCCCTTCAGGAGGGAGACATCTTTCTACATAGAACTCTACAATGAAGAGAGACAAGGATGAACTCTTCACAATTTCCAAACAGATATTATAGAGTAGGGAAACTGGTAAGTGATGTTTTAAATCAGCATTCCTGTTCTTAATTGGTGACTGGTAAGGCATACATACACTGTCAATTTTGATAGTTCTAGAAGCTTTAGCTACTAGAAAATTCTAGTTGGAAAATATCTTAACCATGAAAGACTTCCATTAGGAAATTAAAAATCTTAAATAGACTGGGACAAATAACATAAAGAAAGTACATTAAGTTAATTCTTCCAGTAAGGATTCTTTAAATTCTTCTCCACATGCTTCTAAGCATTAGGGATAGAGTAATGAACACTTTGGATAATGCCCTTTCCGTCTTTAGATTACATACTAATAAGAAGAGTTAATAAAAAAGTAAGCAGCACGTAGGGTAAGTGGTTTCAGAATGATAGATGCTCTGAAGAAAATTTTTAAAAAGCCACATGTGGGACAATAACAGAGAATGGAGTAGAGTGGTGGTGGGCTGGCCAATGGTCAGTGACTAGCTCTTGGTAGAGAAGGGAGCCTTGCTTTGATTTTGCCAATTTCTTTGGTGTAAATACTCCCACCATGGCTGACTTCAAGCCACCAGTGTCACCAGGAGTTGGAAAGGGAGGTACACAGTACAGGGCAGCTCCAGCTCACCCCTGGGAGTGTGCCACAGTGCTTTTAGGAAAGGCTTAGTCAAGGACTGAGGTGGTGACATTTGGGCTGGTGAGTGCTGAGTGAATGTTAAACACCCAGCCATGAGAAGGAAGCTGCAGGGGGCCATCCTACAGGTAGAGGGGGACCTGTTGTAACTACGGAGGTCCTGAAGTGAAAACAAGCTCAGCAGGTTCTCCAGGGAAGAGTTTCTGGGGAACTGGAGTTTAGAAAACAGAAGGAGAGGTAAGTGAGGGCTGAATCATGTAGGGACTCGAAGGCCATTTTAAGAATTAATTCCTCTACAAATGTGGCAGCAAATCATATGGAGTTTAAGCAGGTGATTTCCATGTCTCCTTGGCAGCAGGCTGTCTTTCAGTCTCCACAGGGGGACTTTGGGTAGAGTTGTCCTAGAGATGGAGAAAGAGAAATAGCTGACTTAATTTCATAGTCTCTGTTTTGATTTACTTCCACTCACTCGAAACTACGCAGGAGTGACGCAGCAGGTCACCAGGCACGTTGCAAGTGCCGGTACTTGTTACTTATGGTGGGTCCTGCCGCGAGGTGCTGGTATCGAAGGCTGAACCCAGAGTGAGGACATCATGGGGCAGGGGTGGCAGTGGCGCTCAGACGCGTTGCTGAACGTGTGGTTAAGACCAGCCGCGATCTCCAGCTTCTGCAACTTAGTTCAGATTCTCTAGACATCAGGTTGACACTTATCCCTCAGAGATGAGAGTTGGTCACATTATAAAATGCATTTAAATCTTAAATAGCAGTGCATTTATTCATTTCCTTTGATCAGGGACTCACGTTCAACCACCAAAGTGGACCACCATCTGGTACATTCTCACAGGGCATTCCAAGTGCAAGGAGATAAGAGAAAGATTCCTCATGGGGTTCTCCCTGTTGCTAATTTCTCTCTCTCCTTCCTTTTTACCTTCATTACCTTCATTACCCAGCAAGTGAGGAACCAGTGAGGAGCCTCTAAGGGAGGAAAATAGGAATATTATTATTTGTATTAATAGGAACAAAACATTGATAAAATTTATAGGTAGATTCTATTGAATCTACTGGCTGTACATACTATACATGCAAACTGGCTACCCATGCAGTTGGAGGAGTGCTTTACTACTTAGTTAACATCTCAACAGCCATGCACAGTGGGGACATTGTACCTTTTTATCTTAAGACTATTCACACAGCCACAAAAAAAAATGCCCGAGACTGATAATTAAAAAAACAATGTTTTTTTTTTTTTTCCTCACTGTTTCGGGGCTGGGGAATTCAAGATCCAGGTGCCCATATCATCAGTCTGGTGAGAGGTTGGCTTCTGCTTCCAAGATGGTGCTGTGAACACTACACCCATTCGTTGGTGAGGGCCAGGCTTTGTGTCTTAATCCCTACTCAAAAGACTCCACGAGAATGGGAATTAAGTTTCAATACATGCATCTGGGGACATTCAAACCATAATACCTTTATTGTACAGGTTAAGAAACTGATGGTCAGACAGGTTGAGTAGTGGCCCAGCCAAGGTGCCTGACTCATTTGTGATGGAGCCAGCGTCCACACCAGCTTTTGCCCACCCTCTTGGCCCCTGCCCACCCCTGAAACCTTTTCTAGGAAATGCATAGCTTTTGAAATTTGTGCCCTGTGACTTCTGAGTTCTGTTCTCAGCACTTCCTCTTAATGGCACTGCTTATGTGCAAGATAAGGAAGTGAGGAACCAGCGAGGAGCCTCTAAGGGAGGAATATAGGGTCATCCTTCCTCCGGGGCCTCTGACTCAGCTCTCCTGTTCAGTGACATCTCCAGAGCAGGTCTGGACTGAGCTCTTTAAAGGGCACCTTGCATGCAGAGCAGACCTCTCAGTTTGGTAAGAGCTGGGAAAGAGCCAGTGCTTCAACCAAAGGGTGGAACATGGGCCTTTAGTTCCATTGAGGGATACAGGCTGTGTCCTGTGTCCACCCTCACGTGCTCTGTGTGGCTCCCATCTCCCAACGTGCACACTAGAATTCTGTTCCTGGAAGGCAGACTGTGCCAGGTGCCTCTGTGCCAAGAGCGTGGTTTTGCGCCACGACTACACACACAATGTCTTGTTCTTTTTCCTTCAAACTCAAATCCAGTGTTTTCTGAGGCCATCCATCCAGACTTGGTGGGAAATCTACCTCTGCCCTCTGCCCACTCCCCAAAGTCCTCCCTCTCTCTAGGACAGCAAAGAAAGCTGCATCATTTTATGAAAAAGTTCACCAAAGAGTCTTTTGGTCTGTAGTCTAAAAGATTTTGGGGCTTGTGGCCTCTGGCCCATGTGCTCCTTTGAAGCACACGGGGCTGTCCTTCGGTGCCAAGCTTAGAAAAGGCTGACTTGAGGCTTGACTGCCGCATTAACATCCGGAATGTGATAGTGGCTGCAGACACAAGCTCTGCGCTTACACTTCCCTGGTCAAATCCAGCCCCACCACTCAGAGACACACACTCAGGGACAAACAGCACCTGGTGCCGCTCTCTCCCCATCTGAGAAGTGCTGGTGTCAGTGCCATTTCTTATGCACTTATGAGGAGAACTAAAGAGGGCAGCGGGAATACAGTATTTAGGACAAAGCTTAGCACAGAGTAAGAGCTTAACTGAATACTAGAATGTCCGCCCCCACAAGTCACCCTCCTAAGAGCTGTGTGGGTTCCATGAACAGTTTCTGAGATAGGCAGGTCCTTCCCATCTCTGCCAGCCCTTGAGCACTCTCCTTAGAGACTCTCCAGGGTTGGAGACTTGGTTGCCCAACATCATACAGAGTCAGCATCTTCATCCACAAAGTGGGAGTGTAAGGCACCTGCCAGGTGTTGGGAAGGTACTTCACCCACTTAACACAGATATAAGCACACGGTGAATGTGATGATTAAATCAAGCAGGGACTATAATGTCTGCAGCACAATGTCTAACACTGTAAAAAAGGGCCCAGTGACGGTCAACTACCACCATCATTCCATCTCACACATTTTGGTTAACTAGAGGAGTTAATTCAACACCCGCCCCCTTTCAAAAGGCATTGTTCAAGGAGAGTACTTGGCCAGAAGTTTTGTGTGTATCCATTTTTTTTTTTTAAATAAAAAGCCATTTCTTAATGGTTGGCTCTCATGGTTTTGCAGTTAATAATATCTAAATGTATTAAAAATTTGCCTCATAGGGCTGTCTGAGTGATATAGGATTTTGATCAACCTTACTTGTGCTGGAAATGAATTGATTCCATTTAAATACTTTGTCTAAAAGTTATTTGGACTGGAAAATACCAATCTAATTCCCTTACAAGTAAGAAAATTATAAAGAGAAAGATCTAATCAGTGAGTAGAATATAGCCTTAGAAAATGTGTATCAGCATACCTTAACGAAAGTAGAATAAATCTTGAAACTTTAATATCCCCCTTTCTTGGACCTAAATAGGCCCCTTTGGAAAACTATTTTATTGTTTCTCATTAAATTAGAATTGTGCTGAGGTGCCACTATCTACCGTTTCCTATTATTATTAATGTAAAAAAAAAATCACTGCGTATTCAGCATTTCCCCAGTAAAAAGCCAACAGAAAAATCCTCCCCACTTTTGTGTTTAACTCTGGCTCATTTTTAAACAAAGTTCCTTCTTTTTTGTTTACATCTGCATTTAAAGATAGCAAATCCTTTCTAGTGACAATTAAGGAAATTTAATGTATAGGTTTACTCCTGCTCGGTTAAATTAGCAGTTCTTGTCGAAGAAACCTGCAAAGAGTTGGAGAGGCAAGGAGAGCCTCATTAACCCTGGAGGAAGCAGCTGTAGCTGGGAAGCAGAACTGGGGAGGCCTCATTTTTCAAAACATGGGTAGTTTGATATACGTTGGAGAGGATACACTCAAACTTTTGATGCGTCTACTGAGATGGAGGGCGGCACAGGGGTTGCTATGAGGCTCCTTCTGCAATATTGCATCACGATGTTCACGATATTTCTAAAAAATGTCACTTTGCAGGGTTCTGTCTTCCTGATTCCTTTAAGAAACAGGTGCTGAATGACCACAGAGGCAGCACACTGGTGGTCTGTAAGGCATGTGTGACCTTAGAAATGTGTGACGTTAGGCATAGGGACCACAGAGGCTGCTGAAGCCCCATTCAGGCCAGTCTTCCTTCCCTCCAGACTCTGAACATGACATACCTTGTTCTTGGCCCGCCCAGCCTCCGAAACTCTGAGAAGTGAATTTCTGTGGTTCATAAATAACCCACTGGCAGGAATATTGTTATGGCAGCAGGAGTGGGACTAGGACACTGTTAGGACACTATTAGACCCACGTAACCAAAGATACAGAAAATGAGCTTCTTTGTTACTCCCAATCAGTGTCAAAGTCCTCAGAAGGCTGTCACATAATAATCATAATCAGCCTCTGCGTAACACCCACTCCCCTACCCCTTAGCACCAGTCGACTGTGTTCTGCTTTGATAGTTCAACGTCAGCTGCGTGGACTCCTGGTCTTCCCTCAGAGGCTGCCCTGTCAGTGTGGCTTTCCCTAGCACTTGGAGGACCGTCCTTTGTCCCAGCACTCACTAATCTCTCTCCAGCTTTGATCACAACCCGACATGTGAAATACTTTATTCAATTATTCATTCGTGCTTGTCTCTTCCGAATTGGACTGTAGGCTCCATGAAGGTGGCGTCTGCATCTCACTCACCCCCGTCTTCCTGGCATCTACAGCAGAGAAGTTACCTGACTGAATATGTTGAGCAGGGAACCCGTGAGCATGGCATGTGCCAGGAGAGGCCCTTGGTGCATGGGGCTGCGTGTAACTCAGAGGCTGGGGCATGGAGCTTAAGGTCAGGGCAGGGGGTGGTCAAAATCGAGGATCTCAAATGAGGGACAGGAGAGAACTGCAGAAGGGGGAGTGGCCAGAAAGCAGGCAAGAGACGGGAGGACCAGCAGCATTTCCTGCTGTTTTGCAAACTCAAGTGATATGTAGCTACTAATCCCCATGAGTCTGAGAGCAGGACCTCTCTAAAAATTAAAAATAAAGCAGAAGTGGGGAGGGTGGGACGGGGAAGGCTGGTGGAATGCTGACTCCATGCCCAGATGCCCTGTGCCTCCGGGGCCCTTCCTTCTTGCTGTGTCTTCTGTACTTCTCTGACGTGGGTGTCTGTGGCTCCGTGGAGGCGTGTTCTTGAGTTATAGACCAATGCTGTAAATGTCTCCCTCTTTGGAGGAGTCGGGTAGACTCTGCTTTGAGACCATGGGAAGGGCACCTCATCATTTTCTGAATCCTGTGAGTACTGTGGATTGCACTTTATTTAATATATACAGCATGTAAATAAGTTTCAGAGGCATAAAAGCTTCAAAACTAAACGAAAAGGAAAATTTAATAACCAGCAGATTTTCAGATTGTGCACTAAATAATCTGCTTTTCATTCTAAGGAAGGGGAGGAGGAAGGCAGAGTTCAATAGACACAGATAACAAATTAAAATCCAGTATCTGGGGGGTGTAAATCACATCCCATGAACCAGACCATGTGGTCCTCGTCAGGCCTCCCCCAGGCGGCCGCGCGGCCTGGAGCTTCAGCAGAACTTAGCAACGGTAAAGCAGGCGGATGTCCTGCTACAGAGCAGAGAGCAGCCCCTGACCCCTGCTTTTTTCTAGGTCTTTCCATGCCCACTCTGTGTGTCATGACTTGTCTGTGGGGTGATGTGTTTGGAGTTATCCTTGTAGGGCTGCTGGTAGAAGAATAGAAAACTATAAAGGAAAATCAGGCATTTAAAACTGCGACTATCCTGGGCCCTAAGGGGGACAGCTGGAACCAAGGTGCAGAGGCTCAATGGGGGTTGATTTCGGCCCCCAGGGCACATATGATAAGGTCCAGATAACTGGGGAGGTGCTACTGGCATCTAGTGGGTAGACTAGGGGTGCTGTTAAATATCCTGCAGGGCACAGGATGCCCCCACCGAGAAGAATTTTCTAGTCCCAAACGTCCACCATGCTGAGGCTGAGAAGCCCTTGTGCAGAGGGTTCCACTTCAACTCTTGGTAGGGTTGGCACGCTGTTCACACGATTAAGCCAGCTAAAGTTCTTGAACTATAAATAGGCATCTCCATTAGGAGCCCAGAATGCCAGTGACATTGTGAGGTTCACTTCTAGCGTTCTCTTTCTCAGGAAATGATGCAGTCGACATGGACGCACTGTGTCCCCGTCTGTTCCGTGTGCATTGTTGACATCGGGCGAGAGGCTGCTAAACTGATGTGGTGCTCTGAGCAGTTGGTCTTGAGCAGCAAGAAGACACCAGTGTGAGAGAGACCTCCTGTGTCCTGAGAGAGAGATGGAGGTCTTTCCCTCCCAGGTTGGGAAGTTGCACCCCGGCAAAGCCGGCCTCTGAAATGGCCATGGATTAAACATAAGCCCAAACCACAGGACCCTCATTCTTGCCTGAAAGTGTCTCCTCTGTGAGTTTGAGAGGGAGGGAGGTAGGCAGGATTCTCAATGCCGCTGTCTATGCCACACCCGGTTGTGGTTAAATGGAAGACTTGAGTCTCCAGGGCTGTCAATCCATCACTTTTTAATGGCATCAAACTCATTTTAAAAAATTCATGCTGTGGGCTTTGAGGAAATAATTGTAGCTCCAGAAAAGTTTGTTAAAGATTGCATTAGATTCTTTTTAATGGACAGTCTGTGTGCTTGGGCATTTATACTTCCTAATAGTGTATTTTCAGAAGGAAAAAAAAAGTATGTGAGCTTGAGATTTTTCAGTGAATTTCACTCAACTCTTGCTGTCTTTGTCAAAATGTCTCTGAAAATTTTATAGGAGGAAGGATTTTGTCCTTATTATGCTTGACTGAATAATTTGTTAAATTATGTTTGAAATCAGCATTTCCTCAAATTGAAGAACAACTAATGCTAAAGCATAGCATGGATTATTATACATGCAATTTGCATAAAAGTTTAAAAAGTCAGTATTTCAGTAGTATCAGGGTGCTGCCTAGAAAGATTACACAAAACTGATGCCTTAAATAAATACTGTTGGTGTTCAGCCCTTCTGTTAGCTAATTATAAAAAAGCATAGCATCGTCACCCAGTTGAGTGCACCCATAATCAAATCATAGCCATTTGGAATAAAATGGGAGCACCATGTGAAACTGCTGACATAGCAATTTTAATTAAAGCTCTTTTGTATTTTGAGAGTAAAGTTCTAAATTTCAGGATTTCTATGTTTCCTAACTGTTCCTTGGGAATGTAAGTGGCAGCTCTGGGAGCTTCTGGGATTCAGGACCACAGGAGTTGCCCAGTGGTTGGATGTTGGGCATCTCGGCTAGGTATGCCCAGAAGTCCCCAACTCTGGGCTCCCTCCAAAATAGCTCTAGGGAATCTGTTTTATTTATTGGGTTTCTGCACAAGGTTTCGCGTGAAGATGAGAATCTATGAATAAAAAAAAGTTGGAAAGATATTGGAGTCATTGTTAAGGATTCCCCAGTGGAAAAGGTATTTTTTAAAAAAAATGTACTTAAAATAATGCAAGGTATTCACATTCAAGAGCAAAGGAAAGGATTTTACATATCTAGATGCAAGAAGGGCAATATGTGTTCAACTACTCTTTTACCTGATAGTCTGTGAAATTTAATCAGCCATCAACCAGAACCTACGCAGTTTATAACTCCTCATCTACATCCTCCCTCCCTCCCCTCTTTTTTCCACTTACCTTCCTTTCTTCCAACACATATTCATTGAGTAGCAAATTAAAAAAAGAAATAGGTATATAAGCAAGATAATTCCAGACAATGGTAAATGTCAGGCAGGAAACTAGACTGAATGCTCTCATAGAAAGTACCTGGGCAGAAGAGGGTGGGAACTATCTGGGAGAGTGACTATACTTTGAGCAGGAGAGTGGTGCAGGAACTGGGAGGACAGGCGGCAGGGGCTCTTCAACTCCCACTCCTCACCCCAAAGCAACGTTTTGTGAGAAAAAACAAACACAAAAAACAAAGCCGCCCACTTGGTGGGCTACATTCTCTATTGCCACACCTCTGGTGAGCATGCGTAGTGGCATCCATTCACTGGCTTCAACTCCAGTTACCATACCCAGAGAGAGCTGGCTAAGTGCTTCTGTTTCCTGTCAACCTTTCATCCAGGTTCATGTTGAACGTATGCTCCAACAGGGCCACTGAATCACTGTTCTTGACTTAAGACAGCGAATGTGATTTGCTCTGGACGGTAACTTTTAAAGGGTGATACTCACACGAAAACCTGAAGGATACAGAAGGGCCACCTGTGCAAAGAGATGGTGGAAATGGGTTCAGGTCAGAGGAAACAACTCTGGAGGGAGGCCTGGCAGGAGGAGCTGTGGTCAGGAGGACAACCGTCAGCGTTGGCACAGCACGTTCAAAAGAACAGACATTTTTTGGGGTGGGTAGAGGCGTTGTTCTGCCCTCCACAATTCCATTCTTCAATATTTCGACCTACACATTTGTTTTATTTTTAAGTTTTATGTCTTTAAAATGTACCACATGATATTTTGATATTCTTGTCTTGATTTGCGTGCACCTCCTGAAGTGATTCTAGAGTCAAGCATTATAACCAGTTTTTACCTTGGGTATCAAGACTAAGTGCTGATGCGTCATCTCATGTCCTTACCTTTTCCTTTCCTTTCCTCTCCCTCTCTCCCTCTCTCTTTTCTCTCTCTTTCTTTTTTTCTCTCTCTCAATTTCTTTCTTTCATAGCAATTTCTCCCGACAGATGAACAATATACAATAGAAAATATAACCGGAGTCCTCCGGTTGTACATTAGATCTCTAGACTTGCCCTTCCTATATAACTGCAGCTTTTTACCCTTTGACCTTCATCTTTCCATGTCCCAACTCCCACCCCATTGTTGATAAACCCTGTCATACTCTCTGTTTCTGTGTATTTGACTCCTTATTTTTGCAAAAAGTCAACTTATAGACTGGAGAAAATATTTTGAGCCATATATCTAATAAGGAGTTAACATCTGAAATACATAAGGAACTCATAAATCTCAACAGCAAAAAAATTAAGATAATAATAAAAATTAAAATAATAAGTTTAAAAAATGGGTAAAGGGTGTGAACAGATATTTCTCCAAAGAAGACATCAAAATGGCCAATAGGTATATAAAAAGGTATTCAACATTACTAATCATCAAGGAAATGCAAATCAAAACCACAAGGAGCATTTGCCTCATACCTGTTGGCATGGTTTTTATCCAAAAGAAAAGAAATAAAAAGTATTGGCTAGGGTGTGGAGAAAAGGAAATCCTGGTGAAAATGTATATTGTAGTAGCCATTATGGAAAACAGTATGGAGGTTCCTGAAGAAATTAGAAACAGAAATACCTTGTGCCTGAGCAGTCCCTCTGCTGGGTATATACTCAAAGGAAAGGAAATCACCAACTTGTAAGGACCATGCCATGTTCATTGAAGCATTATTTATAGCTGCCAAGATATGCTGACAACCCAAGTGTCAGGGGACAGATGACTGGGTAAAGAAACTGGCATATATGTGCAATGTAATATTATTCAGCTTTAAGAAAGGAGGTCTTACCATTTGCAACACGTGGATGAATAGCCAAACATTATGCTAAGCAAACAAAGCAAAACACAGAAAGAAAAATAGCATATGATCTCCATGAGACGTGAAATCTAAAAGAGGAAAAATTGAATACACGTGCATTTACTTTTACCATTTATTGTGGTGTTCTATTTTGTTTGACAGGTTTTAATCTGTTAATATTATGACTTACTGTGGTGCTCACAGTGTTTCAGCTTGGGCATATGGGAATCCCTTAAAAGATGGCTCCTGTGTCTTTTGACATGTCCTGTCTTTTGGTACCATGTTCCAGGTACTTTTGGTACCATGTTCCAGTTTCATCTTCTACTCTAGTTCCTGTGCTCTAGAAACGGCTGTTTCTCCAAGGAATTTCTGGTTCCTTCTTGTTGGAGAGTGGTATTTAGGAACCAAGATCTGGCCACTAAACATGCTCATTGCTATGAGGAATCTTTGCCTTTTGATCCTCTCCACGGACAGAGTTAGGAGATACATGCAAGCTCTCTTTTCTTTCTTTCATAGCTCTCAGCAAAGTTGTAAATAAATTTATCTGTTTGTTTTTGTTATGGTCTGTGTCATCCATTTAGCTCTGAGTTTTGTAAGGAAAGGAACTTTTCACTGTAGAGTGAAATCCCTCCTTAGGTATATGTTGATAAAGTTAACCTGTAAGGTGAAAGTTGCTTATAGGAAAAGTTGAATTGCTTCTAGTGACATATGAAAATTCTTCAAATCTCCCATAGGTACCCTTCATCTACCCTCCATAAATGCCTTAAAACCAGTTTTTACCTCTGGGATTGAAATTAATTACTGTTTTGTTATTTGAGTCACAGATGGGCATCTTTGATCACTGGAATGCAGGGCTATTCATATCATGAGAAAAGCAGACCCCATCTCTCCCAAACTTCCCCATGAGACAGTAGATTTCTGATTTCTACTTCACATTTCTGGCCGTGTACTTCTCTGGTACTTATTGATGGAATACTCCACACTTTTGAAATTGTCCCCACTTACCCTGTCTCTTGTTCTGAGCACACAGATGAGTTTCAGCAGGTTAAAAGTATTTGAGGGCTGGGGATGTGGCTCAAGCGGTAGCGCGCTCGCCTGGCATGCGTGCGACCTGGGTTGGATCCTCAGCACCACATGCAAGCAAGGATGTTGTGCCTGCCAAAAAACTAAAAAATAAATGTTAAAAAATTCTCTCTCTCTCTCTCTTTCACTCTCTCTTTAAAAAAAAAAGTATTTGAGAAACTATTTCTGCATATTAGCAGGGTTCCAGACCATTCTTCTCAGCATAGGTGCAGTGAATAAATGGAAGTGCAAATATTTTCGTGTCCATTAGACTTTAACCTTCTTCCCAAGGAGGATGAGGGGGTATTCCTAGAGCCTGATTGTGAAGCCTTTCCTTTCTCTACTGATGGACTTTAGTGCTCTCATTCATTGCTCCTTTTCATTTTATTTGAACTCCCCCAAATAACAATGAAATTGATAGTAACTCAGCGATAGCCCTATATTTGGTGAAGTATTTCAGGGAGCGTCCCATGGACGTGAGGGCTTCATTGGAAAGTTGAGAGGGAGCAGCTTTGAACTGTTTTTCAAAAATGCTGAAGCCCTCTTTGGAAAGATGCTACCTAAGCTGTATTTGAGAACCTTGGTTTATCCGCTGCCCAGTCTGCAGCTCTTCCCCATTCCCAGAGCTCTCCTTTCCCAATTTGTCCCAACCCCAGAAATGCTGATTCAGCAAATACTTCCTCTGAGTTGATGCTCTCGCGGTGTCTGGGCCTCAGGAACACTGTACACCTGAGGCACCATGAGCACGCTCTCTCTTTTAAAGGAACATTAAAATTCTGGGGCGACCATTATGGTTTACATATGAGGTGTCCCCCCAAAGCTCCTAAGTCAATGCAACAGAGTTTAGAGGTGAAAGGATTGGTTTGTGAGAGCCCTAACCTAATCAGGGTGTTGAGCCACTGATCAAGATTTACTGGGTGGTAAGTGTAGATGGATAGGGTGTGGCTGGAGGAGGTGGGTCATTGTGGGAGAGTCTTTCAGTTATATTTTGTCCTTGTTGAGTAGAGCGCTCTCTCTCTCTCTCTCTCTCTCTCTCTCTCTCTCTCTTTGATCATCATATCCTGACTGCTTTCCTCCACCAGACCCTTCTGCCATGATGTTCTGTCTCACCTCAAGCCCCAAGAATTGGAGTCGGCCATCAATGGACTAAGATCTCTGAAATCTTGAGCCCCACATAAAATTTTTCTTCTCTAAGATTTTTTTTTTGTCAGACCTTTTAATCACAGCAGTGAAAAAGCTGACTAAAACAAAGATTCTCTCATCACCTTTACTAGGCTTTCCTGATACATGCACATCCATGTTTACAGCAGCATAATACACAATAGCAAAACTACGTGTTCCAGCCTAGATGTCCGTCAATGGATGAATGGATAAAGAAAATGTGGTATAAATACGCAATGGAATTTTAGTCAGCCATTTGCAGGAAAATGGAAGGAACTAGACAGCATTACGCTGTCAAGGTCATATGCTTTCTCTCATATGTGGAAGCTAGAGAGGAAAAAGAAAGTTGGGAGATCTCTTGAAAATCAAGGAACATCAGTAAAGGAGAGGAAAGAGACTGAGGGAAGGAGGAGGGGAGGAAAGGAAGAAATACTACGGAATAGTAATCCTAAATGTTATCATTACATCGTGCACATGTATGAATATGTAAAAACAAATCCCTCCATTATGTACAACTGTAATGCACCAATAAAAAATGTGGAGAGAGAAAGAGAAGGTTCAGGAGAGTCACTTCACCACTGTGTTAACCGGTTTTGTGTTGGTGTGCTCCGAGGTTGAGGTTGGGAGGGCCACTGTAGAGGGTTGACTGTCACTCAGCCTCTGCCCACCATGTGGAAAACAAACAGGTGACCCTTGTGAGGTGTCACCCTTCCAGCTGCAGTTGAGCTGCTTCCTCCCCTGCTCTCCCCCAACCCAACTGTTTGCTATTTGAAAACAAATAATAAATACTTAGGTTCCATTTTCATCCCCTCTCTGTCTGCGTCCTTTTCTCCTTCTCCTGCTAGGACTTCTCCAGCATGAACGTTCTTGTAGAGGAGTGGAGCACAGTGGCTAACGGGGAGCATGCTCTCAAGTGGGACGGAGAACACCTCACAATCTGTCCATTTATGTGTCTAAATATCCATACAGAATATTTAGCTCTTTAAATCCTACTTTCCTATCTATATAATCAATGAAATAAAATAGTGGGATCACAGCTTACTCAGAATTTATATTTTAAATGAATTCATAAACTGTAAATTGGATGTCGCTAACATTGCCATTGGAGAACCTTCTATCACCATAAAATAGAGCACAGGTGGTTTTATGTATGTGGATATACAGTATCGGTCTTTATAAACGCATAACAATGCATATGATAATGTGACTATAAAATAAAGATGTGCAAAATACAATTTTATAGTATATTAAATATATCATTAGTTATTTTATTTCTTGCCCCTTTTCATTATTTTGCCCCGTTCACATGTTGGATTTGCATATGCTACAACCCCAGTTATGTCCTTTATGGGGTTTGTTGTGAAAAAAAAAATGAAATTGTGCATGATTAGGAAGTTGCTAACTCTGTGTGCAGGAAGGAGGAGAGGATGGTGGAGAGGATGGAGAGGATGAATAATGATGAAGGTGAAGAGAATGGTGAGACTGAAGAGGGCAGGTGACGAAGATGACCGCCACTTGAGTCTTAACCTTATTCGGGTTCCTTAACCCATTTTTTATTGCAGAATTTCCCATACTGACAAAGAGGAGGAAAATTTCAATTACAAGCCAATAACCATAAAATTAATCAACAAAATTAAAATAATATAAAAGTACAATTTATAATACTTGGGGACAGAAGCCTGCAGCTCTGTCTTTAACTCTCTTGAGGATCCCGCGGGCCTACTGCTCTAACCTGCTCCTCCCAAAGTTGGCAGGATTGGCCTTAGACACACTTGCCTCCGCACTTCTGTCTCTTTTGATGAGGAAGATCAGCTCGAGCAACATTATTTTGCAGTTATAAGACATTAAATCACACTGAACTTTAGTTCCCTAAATGACTCTTTAAATATTTAATATCATGTTAAAAAATGTACAAATGTAAGAGCAGAAAGCAGGTCGGTGGTTGGGAGGGGAGAACGTTCAGGCCTTTTGCAGAAAGTTGGACTGGGTCTTTCATTTTCTTGGAAAACAGATTGCAAAATTGATTATTTGGACTATATATTGATCATTAATATTTTTCTGCTATATACAATACACATTGCTATAATCAGACAAAATTATAACAGAGAGTTAATAAAATACCTTTTTAAAATATACACCTTGTTTAAAGATAACTTTTTAAAAGAAATTATCAAATGCATACAAAAGTAGGAAAAAGCATAATGATCCCCTTGTACCTCATCACCACTTTAGCAGCAAATGATATCTTGCCACTTTTATTTCATCTTTGCTCCACTCATCCCCTCTTACTCCCACTTTTCTGCCTTTTTCTGATGGATTTTAAAGGAAAGCCTGGGTTTTGTATATTTCATTATAAATTATTCAATATTGTATCTTTATAGACTTTAAAATAGCTACGAGACCCTTCTGAAATATATTTTAGACCCTGCTAAATATCAGGTCTATGGAACGATCAGGAACCTTTGCCTTTGGGACCAGCCTGCCTTGACAAGCTGCTGTGTTGTCTGTGTGGGCCGACACCCCAGTGCACCCCGGGTTTGGAACACATGTGCTGGAGTTACGTTACAGAAGGGACAGATCCAAATGGGCAGACATCTTCTTTGAAGCCAGGTCTTTAATATTTTCAACGTTGCTGCTGCAAGGTCTCTGTGGTGCCTACTCCACTCTGCCGTGGCCGTGCAAAAGCCACCACAGATGACAGGTGGATGCAATGTATGCCAGTGTCACTTTCATGTGCAGCAGGCAAAGGGCTAGGCTGGCCCTTGGGCCACAGTTGTTGACCCTGGCTTTAGAAAAAGTAATACAACTGTGACCCAAAGAGGGTTTTCAGACCCTGGGACCACCAGAACCTTGGTGAGTTGAGCATGTGGGTCGAACAGCAATGCTTCACGACCCAGAACACCCAAACTCTAGACCTATCTTCAGCATTGGAAAGATGTTGATCAGGCCACTTACTTTTTGATTCACGGCTTCTCATTGGTGACACAGAGACAGAGGCACCCACTCTTCTTTCTTAAACAGGTTATTGTGGACTGAATGAGCTCATGGATTCAAAGTGCTTGCTGCACCGCAAGGTACTATTCAAACCCAAGGCATTGCAGTTCTCTTAATGTTGGAGGTCTGCAAGACTTCCGGAGATGATTCTTAATTATTTTTTTTTATCCTTAACTTTTCATTTTTCTGAATGCTAGACACATAACAATTGAAGATGAGCTTAGCATTCACTGAGCACTTCTATGCATAGACAGGGGCAGTAGCCCTGGGAGGGGGGTTATATATGACTCATGTTTAATCAATCAGCTATTACTATCTTGCTTTTTTAAAATATTTTTTAAGTTATAGACACAATACAAAGATTTTATTTATTTATTTTTATGTGGTGCTGAGGATTGAACCCAGTGCCTCATGCGTGCTGGGGAAACACTCTACCAACTGAGCTATAACCCCGGCCCGACTACCTTGCTTTTGATAGTGAGGAAACTAGCACTGAGGAGGATTAAGTAATGGTCTGGCTCCTGTTGGGAGTGAGTGGTGGCATCAGAATTGGAACCCATCTCTGTCTGACTCCACTGTTGTTTGTCTGTACTTCAATGACATTTAGGGCATACTGTCACCTCCTTTTTTGCAACATTACCACTAACCCTCTTGTAGTCTCCATGGTGCTCTTCTGCCTAGAGTAGCTCATTCAGTCTTCACAGTGACACACAGTTGTGTCACTCAAGCCACCAACCTGAATAACTCCTATGTATCCTCAAGAACCAAGCTTAGCTAACATTTCCCAAGAGGGATCTTCTTGAGACCCTGGCCTGGGCCAGGTCCCTGTGTCCAGTTGTCTAACTGTTACTTTGCATTTGCTTGGTCATGCAGGTTCATTACTGCAAACAGACTCCGTCATGGAGACAGTGTCATGAAAGCAGAAATTACGTGTTCTCGTTCCCCTCGCTATCACTAGCCCTGGCCCAAAATGCTCAACAAATAGCTGTTGGCGAGGATGTGGGGAAATACATACACTTACACATTGCTGGTGGGACTGAAAATTGGTGCAACCACTCTGGAAAGCAGCATGGAAATTCTTCAGAAAACTTGGAATAGAACCACCATATGACCCAGCTCTCCTACTCCTCAGTTTATACCCAAAGGACTTAAAATCAGCATACTACAGTGTCAAAGCCACATCAATGTTTATAGCAGCTCAATTCACAAAAGCTAAACTATGGAACCAACTTAGGTGTCCTTCAATAGATAAATAGATAAAGAAAATGTGGTACATATACATAATGGAATATTATTCAGCCTTAAAGAAGAATGAAATGATGGCATTTGCAGATAAATGGATGGAGCTGGAGAATTATCATGCTATGTGAAATAAGCCAAACCCCAAAAACCAAAGGCTGAATGTTTTCTATGATAAGCAGATGCTAATCCATAATGGGGGTGGGTGGGAAAGAATGAAGGAAATTTGGATTGGGCAGAGGGGAATGAGAGAAGGGGAGGGGGTATGAGAGTGGGAAGGACCATGGAATGATATGGACATTGTTACCCTATATACGTGTCTGATCACACTACTGGTGTGACTCTGCACCATGTTCAGCCAGAGGAATGAGAAATTGTGCTCCATTTGTGTACAGTGTGTCCAAATGCAGTCTGCTGTCATCTATAAGTAATTAAAACAAATTTAAAAAAATTTTAAAAAGATGATGAAGATGGAAGTGACATGGTTTTAAGAAGAGTTGGCATCAGAGTGGCCTTTTTTGCCTACCTTTTTCTTGGTGCATTATAGTTGTGCATAATGGGGGGACCTCTGTTGTAGATCTGCACATGCACACAATACAATGATGTGGTTCCGCCATTGTCATTCTCCAGTATTTCTCCCTTCTCTGCTCTCCCCTGGTCCCTGTCCCCTCTCTACTGATGTTCCTTTGATTTTCATGAGATTCCCCCACCTTTCTTTTCCTTATTTCTCTCCTCTGGCTTCCACATAGGAGAGAAAACAAGTGACTCTTGACTTTCTGAGTTTGGCTTATTTTGCTTAACATGTTCTCAAGTTCCATTCATTTTCCTGCAAATGACACAATTTTATTCTTCTTTATGGATGAATAAACCTCCATGGTATGTATATACCACATTTTCTTTGTCCGTTCATCCACTGATGGACACTTAGGCTAGTTCCACAGTTTGGCTGTTGTGAACTGGGCGGCTGTCAACATGGGTGTGCATGTATTGCTATAGCATACTGACTTTTGTTCTGTTTCTCTTTATCCTTTTTAGATATACATGATAATTTTAGCTATTATACATACATGGACATAACTTATTCTAATTAGGATCCCGTTCTTGTGGTTGTACCTGATGTGGACTTTCACTGGTGGTATATTCATATGTGAATATAGGAAAGTTATGTCCAATTTGATGATTTTGATTCTTTAGGATAAACACTGAGGAGTGGTATATACCTAGGTCATATGGCGGTTCCATGCCTAGTGTTTTGAATAAACTCCTTATTTATCTCCATAGTAGTTGGACTAATTTACAGTCCCACCCACAGTATAAAAGTGTTCCTTTTTCCCCACATTCTCGCCAGCATTGTTTGTAGTCTTCATGGCTGCCATTCTGACTGGAGTGAGATGAAATCTCAGTGTCGCTTTGATTTGCGTTTCCCTAATTGCTAACGGCCTTGAACCTTTTTTTTTTCATGTTTTTTGGCCATTTGTATTTCTTCTTTTGAGAAGTGCCTGTTTAGTTCATTTCACATTTATTAATTGAGGGGTTTTTGATGTTAAGTTTCTTGAATTCTTTATATATCCTGATATTAATGCTCTGTCAAAGAGTAGCTAGCAAAGATTTTCTCCCATTCTGTAGGTTCTCTCTTCACATTCCTAGTTGTTTCCTGCACTGTGCAGAAGCTTTTTAATTTGATGCTGTCCCCTTTATTAACTCTTGGCATTATTTCCTGAGCTTTAGGAATACTACTGAGAAGGCCATTGCCTGTGCCTACGAGGTGGAGTATTGACCCTACATTTTCATCTAGGAGTTCTATAATTTCCTGTCTAATTCCTAGGTCTTTAATCCATTTTGGGTTGATTTTTGGATAACCATTTTCACAGAACCCTTTATTTAAAAGGCCGCCTTTTCTCCAGCATATGTTTTTGTCAAGAATCAGATGACTGTAGATGTGTGGCTTTGTCTCTATGTCTTCTATTCTGCACCATTGGTCTGGGTGTCTGTTTTTACACCAGCACCATGCAGTTTTGGTTATTAGAGCTCTGTAGCATAATTTGAAGTCAGGAATTGTGATGCTTCCAGCATTGTTTTTTTTTTTTTTTTTTCCCTTGGCTTAGAATTGCTTTGGTCGTCTGGGTCTTTTATTCTTCCAAATGAATTTTATGACTGTTTTTTCTAGTTCTGCAAAAAATATCATTGGTGTTTCTTTCTTTCTTTCTTAATGGGGATTGCCTTGAATCTGAATGTTGCTTTTGAGAGTATGGCCATTTTAACAATAGTAATCTGCCTATCCATGAACATGGGGAATCTTCCTGCCTTCTTGTGTCTTTTTCAATTCCTTCACCATGGTCTTTCTTGCATCATGAGTTGGGTTGGGCAGAGGAGCCATCTGGTAGGAGGCCAGTCCAGTGCCTCTATGACTGTGGGCACGCTGCATAGCTGTCAGGTCTACCATGAGCTCCCTAGCCAGAGGAGACCTCTTCCTGTTCACATACACTGGGGAGGCATCAGGGAGGAAGCTGTTCATGCAGCTGTGCTCCTGCCTGGGGAGAGAGGGGTTGTCCCTTGCCTATTTAGAAATATGAAAAGCACGTGTGGGCGTGTGTATGTGTGTCTATATGAAGACAAAGTTTGTCTCCTCATTCTCTACAGAGAAGAGCCCTAAGAAAATAACAGAAGGGAAGGGCAAGAGGTATTCCAAACTGAAAAGCCTCCGGAGGCCAAATGAGTAACATGAATGTGTGAAGGGCTGAGTATAAGTCAGGGATAGATGAAGTCCTCAGTGACCTGGAGAATCCTTACTCAGCTTAAAGATGTTGAAATTCAACATATGAAAACAATCACTTTGTGGATAAGACCAAGGCAGGCACAAGGCTGACCGTGGAATTCAACTTTGCAATTCCCCAGGTGACAGAGGGAGTGAGGACAGCAGAGACGAGAGATGTCACCCAAGGGAAGTGGATCCTGGGGCATATGGTGGACCTTGGACTATCTTTATCAGCTTCTTTGTTTCTTAAAACCCTGCCAGTTCTTTAGGTTGAAGACCTTGTGCGGAATCTCAGCCGCCCTGTGGCATTCTTCGGCAGCAACTGCATCATCAGATTTTGGTTCTTGTGCACTGTGAGTGGAAGGTGGGACTAACCCAGTGAAACCAGAGTTTTTCTCTTTATTGTCATGGACTCCTAGGAGATTTCTAAACTAACACCTCTGGTTTTAGGTTTAGCATATTCTAAACAGATCATTGGGGTCATTCTGATGTTCCTGGGTACTTTTGATCATGAATTTTATTCTTCCTTATATTAATTTCTGATTTGGCTTCCAGGGAACGTACAGGCCATTCTGCTCCTGTTATCTCTTATTAGGGTCTTTGCCATTTCTTATCAGCAGAGTCCGAGCAGGTGATGTCACGGTGCCTGAGGTCCCTGCGTGGGCACCCAGGTTAATGTAGGGCTACGCCAGAGCCATAAAGTGTGCAAGAGTCATTCATTGCACTGGACCTTCACTTTATGTTTAATTAGCTTAAACGTTGCAAGCTCAGCTCTTCTGCTTGCCAAGGTCTGTTGCATAGAGACGATGTTGATGGAGTTTTCTTTAAGTTCCTCCAAAGGGCCAAAGGTTAGACTCTTATGAGGCTACGAAAACCAAAGGGCCTTGTAGATAGCAGGACTAAGATTGCAGAAAGGGACAAAATGACCATCTAACACAGCACTTGCTTTTACAAATACAACCAGAGGCAGAACATTAGTCAAAGCAACTGCTCTGAGACACGGACATGAGAGCAGAGGACATTGGCAGATGGAATGTCGCCGCTGCTTTCCTGCTCTGTGAGGGGAAGGAAGGCAGGAATAAATCCAGAAGCCTGTTCCTTCTTGAGTGGGATAAATATGGCTTCGAATAATGAACTAAGGGCTGGAGGACACCATATCCCATTTGCTGAACATGTGCCCCGGTAGTTAAAAGCATCGGGAGGAAGGAAGTCTTTCCCCAGGAAGAAAGGAATCGGGGAGTGGAGGCGTCAGGCTGCACAAGGTGGCTCTCCTGATTCCCGACACCGCATGCTGGAAAAAGCCCACAGAGCTCCAGCCACCAACTGCCGTATTTGTCACTGTCACTTCAGAAGTGCTCGGCATTGTTCAGGAAATTGTATGTGTAAAGCAGAGCTGCCTGTGCCCAGCTCCGACAGGGGAGTGGCTTTGTGAGGGTGCTTGAAACCGAAACAGAGGCTTATGTGTCCTATTATGTGCCCCAGCAAGAGTCATAAATAATTGTGACAAGTTTTTTTCCCCATCCCATGTGACAGTCCTTGACACTGCCTCCTGTCTCCTCTCCCCTCGGCCTCATAGACTAGACCTGCCAGGCTGGGTGATGATAGATGTTACTGGGCAGCAAATGACGGCTGGATAGATTTTTTAGTTGGTGCTTTAGAGGAAATCAGATGTGCTGTATAAAGCAATAAAAAAAGCACACTCACAAGGTGGATTAAAAATAGCTAGCACAGCAGTAACCCACTTTGTTGTTTATCAAAAGTTAAATCTCACATGGTAAGTCCTAGTGATGTGTTAATTTTTCAGATTCCTGTCAGAATGATGCTGAGGACAGACATCTAAAAGGGGGGAAAAAGGAATAAAAGCAATTGACCCTTTTCTTATTTTCTATGTTTGTCTAATGAGACAGAAACATTTTCTTTTCTTCTCTAAAAGGTAGCTAAGAGAGGAATGGGCTCCTGGTGCTATGCCATATCGCTGAGATTTTTTTTTTTCTTATTCTTGAATTTTCACCATAAAATCAGAAACGTGTAAAGCCTGGGATCATTCAGGCTCCGTTCAATTAAATTAAGGAATTTCCTCCTCACATGGCTCCTCCTCCTCCGCACACGCTATTGATCTAGACTCTGTAACAAATGGTCTGGTTTCCCAACCACCTTGGAAATGTCATGTAGGAGTCAACACAACTAGTTAGTGTATGTTTTATAAAGAATTACAGCCTGCCCTGAGTTACGCAGACTCTCATCTCAGGCAGCCTGGCTTGGCTACCCAGTGTCTCGATGGATGTGTGGAGCTTCCAGAACATGATTCAGTGACCTACCCCACTCCCCAGTTCACGGACGTGACAGGCTGAGACGCACTTAGTCATCGCCTTTCTGTCTCCCCGGCACCATCCGGGAAGGAGCTGCCGTGTGATTTAAGAGTGCTCAGTATATCAGATCACGACCATTTTCCCTCTTGATTTTTCTGATGAATCACGTTAGGAAGGCTGTAGTTTTCACCTGGCAATGTGTGGCAGGAGGAGGCCGGGCAGCACAAAATGTTTATTAAAAAAAAAAAAATGTCTTCTGGGCTGGGGAACAGGCCAAGTGCGTTATTTGAGTTATGTCTCTATCATGAAAATTGGGGAACAATTCAGCACTGATACAGTGACATTTCTTGCCATATCCCAAGTTGGATGTGTGTTGTTTATTACTTTGGTGGTTGTAGCATTATCTCCGCAGGACAATTTCCATAATAAAACCTCTTTTCTGTGGCTTATCACTCAATGGGTCCATCTTTTTTTTTTTTTTTTCTGTAGACATGAATTGATGGACCTAGGAAGGCTGAGAAAATATACTGAAATGATCCAAAAGGCAGGTTTGGAGTTCCTGCTGCCTGAGTTTAAACTCCAGCTCGTCCTTGGATTCCCTGTGGGACATTGTCAAGTTATTTAGCCTCTTTATACCTCAGTATTTTTAACTGGAAAATGCAGATGATAATTATCCCCACATAATAGTGTTGTTTTGAGGACTGAATGAAATTCATGGGCTTCAGACAATCCCTGTTGATAGGTGTTGAATAAATAGAATTTTAGTTATTATCCCAATAACTTTTATTATTTTGCTACTACAATGACAATAATTTTTATTATTTAGTTATTATAATTATTCCTGGGACAGTTCTGCTCAGGCCACCTGCATCTTCTCACTCTGAATCTTTCCAGATTTCCTGGGTTGGGTGTGTAGATGGAAAGTTATTTTTAGGAATGGGGCCTTCTTTGAGGTGAAACACATAGTAACATTTTACGTGGATTCTAAATGCTTTTTGATAATTCTAAATGTTTTTTGATGCATCCTCTCAGTATAAGAACACTGATGCTGCTTTTGTGACAAATTGTATCTCTTTCTCATTGCAAAAGAACCTTCAATGAGATGCTCTATGTGAACCTGAGAGACACTAATGCGACCACCTGGTCTCAGGTTCTTGTTCCCTTCTCCCCTGCTCACCATTCAGCTGTCTTTTGAAGACTTCCTTGGGCTGTAACCATAAGTCATGGGCAGGTCTATCTGCCTCTAGAATCATTGAAACAAAAACTTTTTAGACGTGATTTCCAGTAAAAATGCACTTATATTGTGCCCAGGGTATGCACACACAGAACACACACGCACTGAACTAAACTGCACATTCCATGAAACAGTGGCCCTCCTCCCCACAGATGAGACACTCTGCCATTGTCTGTTCTTTCCTACTTCATTTTCTGAAAGTGCTGCATCCGATCAGGCTGGTGATCATTTCCTGCTTTGAGGGCCGTGCCATCCTTGGTTCAGTCACTGGGCTTTGCCCTTGTTTGAATAGAACTTGAACCAATGGGCACAGCTTTTTCCTAAAATCTTAACTAATGGATGCTGAGATTTGCATTTTATATATATTTTTTTGTGTGTCACAAAATAGAACCCCCCCCATTATTTAAAAATAGAAAAACTATTCCTAGCTTGCAGCCCACACACGAATAGGTAGTGGGCCAGATTTGGCTCATGGGCCCCAGCCATTGCTTTAGACCTGTAATTTGCAAAACACTCTACTGGGTCATTTCCCAAAGTGACTTCAAAGGGACATTTGTTGGGCAGGAAAGCAGATGGGCATTAAAAGGCATCTGTCTTCACATGGGTTTATGAGACCAGAGTGGACAAAGGTGCCAATTATTCAGAAGGAATCTGGTGACTTTCTGACATGCCATTTGACTTCAGAACTTTCCACACGAGGCATGAGAAGGCAACTTCCCCACTGTTAGGTCACAAGATTTATATTTTGTAAAGCATCATCAAGACTTAACTACTGAGGACTGCATTTGGGAGCCTGTTTCAAAGCCCAAGTCTGCGGGATGCCCCATCTCCGGATGGCAGCATGCATCGTGGGTAGAGACCTCAGCATTCACCAGTGAGCAAGGTCTTTGGCAGTCATGAGTTTCCCATTCAGGGATACACTCTGTGCCTCCTGTGAGCACAACACTATAGGAAGCATGTGGAAGACTGGACAGTTGATTCAGAACTTTACTACAGGAAGCAAACACATCAACAAATACATATTCACATGGTCCCACTCTGACTCAAGCCTCAAGTATCAGTGGCATCACAATAGGGGGTGACGATGATAACACCCACGAGCATTTGATCACGTCATGACTGTCCTGCCATTTTCACGTATGTTGCTTCAACTGATTCTAACAGCAGCTGTGGGAGCTGAAGGGGCCAGGGACATGGAGCACCTTGTCTAGGTACACGTGGGCAGTGGGGCACCAAGTTCAGGAGCTGGGCTTCCTTAGAATTCCTGTAGTTTCCACCAAAAGTACTGGAAATACTTTGAGAAGGAAGGATATTTGGGGTGAATTCTGGGAAGGGCTCATGGGACATGGATTATTGAGAAAATCTGGAAGTCACTGTGTGTGTGTGTGTGTACATGTGTGTGTGCATGTGTGTGTGTGTGTGTGGTGTGCACATGCTCACATGTAGAGGTGACTTCAGAAAAGTATAAATAGTGAGTTCTGGGCAAGATTCAGAGAAGTCTTTTAAGAGGACTACCCATAGCTAATAAATCAAAACCAGCCAATGAATCGACGTGATGACTATTTAGGCCCTACTACTGCCAGAGACTAATCCAAGCCAGACACCTTGGGTTCTAGTTCACCTTCTAATAGCAACGTCAAACACAGCTTCCTGTTTCAGACCTGCAGGAAGGGCCACCATAAAGCAACTTGAGATTAAAAAGTGCCATAGATCCCCTGGCATTGGTTTGGAAGAACTCTGCAAATTTTGAGGAGAGCAGGAAACTTGTTCATGTTGGGCCTATCTCCTAAAAAGACAACTTAAGCACCAGTCCCTTTATGATTCTGTTTTTTCCCAATAGAACTTTCACACAGATCATTTTGTTTTTCTTAAAAAAAAAATACATTAGTGGTTGTGAAAAGAAAGTTAGTTTCCAAAGTTCAATAGGATATAAATAGAGGCCCAGTCAACTCAAGGTTGTAATTTGAGAATTCATCATTATTGAGATTCTATGAGGATTGAAACGAGAATAAAGATGACCTCAGGTCATGGCACTCTTTCCAATTAAAAAATTAAAAAAACAACAACCCAGCTTTGAAAAATCATGCTGCATATTTAAAACTCATATCTCCTAGTGACTGGGGATTAGATGTTCCACACAGTGCGAGAAATTTGTAAATATTAATAGGTAGGATTAATCTTAGGAGCATGTGCTTATCTTCTACAATTTTGATAACAGGGTTGGGTGAATTGATCGCTCTGTTTTCTGGCACTTTGCAGTGCAAATCAAGGAATCAATAATTAGGCACCAGTGCATGTGCATCTGATTTACAGAACTGTCAGATGCCCAGAGATGCCTGGCTGCTTGCGGGTGGGGTCCCTTTGTCATTCAGATCTCAGATCCTTCCTGATGGTTTCATTAAAGGAACCACCACCCGTCCCTCTTTCGCTACCCTTTTATTCTGTTTTGTTTCCTTCAGGTTATTTCTTGTAAACTGAGTTCATGTTTGACATTTTTACAGCCTGTGCCCTGCCCCGTGGTGGTGTGAGTCCCAAGAGAAGCCAACCCTGCTTCCCTCCCAGGCTCAGCAAGCCATGGCCCATGGGCCTAATTCAGTCCATTCCCTGTTTTTGTGGGGCCTGAATGCTAAAGACACTCTTTTCATTTTTATATGGTTGAAAACAATCAAGATTTTGTGACACACAGAATTTCAGTGTCCCTGTATAACAACTTTCTCAAATGCTGCAGTGCCTGTTCCTTTGCATGGTGTCTGTGGCTGCTTTTAGGCTACAGTGTATCCTGCCAGAATTGATTCTTTCAACAGAGTCAGAGACCATGACTGAAAAACGTAAAATATTTACTATCGTGTGCTTTACAGAAGAAGTCCCCTGACCCCCCATGCACCTAGCCCAAGGCCTGGTGGTTCTCAGTGCTCAATAAACATTGTGGATGAACTAATAAAGAGCTATTTCCAAATGTCCATTCTCTGCCACTCATAAACAAGAAAGAGGAACAAATAAACCCACATTAATCTTACCTGTTCCCTAAACTGTCACAGTCAGATTGGGAACACCTAGGGCT
This sequence comes from Marmota marmota marmota, assembly GCF_001458135.2. Taxonomy (NCBI): domain Eukaryota; kingdom Metazoa; phylum Chordata; class Mammalia; order Rodentia; family Sciuridae; genus Marmota; species Marmota marmota. Next base: position 8,960,215 of record NW_026000026.1, read on the forward strand.
GGGCACAGCCTGCCTGGAAGCTGGCTTAAGGATTCTTTGAGAGCGATGACAAAGTTCTATCTCAGGAAAGTCCTAGTATTCCAGGTTCCAGTTTCTAGACACTGAATACTTTCTGTTTTCTCTTGGTCTAATGTTTTCTCGAACCAGCTCTTTTCTCTCTGTATTTTTATCTGAAATCTGTGAAAAGATCGACTCTGGTTTTGACCACCCAAACTCAGCTCACCTTTCTTCCATGAAATGTCACTGTTGTCCTCTAATCCTCCCAATACAAAGACCTGCGTAACTGGGAGAATGCATTTGAAAGAGTCCACAGTACAAAAAGACAGGCTGAAAATAACAAGGGGAAGAAATGTACCAGGCACATCTGCACACACACACAAAGTTGCTAAGGAAACACTGCCGCTCCTTACAAACTGCCAGCTCCATCACGCTTATAAAGAACTGACTACAACTGACCTGTGTCTCCTCTTTTCCTGCCTGCCTTTTACCAGGCACACAGGGGTCTTGTGGCTTGAATGATGCTTTTGATAGGCAGATTTTCAGATTCAGTGCTGTCTGCCTGGATGAGGGGTGTCCTGGTTTCCGGCTCAGCTAGGAGCTAGGAAATCTTTTCTGAGCATCGCTTCCATTATGACCCAGTCTATGCAACTGAAAGGTACATTTTCACATATGAATTTGGTGTCTACAGTCCTGAGGAGAAAAATGACACATTTTGTTGCATTATTTAAATATTCCTGCTGAACGCCAAATTAAAAATATCCATTAAAGGTTTATTTGATATCTTCCTAATTATTGCCCATTGCGCATTTGACAAATTATTTACACATTTTAATAATTGCAGCTTTCTTTGGAAGTGACACAAAAACAATTACTTTTTCGAAATTCCACTGTGTATATGCTTTTGAAACTACATAGCCATTAAAAACAGTCTGTCGAATTAAAGGTTGGGCAATTAATTAAGTGCAAATTCTGTAAAACTGGACCAAGGAGAAAATTCATCAAACCTATGAAATATGACCTATCTTGTCCAAAAGACAAATATGTTTAAACAAAAGATGAAAATTGATGACAAAATTACGGGTAGCAAAATGCACACAGAGCAAATATAAGACAGCTGTACTTGGTTTCAGCATGTTGGGTTTAGCCTCACAGAAGTCACGATTCATTACCTTCACCGTCTTGTAAAACTTTTCATAGTTAATCTCCAAAGTACTGTATCTGGGATAATAAAAGTTCTCAATAAGAGCTTGGAAGGCCTTTCTATTAATGATCTGCTGGCCTTTAGTGTCTCCCTAGGACAATTGCACCCCCATCCTACCTGTGACAACTGCATTGTACTGTGACAACTTACTTTTGTTTTTCTTTTTGGAACATTTGACTTGGTTTTACCAGTATCAAAAGCCTCATTGCACTTCTTTCTGTCTTGAGAGAACTATGCTAATCCAAAGACTCTGGCTCTCCTGATGAACAGGCCCTGTGTGGATTTAGAGTGTGCATCAGGGGCCACCAGAAGGCAGGACACTGGTTTACAAGGGTGAGTGCATCATGGGCCTCATCTGTGTGTATTACAAGTTCTGGACATTGTATGGGTATGTTCAGGTTCAAAAATTGCCATCAGTATGGTGCAGAATGGGCCGAAGAGGGAGGCTGGTGTGGACTATGGGGATTGTTAAGGATACAAGGCTGTTATTTCCATATTAAAATGTAATGGTCTCATTAAAGTTGAAGCCACTGTTAAACTTGATTGAGTAAATTAGTTAATTAACCATAGCACGCAGCGTGTTCCTCAGGGCATACCTCTATTCCTAAGATACAGAGGAATGAATGCTCAGCTTGTAGGAGCTTATCCAGGGAGGTATGAGAATGCTCATCTTAGACTGGTGTATTGTAGGATATATATATATATATATATATATATATATATATATATCTCCACACACACACATACATATTG